>NC_062227.1:9806929-10121336 GCF_902686445.1 Sciurus carolinensis
AGGACATCTAGGTTGGTTCCACAATCTGGCTATTGTGAACTGAGCAGCTATGAACATTGATGTGGCTGTATCTCTGTAATATGCTGATTTTAAGTCCTTTGGGTATAGGCCAAGGAGTGGGATAGCTGGGTCCAATGGTGTTTCCATTCCAAGTTTTCTAAGGAATCTCCACACTGCTTTCCAGAGTGGCTGCACTAATTTGCAGCCCCACCAGCAATGTAAGAGTGTACCTTTCTCCCCACATCCTCGCCAACACCTGTTGTTGCTTGTATTCTTGATAATCGCCATTCTGATTGGGGTGAGATGGAATCTTAGGGTGGTTTTGATTTGCATTTCTCTTATTACTAGAGATGTTGAACACTTTTCCATATGTTTGTTGATTGCTTGTAGATCTTCTTCTGTGAAGTGTCTATTCATTTCCTTAGCCCATTTGTCAATTGGATTATTTACATTCTTGGTGTAGAGTTTTTTGAGTTCTTTATAGATTCTGGAGATTAGCGCTCTATCTGAAGTATGATTGGCAAAGATTTTCTCCCACTCTGTAGGCTCTTTCTTCGCATTGCTGATAGTTTCCTTTGCTGAGAGAAAGCTTTTTAGTTTGAATCTATCCCAGTTATTAATTCTTGCTTTTATTTCTTGTGCTATGGGAGTCCTGTTGAGAAAGTCTGGTCCTAAGCCGACATGTTGAAGCTCTGGACCTACTTTTTCTTCTATAAGATGCAAGGTCTCTGGTCTGATTCCGAGATCCTTAATCCATTTTGAGTTTAGTTTCGTGCATGGTGAGAGATATGGGTTTAGTTTCATTCTGTTGCATATGGATTTCCAATTCTCCCAGCACCATTTGTTGAAGAGGCTATCTTTTCTCCATTGCATATTTTTGGCCCCTTTGTCTAGTATGAGAAAATTGTATTTATTTGGGTTTGTGTTCGTGTCCTCTATTCTGTACCATTGATCCACCTTTCTATTTTGGTACCAATACCATGCCGTTTTTGTTACTATTGCTTTGTAGTAGAGTTGAAGATCTAGTATTGCGATACCCCCTGCTTCACTCTTTCTGCCAAGGATTGCTTTAGCTATTCTGGGTTTTTTATTCTTCCAGATGAATTTCATAATTTCTTGCTCTATTTCTGTAAGGTACGTCATTGGGATTTTAATTGGAATTGCATTGAATCTGTATAGCACTTTTGGTAGTATGGCCATTTTGACAATGTTAATTCTTCCTATCCAAGAACATGGGAGATCTTTCCATCTTCTAAGGTTTTCTTTAATTTCTTTCTTTAGTGTCCTGTAGTTCTCATTGTAGAGGTCTTTCACCTCTTTTGTGAGATTGATTCCCAAATACTTTATTTTTTTCGAAGCTATTGTGAATGGGGTAGTTTTCCTAATTTCTCTTTCTGAAGATTCATCGCTTATGTATAAAAATGCCTTAGATTTATGTGCATTGATCTTATATCCCACTACTTTACTGAATTCACTTATGAGTTCTAAAAGTTTTCTGGTGGAATTTCCTGGTTCCTCTAAGTATACAATCATATCATCAGCAAATAGGGATAGTTTGAGTTCTTCTTTTCCTATTCGTATCCCTTTAATTTCTTTGGTCTGTCTAATTGCTCTGGCTAGAGTTTCAAGGACGATATTGAATAGAAGTGGTGAAAGAGGGCATCCCTGCCTTGTTCCAGTTTTTAGAGGGAATGCTTTCAGTTTTTCACCATTTAGAATGATATTAGCCATGGGTTTAGCGTAGATGGCCTTTACAATGTTAAGGAATGTTCCCACTATCCCTATTTTTTCTAGTGTTTTGAGCATGAAGCGGTGCTGTATTTTATCAAATGCTTTTTCTGCATCTATTGAAATAATCATGTGATTCTTGACTTTAAGTCTATTGATATGGTGAATTACATTTATTGATTTCCTTATGTTGAACCAACCTTGCATCCCTGGGATGAAACCCACTTGATCATGGTGCACTATCTTTTTAATATGTTTTTGTATGCGATTTGCTAAAATTTTGTTGAGAATTTTTGCGTCGATGTTAAGGATATTGGTCTGAAATTTTCTTTCCTTGATGTGTCTCTGTCTGGTTTAGGAATCAGGGTAATATTGGCTTCATAGAATGAGTTTGGGAGAGTTCCCTCCTCTTCTATTTTATGGAATACTTTGAGAAGTATTGGAATGAGCTCTTCTTTAAAAGTTTTGTAGAACTTGGCTGAGAACCTATCTGGTCCTGGACTTTGCTTTGTTGGAAGACTTTTGATGACTTCTTCTATTTCATTACTTGAAATTGGTCTATTTAAATTGTGTATGTCCTCCTCGTTCAGTTTAGGCAATTCATATGTCTCTAGAAACCTGTTGATGTCTTCGAAATTTTCTATTTTGTTGGAGTATAGATTTTCAAAATAGCTTCTAATTATGTTTTGTATTTCAGTCGTGTCTGTTGTGATATTTCCTTGTTCATTCCGAATTTTAGTGATTCGGGTTTTCTCTCGTCTTCTCTTTGTTAGTGTGGCTAAAGGTTTATCAATTTTGTTTATTTTTTCGAAGAACCAACTATTTATTTTGTCAATTTTTTGTATTGTTTCTTTCGTTTCAATTTCGTTGATTTCAGCTCTCAGTTTAACTATTTCCTGTCTTCTACTACTTTTGGTATTGGTCTGTTCTTCTTTTTCTAGGGCTTTGAGCTGTATTGTTAGGTCATTTATTTTTTGAGTTTTACTTCTTTTATTAAATGCGCTCCATGAAATAAATCTTCCTCTAAGTACTGCTTTCATAGTGTCCCAGAGATTTTGATATGATGTTTCTTTGTTCTCGTTTACCTCTAAGAATTTTTTAATTTCCTTCCTAATATCTTCTGTTATCCATTCATCATATAGTAGCATATTGTTTAATCTCCAGGTGTTGGAGTAGTTTCTGTTTTTTACTCTTTCATTAATTTGTAACTACAATTCATTATGATCTGATAGAATACAAGGTAGTGTCTCTATCTTCTTGTATTTGCTGACATTAGCTTTGTCGCATAATATATGGTCTATTTTAGAGAAGGATCCATGTGCTGCTGAGAAGAAAGTGTATTTGCTCTTTGTTGGATGGTATATTCTATAAATGTCTGTTAAGTCTAAATTATTGATTGTGTTATTGAGATCTATGGTTTCTTTGTTCAATTTTTGTTTGGAAGATCTGTCTAGTGGTGAAAGAGGCGTGTTAAAATCACCTAGTATTATTGTGTTATGGTCTATTTGGTTTCTAAAATTGAGAAGGATTTGTTTAACATACATGGATGAACCACTGTTTGGGGCATAGATATTTATGATTGTTATATCTTGCTGATTTATGCTTCCCTTAAGCAGTATGAAATGTCCATCTTTATCCCTTCTGACTAACATTGGCTTGAAGTCCACATTATCTGAAATGAGGATGGATACTTCAGCTTTTTTGCTCAGTCCATGTGCATGGTATGTTTTTCCCCATCCTTTCACCTTTAGTCTATGGGTATCTCTTTCTATGAGGTGAGTCTCTTGCAGGCAACATATTGTTGGATCTTTCTTTTTAATCCAATCTGCCAGTCTATGTCTTTTGATTGATGAATTCAGGCCATTAACATTCAGGGTTATTATTGAGATATGATTTCTATTCCCGGTCATTTGGTTCATATTTAAAATTTTTGACACATCTTGGTTCCTCCTTTATTTGACAGTTCCTTTAGGATAATTCCTCCCTTTGCTGATTTGCTTCTTTGTTTTTTATCTCTTCCTCATGAAATATTTTGCTGAGAATGTTCTGTAATGCTGGCTTTCTTTTTGTAAATTCTTTTAGCTTTTGTTTATCATGGAATGATCTTATTTCATCGTCAAATTTGAAGGTAAGTTTTGCTGGGTATAAGATTCTTGGTTGGCATCCATTTTCTTTCAGAGCTTGAAAAATGTTGTTCCAGGCCCTTCTAGCTTTTAGGGTCTGGATTGAAAAATCTGCTGATATCCGTATTGGCTTCCCCCTGAATGTAATTTGGTTCTTTTCTCTCACAGCCTTTAAAATTCTGTCTTTATTTTGTATGTTATGTATTTTCATTATAATGTGCCTTGGTATGGGTCTGTTATAATTTTGTATATTTGGAGTCTTATAAGCCTCTTGTACCTGGTTTTCCATTTCATTTTTCAGATTTGGGAAATTTTCTGATATTATTTCATTGATAGATTGTTCATTCCATTGGTTTGTTTCTCTAAGACTTCCTCAATCCCGATAATTCTTAAATTTGGCCTTTTCATGATATACCATAATTCTTGTAGTTTCTGTTCATGATTTCTTACCATTTTCTCTGTTTGGTCAATTTTGTTTTCAAGATTAAATATTTTGTCTTCAGTGTCTGAGGTTCTCTCTTCCAGGTGTTCTATCCTATTTGTTATGCTTTCTATAGAGTTTTTAACTTGGTTTAATATTTCCTTCATTTCAAGGATTTCTGTTTGTTTGTTTTTTTTTCAGTATCTCTAACTCTTTGAAAAGATCATTGAAATGATCTTTTGCTTCCTGTATTTGCTCTTTTAACTGTTGATTGGTGCGATCTTTTAATGCCTCCATTTTCTCTTTCATCTCTTCCTTCAATGCCTACATTTGCTCTTTCATCTCCTTGTTTGCTTCTCTGATTGTTTTAATTATGTACATTTTGAACTCCCTTTCTGACATTTCTTCTGCTGTGCTGTTATTGGGTTTTATTGATATAGTATCTATGTTTGTTTTGGACATTTTCTTACCTTGTTTTCTCATGTTGTTCAGATATCAGTGGGACTCTGAGATATTGCAGATTTCCTCTATTGGCTTATAGCTTCCCTGTAGATTTCCATTATATCACCTCCCAGCCTTCAGTAGCATGAAGTCTTGGAGGAACTTGATAATGCAGTGCTTCTGAAGAAAGCTGCCCCTAGCCTGCTACTGGGTCCAGGGCTGGGGGCTGGTTCTGCATGGAAATCCTCTCACTGAGCGGTCCTGCTCCTAGAAGCTGGCTATAGACAGGGCCTACCCCTGCCTGAGGGAGCCAGGCTGCTTGGGGAAAGCCTCTCCCTGTCCTGCCTTGGTCCCAGAAGTCGCCTGCGGGCTGGGGCTTGGGGTTGGCTCTGTGCAGAAAAGTTCTCACTGGGCAGGCCTGCTCTGAGGAGCTGGCTGTAGATTGCACCTACCGCCAGAGGGAGCAGAGCTGCTTGGGAAGTCTCTCGCTGCCCTGCCCTGCTCCGAGAAGCTGCTCCCTGTCCGGGCCTCCCGCCCGGGCCGAGCTTCACCCAGTGGGAGTGTCTCACCCCGCGGCTATATGTTGGTCTGAGTCTCTCAATATCTCCCCTTCTTGAATCCTGAGTTCTGGGGTGATGGGAGATGCTGTCACCCTCTAGTCTGCCATCTTGGATCTCCAAAATACATTTTTAAACTTCTTAAAGGCATTGAAAAATTAAGGTAGTGAAGAATCTTGCATAGATGAAGAGAAGACAGAAACCCAGAAAGGTGAATCAAGGTTTAGGGAATATTTTATATGGAGATATTTATGTCCAAAGAGGCTAAGGAGTGCTTTTCACAGACCTTTGGGGCTACAAGATTCTAGTGTACACTTTGCGTCACTTTGGGTTAGACTCTATACCCTTACTGTAGAAGTAAATAAGTAGCTAATGTAAAAGAAAAAGAACAGAAACACAGAGAATACAGTGTGAAGGTCTCCCTAAGATTTTTGGAGTTTCAGAAGAGAAGGAAAAAATTGACAGATAATTTGAAGACACAATGGTTAATAATTTTCATTTTATTCATATATATTTATATATACATCCAGAGATACATAGATAGATAGATAGAGAGAATTGACCCCTAGACACATTATAATAAAACTGAAGAGAGCAAAAACAAGGGGAAAATATTAAAAGCAAAGAAAAAAGACACACTACCTTCAAAGACCATCAATTACAAGGGTAGTTGTCTTCTCAAAAGAATCAGTGTCAGCAATAAAACAAAAATCTTTAATCACGGAAAGAATATAATTGCTGAATGAGAATTCTATATCCAGTAAAGATACATGTTCAAGAACTAAGGCAAAGAATTTTATGTGGGGGAAAGATCACAATTTTGCATTTTTTCATCACCTTAAATTCTCTAATAAAAATACCAAAGTAACAGGATAGCAAAGGAAAGAACCACAGGCAAGATCATAATAGAATTGAGGAACAAGGTAACCCATAGACCACACGAGAATGATCCAGATCATACCCAACATTAGCACCCTTTCAGGAAGCAGGAAAATAGTTAAAGAAAAAATAGAGAAACAAAATTCTGATATTTCTAACAACCTCAGAACACAGAAATCCCCACAAATATTTATCCCTAAAAAGAGGTTGAGTAGAATAGTAGCTGTAAATACAACAATGGACATGAGAGAAGTTTACTTAATAATTTGCAGGTGAGTGCAAAAAAAAATCTGTGAAGGAACCAGGTATAGAGGATAAGAACATAAGAGAGACTTCTTTGAAAATGTACCTCTTTATAATTGGTTTGCGTAATTCCAGGCATTTGGAATAAACATGATAGAAGGAATGTTAGTAGAAGAGTTAGACAAGAGGATGTGATTAACCTCTCAGAATTTAGGCTATAGTACAAAGACTTTTTTCCATGTGAAATATATTAAATAATCCACTTTTGCAGAGGAGACCTTAATAAGAAATTATTAATAAAATGCACTGTCAGTAAAAACTTTTCTTAATGGTGCCCATGATTTCTTAACTGGTGATTGAACAAATTAGGTCTAATTAATAGGAACAGTTGTTATATATGGAATAAAAAGTGTGGACCTACTCTCATCCAGATTCATATGTACCTTAATTCATTTTTTGCTACTATAATATAATAATACCACAGACTACAATTTTTAGACAGAAAAGAAATTTATTTCTCACAGTTCTATAGGTTGGGAAATTCAAGATCATAGGACTGACATCTGGTAAGGGCCTTCTTGTTGGTCATAACATGGTGGAGGGTACCACATGATGGGAGACCATGTAAGAAACAGCAAGAGGGTGGGATCTAGAGAAATCCAAGGAGGCAGTACTGGCATTTGTAACAACCCACTCTCATGACAACTATCCAACTCCCATAGTAATGACCTTAATCTGTCAAGAGGACTCCACCCTATCATCTCTTAAAGGTCTCATTTCACAACATCACAGTGGCAATTAAATTTCAACATGAGTTTTCAAACCATATCAATCTGGATGCTGCAACACTAAGTTCTTAACTTCCCAAAAGCCAAGATCAGCAATCTACCCATACTATAAAGTTTATTCTAGATCTTGATTTTCCCCTTCTTTTTTACAGTGTTAGGCTAGCAACCCTTCTTAAGAAAATTTGTTTGCCTTAGTCACTGACATGGTGTATACTTATAATTACCTCTGAATAAGTATAATATAGGAAATAGATTGTGTGTGTGTGTGTGTGTGTGTGTGTGTGTGTGTATGTGTCTCGCTGTTTCTGGGGGTCAAAATAAGGACCTGGAACATGCTAGACAAGGGCTCTACCACTCGGCTACATCCCTAACCCAAGACTATTGGGTTTTTATAATAGTGTAATGCTTCCTCGAAAATCAGGCTTATACCCATCTAATGGAGGCATTGTCTTAAGAAGTTGGGATGTTTCCTAAGGCTATTGCTTGTGCTTTAAACCAGCACCAAGTCACACATCCATGCAAGAAAGAGAGATGATGAATGGTCGTGTGGAAAGAAAGAAGTAAAACTGTCTTTATTCACAGACAATATGATCTTGAATGTAGAAAATTTTAAAGAATTCACAACAACTATTTGCACAAATGAGTTCCAGAAGGTCACAGAAAGATTCATGGCCAGGGTGTAGGAGCTCAGTTGTAGAGTGCTTTCATAGCATGTGCAAGGCCCTGGGTTCAATCCCAAGCACCATAATAAAAAATACAAGAGCAACATAAAAATATAAATTGTACTTCTTTATACTGCAATGAGAAATTTAAACTTTTAATACTAACATCAAAAGAATTAGGTATTTAGGAATAAATTTTAAAATGTATCAAACCTGTACACTAAAAACTACAAAATATTGCTGGGAAGAATTTAAAGAGGACTTAAATAAGTGGAGAGCTATTCCATGTTCATAGATTAGAAAATTTAATATTGTTGAAGTAACAATTCTCCTTCAATTGATCTATACATGCCACACAATCCCTATCAATATTCTTGTAGGCTTCATTACAGAAACTAACAAGCATATCCTAAAATTTATAGGGAAATTCAAGGACTCAAAACAATTTGAAAAAGAATAATGTGGAAGGACTTTTGCTCTCTGATTTCAAAACTAAGTAGAAAACTACAATAATTAAGACAATGTGGTACTGGTATAGATCAATGGGACAGAATGAAGAGTTCAGAAATTTACTCTCATGTATGTACATGTGAATTCCAATGTCTACTGATTTTATTTTATTTAAAAATTTTATTAGAGCATTATTGTTATATATAGTAATTGGGTTCATTTTTACAGAATCATAATGAAAGGAATTTCTATTCCTATCTTCCTTCCTCTACTCCTCCCTCCCCCATTCTCCTTTATCTCCATTATTTATGTATCTTTTATTGGCCCTTTTTACATATAATAAAGGCAAAATTCCCTTTGTTATATTTATATGCATATAACACGGTTTTTGTTAAGTTCATTTTGTATTTCCTCCCTTTTTCCATCATCCTTCCTCTCTCCTTCTCTTTCTTCACTCCACTGATCTGCCCTATATATTATGATATCTGATTCCCCACCACCACTTTCCTGGGTTTTGCTTTAGCTTCCACATATGAGATAAAACATTCAGCCTTTGGTTTTTGAGTCTAGTTTATTTCACTTAGCATGATGTTCTCCATTTCCATCCATTTATTGTAATTATTTCATTCTTCTTTATAGTTGAGTAAAACTTCATGGTGTATACATCCCACATTTTCTTGATCAGTTGATCTATTGACAGGCATCTTGGTTGATTCCATAATCAACTATTGTGAATTGTGCCACTATGAACATTGAAGTGATGTATCACTATAGCATGCTGATTTTAGTACTTTTGGATAAACACCAAGGAGTGGGATAGCTGGTTCATATGACCGTTCCATTCCTAGTTTTTTGAGGAATCTCCATACTGCTCTCCAGAGTGGTCATACTAATTTTCAGTCCCACCAACAATGAGTGTACCTTTTCCTCAACATCCTTGCAGCATTTATTATTATTTGTGTTCTTGGTAGCTGCCATTCTGACTGGAGTGAGGTGAAAGCTTAATGAATTTTTTATTTGCATTTCCCTAATTGCTAGAGATGTTTAATGTTTTTTTCATATATTTGTTAGCTATGTGGATTTCTTATTTTGAGAAAAGTCTGTTTAGTTCTTTTGCCCACTTATTGATGGGTTATTTGTTTCTTTGGCATTGAGTTTTTTGAGTTTTTTATGTGTCCTGGACATTAATTCCCTTTCAGAGGAGCAGATGGCAAAGATTTTCTCCCATTCTGTAGGCTTTCTCTTCACATTCTTATTTCCTTTGCTTGCAGAGGTTTTTTAATTTGGTGGTATTCCATTTGTTGATTCTTGGTTTTATTTCTTGAGCTTTAGGGGTCTTGATGAGGAAGTTGGTGACTGCTCTTATATGATAAGAGTGTTGGTCATGTGATTTTTGATGAACATCCCAAGGCAATTCAATGAGTGGAAAGAATGGTCTTTTCAACAACTGGTGCTAGAACAATCAGAAATCCACATGGGAATTTTTTTTAAAGTATGCAGTTTTTATTTCAAATGCTTTTATAAGTGTCTTGTGGTTATACATAATAGTTATATTCATTTTGATATAATCACACACACATGGAATTTAATTTACTGCACTTCCATCCCCAGTCCTCCACTTTACTCTCTCCCCTTTATCCCCCTATTTCCTTTCCTCTACTCTACTAGTCTTCCTTCCACTCATTTATTTATTTATTTGTAATTGGTGCTTTATAGGTATACATAAAGGTGAAATTCACTGTGTTATATTTATACATGCACATAGCATAATTTTATAAAAATTATTTAGACCTAATCCCATAACAAACACAAAAGTTAACCCAAAATGGATCATAGAATTAATATAGTAACTGACAATTTGAAACTTTTAGAAGAAAGCATAGAATAAAATACTTATGATTGGGTATAAGGCAGATTTCTTAGGACACTGAGCTGGTCAGCTTTTTTTTCACTGTGACCAAAATACCCAATAAGAATAACTTAGAAGAGGGAATGTTTATTTTGGCTCATGATTCAGAAGTTTACTCCATGGCAGGCTGACTCCATTGCTTTCGGCCTAAGGTGAAGCAGCACATCATGGTAGAAGGGCACAGTGGGGAAGCACTACTCCATTCATGGCAGCCAGAGCAGAGAGAGAAAAAGTGAAGGGCCATCAGGAAGATGAATTCTTCCAGGGTATGCCCCTAGTGCCCTACCTCTTCCAGCCATTTACCACCTGCCTATAGTCACCACCGAATCAGTGCATTCAAAGTAGGATGGACTGATTTGGTTAGAGCTCTTAAAATCCAATCATTTTACCTCTGAATGTAGGACTCATTAACACAGGAGCTTTTGGGGGACACCTCATATCCAAACCTAATAGGCATCAAAAGCATAACCAAAAAAGGAAAACCTGATAAACTGAACTTGATAAAAATTTAAAACATTTGTATTTCCAAAGATACCATTAATAAAATGAAAAAAGAGGGGCTGGGGATATAGCTCAGTTGGTAGAGTGCTTGCCTCACATGCACAAAGCCTTAGGTTCAATCCCCAGCACCTTAGGTTCAATCACACACACACACAAAGCCACAAAATGGGAAAGTGCTGTAAATCATATATTTGATAATGGACTTGTATTAAAAATGTGTATTTAAAAATTTCATAGCAAAGTAATAAGAAAAAAGCAAAATGGGAAAATATTTTAATGCTCACCAAAAACATATACAAATGATATAAAGCAAACAAAAAGATGTTTAACATTATTTTGGTAAGAAAATGCAAACTGAACCAGTGACCAACCAATAGTTATGTTTGTCAGATTCTTTGCATTGCATACCAAAGGACAAAGTGGAAATAGTATTTCTGTCTAATGCCAGGAAAAAAGACCCATTCATAAATATTTTGCTCTCTGTCTTTTTGACCTTGGGCTCTACTGATTAGGAGATTTAGCACACAGAGGGGGAACGATTTTACTGGGAGGCACAATAGTGTACTTATGAAACTGGTAATTGAGATTATCATCTGACCACTTTGAGTTCTTAGCATTGTAGTCTCATAAGTAAAATGGTTGCAATCTCAAAAAGCCAAAGGTCAAATGTTCTCTCTGATATGCAGATGCTAACACAGAACAAGGGGTATGGAGAATTCTGTTCAGTGGATTGGACAACAGGGAATGAAGGGAAGGGAAGAGAGATAGAAAAGAGTAGACTGAATAGGACCTCTTTCCTATGTTTATATTTGAATATACCACCAGTGAAACTCCATATCATGTAGAATGGGATACTAGTTAGTATAAATTATACTCCATGTTATGGTGTGGATGTGAGGTGTCCCCCAAAAGCTCACGTGTGAGATAATGTAAGAAAGTTCAACAGAAAAGTGATTAGGTTGTGAGAATCTTAACCCAATCAATGAATTAATCCCCTGATAGGGACTGAGTGGTAACTGAAGTGGTGGGGTGTGGCTGGAGGTGGGAATTGGGGAGTTGGCTTTGGGGTGTGTATATTTTTTATCTGGAAAGTGGAGTATTTCTCTGCTTCCTGATTACCATGATGTGAGCTGCTTCTCTTGGCCACACTCTCCTGCCATGATGCTCAAGAGAAATGGAGCTGGCCTTCTGTGGACTAAGACCTCTGAAACTGTGAGCCCTCAAATAAACCTTTTCTCTTCTACAGTTGTTATAATTGGGTCCTTTTAGTCAGAGCAGCAAAAAATCTGACAAATACTCCATATGTGTATCACATCAAAATACACTCTACTTTTGTGTCATGTTTGAGGACAACCTGGGACCTTGTCTCAAAACTTAAAAATGGGGATATAGCTGAGTGATAGAGCACTTGCCTAGCATGCATGAGGCCCTGGGTTCAGTCCTCAGTCACACACATGCATGCATGCACGCGTGTGCGTGCACACACTTACACAAACACATAAATTCTAATTTATTTCAACCAAGATAAATTAGTCCTATTCCTCTTTAACAATAAAAACCTCTGAACATATTATAACAATATCAACAAAACTTAGGAAGACTTTGAAAGATCCAAGGAAGAAAGGAGAAAGCCTAGGAATCTCATGATGTGAAGAATCATATGGCAACGCAACTGATGGTTTTCTGAAAGAAGAAATAACCAGACATGCAATTATATACCAGTTCATGGGCTGTAGCCAATGGCCTAGCTGAATGGTCAGGGACATGGAAGTAACATGATTAGAAACTGGCAAAAAAGAGGTGTGTGGAGAGACCTCTCCGAATAGGTGAAGATATTTATGCCTCATGTGAATGCTCATAAAAGGGCAAGCTCAGTAGAAGGAGATTTTAGTGATCAAGTGGGTAGGATGACCTGTTCTGTGACTCCTAGTCAGACTCTTTCCTGCCATTGCCCAATGGGCTCACGAACATAGTACCCATAGTGACAGGGATGGAAGTTATGCCTGAACTTAGGAAAATGAACCTCTGCTGGTCAAAATTGACCTGACTATGGCTACTGCTGAATATCCAATCTGTGAGCAGCAGAGGACAATACCGAGCTCCCAGTATGGCACCATTCCTCAGGGTGATCTGTCAGGTCACAGGCTAATTACACTGAATTGCTTCCATCATAAAAGGGGCAACATTTTATCCCTAATGGAATAGACCAATACTCTGGATATGATTTATCTTCCCTGCATGCATGCTTCTGCCAAAACTATCATTCACAGACTTACAGAATGTCTTATCTACTATTACGGTGTTCCATACAGCATTGCCACGGATCAGGGAACTCACTGCACAGAAAAATAAGCAGAGCAAGGGCTTATGCTCATGGAGTGTGTCAGTCTTACAGTGTTCCCCACTATCCTGAAACAAATGATAGAATCATGAAATGTTTTTTTCAAGATTCAGTTACAGAACCAGCTAGGTTGAAATGACTTGCATGATGAAAAATTCTGAGATGTCCTAAATTTAACTTGAAAGAAAGGAGATGGAGGGGAAGAAGAGATAAGGGAGGTTAATCAACTAACAGATGCAGGCCAAAACTAACAAAATATTGCTCCACATTCCTGAATATGTATTGAAACATTGACTAAAAACCCTAAGTGCCCCACTTCTGGTGCCATTGTTGCCTGCTTACATATGCACTCTCTGGACTATCAACCTCAACCAATGCACAAACATCAAGTACTTCTCCTTATGGACTATATTTCTAACCCAAGACTTCCCCACTTGTATTATCCTGCTCTTATCTATAAGCAAATATGCTTTAAATGTAAACAATTTGTGCTTTCCTTCTCCAAATATTCATCATAAAAATACTTTGGGCTCTTAGGTCTGGCAGATATTTCCTCAATTGCTATGTAGCTTTGCTGCTAGTACTTGCAGCACTTGTCTCAGGACCTAGACCTTTTCTGGCTAGCATCTAGAATGATTTGATAAACCCTTTCATTTCAGAGAAACGTTAGTCTCAAGAGTTTTGATTTAAGAAAGTTAAGGTTCTCTAGAAGGCTGTATATGCTCAGTCCAAAATTGTTTACATCCATTGTAAAGCAAAGGATGCCCCCCAAATGATGGAAACACGTCAAAGGACACATAAAAAAGCTTCAAGAGGCTATCACTGGGCATACCAATTTGAACACCAAATGATAATTATGGATTATAATCCATTTAATTAGAAATAGTCAACCATAACTCCATATAATTAATTAATCAAAACTTAATGAAGATTGAAATATTTACATAGTTTAAAAGCATCTCCTTACAACGTCCTCTGTGAAGAGTAACTTCACAGTAAAGAAGTCTGGCAGACACTACAATACCTAATATCAATGTGAACATTACCAATAGTGGAAAAATCAAAGTCATGTACCAATGACAAATGTAATGAGAATGCCATTGGCTTTTATATGTCTAACCTGTGTCTGATCATGAAGAAACCTCAGACAAATGCAAACTGAGGAACATAAAAATGCTTATAAGCTTGTCATCACTTCACAGGTGACAAGGTCATGGAAGTTAAAAACTGAGAAGCTTGTTCTGCACTGTTGTGGACTAAAGGGACATGAAAACGTTCACGATCTGATTCTAAACTTAATTCTCTCTAAAAGATATTATTAGTACATCTGGTGAAACTTGAATAGGATATGATGATTTGATGGTAGTTATGATCATTTCCTGAATTTGGTGATTGTGATGATTATCACTGTAGAAAATTCATGGTAGTGTATTTTAAGGTGATGAAAAATAAGGTCTTTTGAAAATTATTACTTTTTTTAAAAGGGGTTCTTGCTATGGTACCCAGGCTAGTCTCAAAACTCATGAGTGTGACTCTCCTGCCTCAGTCTCCTGAATAGCTGGGATTACAGGCATGTGCTACCATGCCCAGATTTTTTTCTATACTTGAAACCTTTCTGCAAGCTTATGATTGTTTCAAAATATAAAATGTTTTGGAATTAATAAAAACAATGATTTAATTAGCCATGTTAACAAATGAAGCAGAGAATTGTGCTAATCTTGGTAAGTGGAGAAAAACCACCTGGCAAAATTCAACATCCATTTTTTATTTTAAAAACTCAGCAAATTAGAAATTTTGAAATTATAATTACTAATGTATATTAATTATACAGATTAGTGAGATTCACAGTGATAGTTTCATATATTCATATACTGTGTTTCAATTATGTCCGCTAACCCTTATTTACCTCTTCTCCTTCTCTCCTTCCTTCTCCTCAAAAGGAATATTCTTAATGTAATAATTTCACATGTATATAAAACCAATGAATAACATTACATTTAATACTTGTAAAGTACCTTTTCTACTCAGACCAATCTGTAGATTCACTGTATTTCCAATCATGGTCATAGCAACTTTTTCTTGTATTGTTGTTAATGAACTGACAAATAGTGTATTATTTGTTTAGAAATGGTAAGCTACAAGGAGGCTGTACATTACCTATTTCAAGAACCGTTTGATACAGCAATCAAGTGTCATAATCAAGGCAGCATGGTTTGGTTTTTGTATAAGGATGCAGAAAAAGATCAGATGAGCAGAATACATAATCTAGAAGTATATTCATATGTATATGTGTTCAATTGATTTTTATTATACTGTTTCTTCGTGCTAGGGATTGAACCTAGGTTCTCACAGATGCTAGACAAGAGCTCTATTACTGAGCCACATGCCCGAATTTGGTCAATTAATTTTTTTCCAGATTTTAAATAATTCATTTTTATTTTAAACAAATGGGATACATCTTGTTTCTCTGTTTGTACATGAAGTAGAGGCATACCATTTGTGTAATCATACATTTAGCTAGGGTAATAGTTTTTGATTCATTCTGTTATTTTTTTTCTTCTCCCTACCCCTCCCATTCCTCTTATCCCTCTATAGAGTCCCTCCTTCCTCCATTCTTGCCTCCTTCCCACCCCCTATATGTGTCATCATCCGCTTATCAGTGAGATCATTCACCCTTTGATTTCTTGAGATTGGCTTATCTCACTTAGCATGATATTCTCCAACTACATCCATTTGCCTGCAAATGCCATAATTTTATTATTCTTTATAGCTGACTAATATTCCATGGTATATATATACCACAGTTTCTTTATCCATTCATCAATTGAGGGGCATCTAGGTTGGTTCCATAATCTGGCTATTGTGAATTGAGCAGCTATGAACATTGTTGTGGCTGTATCTGGTAGTATGCTGATATTAAGTCCTTTGGGTATAGGCCAAGGAGTAGATAGCTGGGTCAAATGGTGGGTTCATTTCAAGTTTTCTAAGGAATCTCCACACTGCTTTCCAGAGTGGCTGCACTAATTTGCAACCCCACCAACAATGTATGAGTGTACCTTTTTCTCCACATCCTCGCCAACATCTATTGTTGCTTGTATTCTTGATAATTGCCATTCTAATTGGGAAGAGATGGAATCTTAGGGTAGTTTTGATTTGAATTTCTCTTGTTACTAGAGATGTTGAACATTTTTTCATTGTTTGTTGATTGCTTATAGATCTTCTTCTGTGAAGCATCTATTCATATCCTTAGCCTATTTGTTGATTGGGTTATTGTATTCTTGGTGTAGAGTTTTTTGAGTTCTTTATAGATTCTGGAGATTAGTACTCTATCTGAAGTATGAGTGGCAAAGATTTTCTCCCACTCTTTAGGCTCTCTCTTCGCATTGCTGAAGAGAGAAACTTTGCTGAGAGAAAGCTCTTTAGTTTGAATCTGTCCCAGGTATTGATTCTTGCTTTTATTTTTTGTGCTACAGGAGTCCTGTTAAGGAAGTCTGATTCTAAACCAACAAGTTGAAGATTTGGACTACTTTTTCTTCTATAAGATGCAGTGTGTCTGGTCTTACTTCAAGGTCCTTGATCCACTGTGAGTTGATTTTTGTGCAGGGTGAGAGATAGGGGTTTAGTTTCATTCTGCTGCATAGGGATTTCCAGTTTTCCCAGCACCATTTGTTGAAGAGGCTATCTTTTCTCCATTGCATATTTTTGGCCCCTTTGTCTAGTATGAGAAAATTGTATTTATTTGGGTTTGTGTTCATGTCCTCTATTCTGTACCATTGATCTACCTGTCTATTTTGGTGCCAGTACCATGCTGTTTTTGTTACTATTGCTTTGTAGTAGAGTTGAAGTTCTGGTATTGCGATACCCCCTGCTTCACTCTTTCTGTTAAGGATTGTTTTAGCTATTCTGGGTTTCTTATTCTTCCAGGTGAATTTCATGATTGCTTGCTCTATTTCTGTAAGGTACATCATTGGAATTTTAATTGGAATTGCATTGAATCTGTATAGCACTTTTGGTAGTATGGCCATTTGACAATATTAGTTCTACCTGTCCAAGAACATGGGAGATCTTTCCATCTTCTAAGGTTTTCTTTAATTTCTTTCTTTAGTGTTCTGTAGTTCTAATTGTAGAGATCTTTCACCTCTTTTGTTAGATTGATTCCCAAGTATTTTATTTTTTTCGAAGCTACTATGAATGGGGTAGTTTTCCTAACTTCTCTTTCTGAAGATTCATCACTTATGTATAAAAATGCTTTAGATTTATGAGCACTGATTTTAAAACCTGCTACTTTACTGAATTCACTTATGAGATCTAAAAGTTTTCTGGTGGAATTTCCTGGTTCCTCTAAGTATACAATCACATCATCAGCAAATAGGGATAGTTTGAGTTCTTTTCCTATTCGTATCCCTTTAATTTCTTTGGTCTGTCTAATTGCTCTGGCTAGAGTCTCAAGGACAATGTTGAATAGAAGTGGTGAAAGAGGGCATCCCTGCCTTGTTCCAGTTTTTAGGGGGACTGCTTTCAGTTTTTCACCATTTAGAATGATATTGGCCATGGGCTTAGCATAGATGGCCTTTACAATGTTAAGGAATGTTCCCACTATCCCTGATTTTTCCAGTGTTTTGAGCATGAAAGGATGCTGTGTTTTATCGAACGCTTTTTCTGCATCTTTCAAAATAACCATGTGATTCTTGACTTTAAGTCTGTTGATATGGTGAATGACGTTTATTGATTTCCGGATGTTGAACCAACCTTGCATCCTGGGATAAAACCCCCTTGATTGTGGTGCACTATCTTTTTAATATAATTTTGTATGCTATTTGCTAAAATTTTGTTGAGAATTTTTGCATCAATGTTCATTAAGGATATCGGTCTGAAATTTTCTTTCCTCAATGTGTCTCTGTCTGGTTTAGGTATCAGGGTGATATTGGCTTCATAGAATGATTTTGGGAGGGGTCCCTCCGCTTCTTTTCATGAAATACTTTGAGAAGTATTGGAATGAGCTCTTCTTTAAAGGTTTTTGTATAACTAGGCTGAGAGACCCATCTGGTCCTGGACTTATCTTTGTTGGTAGGCTTTTGATGACTTCTTCTATTTCATTACTTGAAATTGGTCTATTTAAATTGTGTATGTCCTCCTGGTTCAATTTAGGTAATTCGTATGTCTCTAGAAACCTGTTGATGTCTTCGAGATTTTCTATTTTGTTGGAGTATAGATTTTCAAAATAGCTTCTAATTATGTTTTGAATTTCAGTTGTGTCTGTTGTGATATTTCCTTGTTCATTCCGAATCTTAGTAATTTGGGTTTTCTCCCATCTTCTCTTTGTTAGTGTGGCTAAGGGTTTATCAATTTTGTTTATTTTTTCAAAGAACCAACTATTTATTTTGTGAATTTTTTCGATTGTTTCTTTTGTTTCAATTTTGTTGAATTCAGCTCTGATTTTAACTATTTCCTATCTTCTACTACTTTTGGTGTTGCTCTGTTCTTCTTTTTCTAGGGCTTTGAGCCATAGTGTTAGGTCATTTATTTGTTGATTTTTTCTTCTTTTATTGATTGCACTCCATGAAATAAATTTTCCTCTAAGAACTGCTTTTATAGAGTCCCAGAGATTTTGATATGTTGTTTCTTTGTTCTCATTTACCTCTAAGAATTTTTTAATTTCCTTCCTGATATCTTCTGTTATCCATTCATCATACAATAGCATATTATTTAATCCCCTGGTGTTGGAGTAGTTTCTGTTTTTTATTCTGTCATTTATTTCTAATTTCAATCCATTATGATCTGATAGGATACATGGTATTATCTCTATCTTCTTGTACTTGCTAACAGTAGCTTTGTGGCATAAAATATGGTCTATTTTAGAGAAGTTTCCATGTGCTGCTGAGAAGAAAGTGTATTCGTTCTTTGTTGGATGGTATATTGTATAAATGTCTGTTAAGTCTAAATTATTGATTGTGTTATTGAGATCTAAGGTTTCTTTGTTCAATTTTTGTTTGTAAGATCTCTCCAGTGGTGAGAGAGGTGTGTTAAAATCACCTAGTATTATTGTGTTGTGGTCTATTTGATTTCTGGCATTGAGAAGGATTTGTTTGATGTATATGGATGAGCCAGTGTTTGGGGCATAGATATTTATGATTGTTATGTCTCGCTGATTTATGCTTCCCTTAAGCAGTATGAAATGTCCTTCTTTATTCCTTCTGACTTTGTCTTAAGTCCACATTATCTGATATGAGGATAGATACTCCGGCTTTTTTGCTGGGTCCATGTGCATGGTATGATTTTTCCCATCCTTTCACCTTTAGTCTGCGGGTATCTCTTTCTATGAGATGAGTCTCTTGCAGGCAGCAAATTGTTGGATCTTTCTTTTTAATCCAATCTGCCAGTCTATGTCTTTTGATTAATGAGTTCAGGCCATTAACATTCAGGGTTATTATTGAGATATGATTTGTATTCCCAGTCATTTGGCTCATTTTTTTTTTTTTGACACAACTTGATTTCTCCTTTATTTGGTTGTTCCTTTAGGATAGTTCCTCCCTTTGCTGATTTACATTGTTGTTTTTCATCTCTTCTTCATGGAATATTTTGCTGAGAATGTTCTGTAATGCTGGCTTTCTTTTTGTAAATTCTTTTAGCTTCTGTTTATCATGGAAGGATTTTACTTCGTCGTCAAATCTGAAGGTAAGTTTTGCTGGGTATAAGATTCTTGGTTGGCATCCGTTTTCTTTCAGGGCTTGAAAAATGTTGTTCCAGGCCCTTCTAGCTTTTAGGGTCTGGATTGAAAAATCTGCTGATATCCGTATTGGTTTTCCCCCTGAATGTAATTTGATTCTTTTCTCTTGTAGCCTTTAAAATTCTGTCTTTATTTTGTATGTTATGTATTTTCATTATAATGTGCCTTGGTATGGGTCTGTTATAATTTTGTATATTTGGAGTCTTATAAGCCTCTTGTACCTGGTTTTCCATTTCATTTTTCAGATTTGGGAAATTTTCTGATATTATTTCATTGATAGATTGTTCATTCCTTTGGTTTGTTTCTCTAAGACTTCCTCAATCCCGATAATTCTTAAATTTGGCCTTTTCATGATATCCCATATTTGTTGTAGATTGTGTTCATGATTTCTTACCATCTGTTTGGTCAATTTTCCTTTCAAGATTAAATATTTTGTCTTCAGTACCTGAGGTTCTATCTTCCAGGTGTTCTATCCAATTGGTTATGCTTTCTATGGAGTTTTTAATTTGGTTTATTTTTTCCTTCATTTCTGTTTATTTTTTTTCAATATCTCTAACTCTTTATTGAAATGATCTTTTGCTTCCTGTATATGCTCTTTTAACTGTCGATTGGTGTGATCACTCAATGCCTGCATTTGCACTTCCTGCATTTGCAAATCCTTCAATGCCTGCGTTTGCTCTTTCATCTCCTTGTTTGCGTCCCTGATCGTTTTGATTATTTACATTCTTAACTCCATTTCTGACATTTCTTCTGCCATGCTGTCATTGGATTTTATTGCTATACCATCTATGTTTGTTTGGGACATTTTCTTCCCTTGTTTTCTCATATTGTTCAGGTATCTACCCCTCTAATTGTGAAACTCTGGGATATTGCAGATTTCCTCTATTGACTAATATTGTCTCTGGAGATTTCCAATAACTTACCTCTTAGTCTTCAGTAGCCTGAAGTCTTGGAGGAACTTGATAATGCGGTGCTCCACTAGGAAGCTGGCCTTCTATGGGTGGTGGCCTTCAGGTGGGGTATATTCCCCAGTGGCTCTGAGTTGGTCCCGAGTCTCTCAATACCTCCTCTTCTTGGCTCCTGGGTCTTGTCAATGGTCCTCTAGCTTCCTGTAGGTGTCTCAGGAAGGGAGTAGCCCTTCCAATTATGATAGCCACGCCCTCAGGATTAATTCAAAATGCCTGCACCAGCCTATAAAGAAGTCTCTGGCTAACTCTGTGATGGCAAAAAACCTCGGCATGGTGGTCGGGCGTGGTTGTTCAGTGATGGTGTCTGTCTTTGGCCTTGTGGTTGGGTGGGTTGGCCACCTGCTGCCCAGCTCCCCAAGGCAGGTGGGTTGGGTGCCCGACTGTGACCTCCACTATGCAAGTGGTCTGACTCGCCCGCCAGCTCACTCCCCGACTGCGACCAACCAGTGATGGCACCAACCTAGGTGCAGGGGTCAGGCGGTGTCGCTTAGTTATGATGTCTGTCCTTGGCCTGGTGGCTGGGCGGCATAGCTGCCCACTGCCTACCTCCATGATGTAGGCGGCCTCGCTCACCCACCAGCTCACTCCACAACTGCCTGGTCAATTAATTTTCAAAGGTTCCAAAGCAATTCAATGAGGGAAAGAAATTTTGAATAAATGTTGCTGGAACAACATGATAATCAAAGGGAAAAAATGAACCTTGACCCCCTACATCACATCACACTAAAATTAATTCAAGGTAGATCTTAGACTTAGATATAGAAGTTAAATATATAAACATCTATGTAGTGAGGAATTCACTTTATTCAATGGTTGGTTGGCCATTTTCCTTATTCCTGCAGGTAACCTCTAAATCCTTGGGAATTTTCCAAGTGATAGGAGTGTCTTATTCATCATGGATCCATAGAATCATGTATGATAGTTTATGTTAATGAGGACTCATGGTGGGTCCCTAGATAGTTTGAGCTAATGAGATGATTCAGGATGGGGGCGTTTACCACACTACAAAGACCAACCATGTAAATAGAGGGTTGGGGATTTATAATTAGTGATACCAGCCAGACATGGGAGAAGGGCCAAAAACTCAATTAACCATGAGAAACTTGGCAACATTCTGAGTGTCCTCATACATCAGTGTTCTAGGAAGGTAACACATCTTGATTACATGCAAGAGAAAACTGCAAACTTTGCATTTGGAACCCTATACATTTCTTGCCTTATACATTTATCCCTTTGGTTGGTTATGATTTGTATCCTTTTACTGTAATAAAATTTTAGTCATTAAGTAGGCATTTCCCTGAGTTCTGAATTGCTTCAGTGACTTATAGAACTTGAGGCAGTGATACAACCCACTGAATTTGTAGCCAAATGGTCAGAAGTGAGGATTTCCTGGAAACCTGTATATTTATGACTGGTGTCTGATGTGAAACCAGTCTTGTTAAGAACTGTGCTCTTCACATGTGAAGTTTAGCCCAATTCTAAGTCACTGGTATTAGAACTCATTGCATCTTTTTGGGGGCAGAAAAATATTTCTTAGATAAGACACAAAAAGCATTAATCATATAAGAAAAAGAACTGATACATTAGATTTTGAAAAATAAAAATCTTTAGGCCATCAAGAAAGTACCATCAAAAAATAAACTGACAACTCACAGACTGAGAGAAAACATTTGTATACATAAATAATGACGATGAACTTAAACCTAGAACGTAAAACACTCCTGCAACTCAACGATAAAAGGGCAACACAACAGACATGGACACAGGGTTGAACACACTTTAAGAAAGAAAATTTATGAATCTTCAAGAAGCAAATAAGCAATAAGCAAATAAGCATACAATAAATGTGATTGTAACATGATTTGCCACTGACTTTTTTATTTATGGGCACATTTTAATTACACAGAATGGGGGTTTCATGGAGGCATATTCATACATGCATGTGATATAACTTGGTCAATATTACTCCCCAGTACTTCCAAAAGTATCCTCCCTTCTCCCTCACATGTTTTTCTTTTCTCTACTGTAATGGCTTCCCTTCTACTTTCATGACATCTCTTTTCTTTTTCCTCTCTAGTTTCCACATATGAGAGAAAACACATGTCAGGCTTATTTTGCATAACATGATGCTGTCTTATTTCATCCATTTTTCTGCAGATGACATAAATCCATCCTTCTTTATGAATGAAAATAGCATTGTGTATATTTACCACATTTTCTTTATTCATTCATGTGTTGATTGACACCTAAGTTAATTCCATAGTTGGTTGTTGTGAATTGTGCTGCAATATGTTGAATTTCTTTGGGATAAACACAAAGGAATGGTATAGCAGGATCATATGGTTTTTCAATTTTAGGTTTCAGAGTTTGTACTAATTTTCTTGTGGTTGTACTAATTTACATTCCCACCGACAGTGTATGAGTTCCTTTTCCCCTGCATTCTTGCCAGGCTCTATTGTTTGTATTCTTGAAGATTGTTGTTCTGACTGCAGTGAGATGGAATCTCAGTGGAATTTAGATTTCCCTGATGGCTAAGGATGTTGAACATTTTTTCACCTATTTGTTTCACTTTATTTATTCTTTTGAGATGCATCTCTTCAGTTCACTTGCCCATTTATGAATGGGTTATTTTGGTGTTTTTTTTTTGATGCTGAGTTTTTTAAGTTCTTTATACATTCTGGATATTAATCCTCTGTTGGAAGAGTAGCTGGCAAAGATTTTCTCCTATTCAGTAGGCTGTCTTCATGCTATTTTTTCCTTTGCTCTGCAGAAGATTTTTAATTTGATGCTATCCCATCTATTGATTCTTTTCTTTTACTTCTTGAGACTTAGGCAGGAAGCCATTGCCTGTGCCTATATGTTGAAGTGTTTTCCCTATATTTTCTTTTTTTTGTCTGAAAAAAAAATATATATATATATGTTTTTTTAACAGACTGCATTTTGATTTGTTGTACACAAATGGGGTACAAATTTTCATTTCTATGGTTGTATACAATATAGATTCACACCATTCCTGTAATCATAGATGTACATAGGGTAATGATGTCTATTTCAGTCCACTATTTTTCCTTCCCCTGCCCCCTTTCCCTCATTTCCTTCCATATAGTCCAAAGTTCCTCCATTCTTCTCTTACCCACCCCTCCTGTTATGTATAATCATCCACTTATCAGAGAGATCATTCAGTCTTTGGTTTTTTGGGATTGGCTTATTTCACTTAGCATGATATTTTCCAACTCCCTCCATTTACCTGCAAATGGTATAATTTTATTGTTCTTTATGACTGAGTAATGTTCCATTGTGTATATATACCACAGTTTCTTTAACCATTCATCTGTTGAAAGGCATCTAGGTTGGTTCCACAATCTAGCTATTGTGAATTGAGCTGCTATAAACATTAGTGTGGCTGCATCACGATAGTATGATGATTTTAAGTCCGTTGGGTATAAACCCAGGAGTGGGATAGCTGGGTCAAAAGGTGAGTCCATTCCAAATTTTCTGAGGAATCTCCATACTGCTTTCCAGAGTGGCTGCACCAATTTGCCACTCCACAAGCAATGCATGAGTGTGCGTTTTCCCCCTCATTCTCACCAACACCTATTATTGCTTGTGTCCCTATGTTTTCTTTTAACAGTGGTAAACTTTCTCTTCTGATACCTCGATTGTTGATCCATTTTAGTTGACTTTTGTGCAGGGTGACAGATAGGGATCTAGTTTCATTCTTGTACATATGTCCCAGCACTATTTGTTAAAAGAGGCTGTCTTCAGTCCATGTTTTTGGCAATGATGTTAATATCGATCACTTAGCTGAAACAGTTCCTATGGCATGAGACAAAGATGATAGTAAAAAAAGTTATACCTCTGTTAACTATACTACAGAATATATTTTATTCTGATATATTTTGATGTAAGAGCAGTAATAGTGCATTGATATCAGTTACAAGTGTGCCAAGTAAACTTCTATGCTTTTGGAGATCCTTAAGATTCTCATAGATGAGCCCCCTAAGTCTCAGTAGCTAGGATAGAAGACAACTGCCCTGGGATACTTTGGTCTTCTTCTGTGTTAGTGTATAAGACCTTGCCAAATATTGGGTTTTAGCATTATCCAGCACTATTTGTTGAGTCTGCTTGACCTGCTTTACTAAAGTCTCATCATCTTTCTAGGATGACTCTCATGTCTTGCAATCCCCCTAGAGAATGCCCTCTAATCTTATTCTATTTAATGAATCTTTTTCTGAATGCATTTTTCACTAAAAGCAAATTCAACATGTCCCATAAATGCCTAGTCTGGTACCTTTATCCCCTACAAAAGCCCTTTCTATCTTGTAGTTCAAACAAGAATTAAAGATAATAACATGAGACCTAAAGCAAGCTATCCTGAAATAAGCAAACATAATGTCTGGTTTCTATGATAAGGAAGGCTGTTCAGCAAGGAGAGTTCACCTGTTAGAGTGCAGGGGGAGAAGAACTTGTAGTTAGTAGGCAATTTGAGAACTTCCTGGCACACAAAATATTAGACCTTAATTTTTGGCCTTACACCATAATAGCATTAGAATAAAATAAATTAATCTCAAAATATCAAATCTTAAAGAATATGAAAGAAAGTAAATTAAATTGAGAGAAAGTAAATTAAATTAGAAATCAATATCAAGAAATGCCTAAATACTTGGAAATTAAACAGCATAATAATAAATTAGAAAGTAATACTAGGTATGAATCTTAAATTTTTTATTTACAAGATATCTATGAGGAAAATACAAAACTCTTTTGAAAGAAATCAAAGATCTAAATAAATGGAGATATATTCCATATTATGGGTAGGAAAATTAAACATAGTTAAGATGTCAGCTCTCCCTAATTTGAGCTATACGTTAGAAGACATCCCATTAAAATCTCAGAAAATTACTTTGTAGATATTCAAAACCTGGTTCTAAAATTCATGTGGAAGGCAAAAGAAAGGGAAGAGTCAACACAACACTGAAGAAGAACATAGCCGGACACTACCAGACTTCAGGATTTACTATGAAGCAAGAGTAATAAAGAGTAATGAAAGCAGTGTGGTAATGGCAGTAAATAAATTAATAAAGCAGAAAAATACATTAATTGAGAGAGCCTAGAAATATATCTAAGGGAGACAGAGAAGGGCATAGGCGGGCAAGATGTGAGGAGATTGGGGTAGGACCAGGACAAAGGAGTATGGAGAGGGTCTTCTGATGAGGCCAACTTCCTGCTTGTGCTTGTGGACACAAGCAGGGGACCAAATTGGACAGAAAATTCCATACTCGTGCTCCTAAGCAGAGGTATACATAGAAAAACTGAAACAGACCTGTGGACAGAGGGGGCACCAATCAGTAATAGTGAGGAATGGGTGGACAGGGGAAAAGATGAGGAAAGGAGGAAATTCCAGAGATCACAGAAAGAACAGGCTGAAACTCCCCCACTGGATACTCAGTTTGGGGACCCCTTCTCTTGGGAGAAGTCTATCTTGGTATCTCTGTTACTTCTTGCTTGCTATCTTTGTGTCCTGTTTTTTAATCCTTTGCTGAATGGAGACAATGAACCCAGCATCCCTAGACGGTAACATATCCATCCAAATAGGGTCAACAGGTCTCTGATTGTTATACTTTGGTTCTGGAATGTCCACCACAGGCTCATATGTTAAAGGTTTGTTCTCCAATAAAGCAAAGTTCAGACTCAGAGCTTTTGGGAATTGATGGATCATAGCTGAAAGGACTTTTGCAAAGTGGGTATAACTGTAGGGGGCAGGACCTAGTTGAAGGAGTGGGTCTTGGGGGAACATGATTGGGTATTATACCTAGGTCCCAGCCCCTTCCTCACCCTCTATTCTTCCCAGTCTCCACGAGGTGAGCTCCATTACTCTATCACACCTTTCCGACCATGATGTTCTGCCTCCTCACAGGACCAGAATCAGTGGAGCCAAGTGACCATGCACTGAAACCTCTGAAACTGTGAGCTAAATTAAATCTTTTCTCTTTTTAAGTGGTTTCCCTCAAATATTTCTGTCACAGAAATGAAAGGCTAACACACTGACAAAAGAGCAAACATGATTCAATGGAGAAAGGATGGTCTTTTCAACAAATGGTAATGGAACAATTGAATGTCCACTTGGAAACAAATTTTAAAAAGGCATCTGGACACAGACATATATTTACACCTTTCACAAAAAATTAACCCAGAGTGGATCATACACAAAATGACAGAATGCCTAGAAATTAACACAGCAGACTATGGAACTTGAGTTTTATAAATTACTTTAGATGCAATACTAACAGCACAATCCATGAAAGAAAACACTGAGAAGTTACATTTCATTAAAATTCCAAACTTCTGTTCTTCTGTAGACACTGATAAGATAATGAAATAGATAAGCCACAGACTGGGAGAAAACACATTAAGAAAAAAATGACAAAAGTTGAAAAAAGAGAAATAGAAAAATGCATAATCATAGTTATGAACATCTCGTTCAGGCACTGAAAAAGCAAACAAGAAATTAATAAGAAAATAGAGGATGCAAAAACCACTATCAGGCAGTATGGATGGAATAGACATTTACAGAACACTAAATCCAACAGATTTAGACACCTGTATATCCTTTAACTTCACATAGAATATTCACCAAAGCAGATGAAATGCTGAACCACATAAAACAAAGCTCCAATGTCAAAGGACTAAACTTTAAAAGTATGCTGTTTATACTCAAGATAGAATTAAAGTAGAAACTAATAACAATACAATATTTAGAAAGACCTTCATGATTAGAAACTAAGAAGCATTTGTCTAATGGGGATATAAATCAAAGAAGAAATTATAAGGAGTACAAGAAAATACTTTTGAGTTCAAGGATTCTAATAAGCACAACCTATCAATACCTAGCACAACTTATCAGTCTGTGATGTGGAGCTAATATGAGCTGAATTGTATCTCCCTTTCCCCCACATTCACATGTTGACATCTTAAGCCCTAGTTGCTCAATCTGTCTGCCCTTGAAGGTAGGTCTTTAAAAGGGGTAATTAAGAGTACAATGAGGTCATTAGCATAGGCTTTAATCTAGTATAATTGGTATCCTATTAAGAAAAGGAAGTTTGAATACAAGAAGTTCCAGAAGGAAGACAGTCAGTTACAAGCCAAGGAGAAAGACCTTGGGGAACCAACACAGCTATGCCTTGACGTTGGACTTCTAACCTCTACGACTGTAAGGAAATATATTTCTGTGGTTTAAGCCATCCAGTTTCTGGTACTTTACTGTGGCAGAGTTAATGATATCATACTGGACACTTAGTTAAAATTCTATATGCTATATGGTTTTTATCAAGAAGAAGAAGAAGAAAAGAAGGAAGAGAAGGAGGAATAGGAGAAGAGGAAAGGAAGGTGAAGAAGTAAGGGAGGGGAAGAAGGAAGAAGAAGAAGAAGGAGGAAGTGGAATAGGAGAAGAAAGGAAGGGGAAGGAGGATAAGGAGGAGGAGAAGGAATAAGAGGAGAAGGAAGAAAGGGAAAGAAGGAGAAGAGAGGAGGAGGAGGAGGAGATTAAAAGCACCCCCAAAATCAAATGACTAAGCCCCTAATGACAAATTACCAACATCAGGAATAAGAGAAAACATTATAGAGCATATGTACATTTAGAGAGAAACCTAAATCTTCCTACTGAAAATACAAACTTAATTCTATAATGATGAGATAGAAAATTTACCAAATTAAAATAGAAATGTGGAATAACTCAGTATCTGCTAAGGATTTTAAAATCATAATTTTGAACTTCAACCATAAATGAAAGTCCAGGTTCAGGGCTGGGGTTGTAGCTCAATGGTTGACCACTTGCCTAGCATGTGTGAAGCACTGGGTTTGATCCTCAGCACCACATAAAAATAAATAAATAAAATAAAGGTATTGTGTCCATCTATAAATAAAAAAATTAAAAAGTCCAGGCTCACTGATAAATGCTGTCACATACTTAAATAGAAAGAAAAGAGAATACTTCCCAATTCACATTAGGAAGCCAGCATAACCCAGACACCATAACCTGACAGCGGCATTACAACAAAAAAAATGACAGACCAAAATCCCTCATGCAAAAGTCCTTAAAATATTAGCAAGTCAAGTACAACAATATAACAATAGTTCCTGGTGAACACATGGGATTTAGCCAAGAAATGAAATGTTGGTTTAACACCTGAAATCAGCTTCATTATTTGCATAACAGAATAGAAGACAAAAGGCATCTTAGTAAATGCAAATCAATAGTGACAAGATTTGATGGTTATTCATGATTCAAAACTCTCTACAAACTAGCAATAGGAGGAAACTTCTGAAATTTAATAAGCAAGCATTTGAAATAAACTAGAGCTAATAACATACTTAATGGTAAAATACTGAATGGTTTTCTTGAAATCAAGAACAAGGAAAGGAGATGTCATCTAACCAGTTTAATGTAACATTTAATTAGAAAACAATACAAAAACTGAAGAAGGACTGGAAAAGGAAAAATTTTAAAAACAGGAAAAACTTCATAAATAACAAACTTTAGATCAACCAGGATGAGTTTCAGGTGGGCAATATTAATGGGAAAGATGAGGCAACAAAATTCCCATCCATGAGAATTGTACAAGAAAGTGAAATGGCACTACTGTTCTTGGAAGCTATATAGCAGTGTTCTTAAATGTATACCTATGATCTGACAATTCTGAGTGTCCAAAAACTCCTAAAAATTTTTAAAAGGAGGTGTACTAGGATACTTATAGTATTTATGTAAATTTTTATAGTATTTATACAAATTTTTAAAAAACACAAAAAGAGCTGTACTAGGATATTTATAGTAGCTTAATTCCTACTTCCAACCTCCAAAAACAATACAAATGTACTTAAAAAGGAGTATGTATAAATATACAGTGTAAGTTTGTAATGGGTTCCCTTGATGCTTTGACTATATCCCTTGTCGCTTTGAAACTTACTGTGTTTCATTCTTTTTTCCCAACCTTCCCCCTAAACTCCTCCCTGATCTTCTCCTTCCTGATCTCTCCTCCTTAATATCATTTTCCCTGAATCACCTCTTAAAAATTCCCTGTTCCCCATGATGAGCAGAATCACAGCCTCTGGGACAGGAGTACCCTGTGTTTCTCCTTTGCTAGCAAAGCAACAAATGGTCTTTTTCCTTTTTCTCAAAACCCGTCCTTGTTATTGGATTGGCATCAGGGACAAGGACCAAACTTTTGGCAACACGTTTAGAAATGCATCCACATATGCAGTCCTTAAAACACAGGAGTGCAAAAACACCATGGTGAGTTTGCAGGATGGAGGACAAGCAATCATCCAGATAATCAACATCTCTTTTTCTAAATCATAAATTAAAATTACAAGGACCAAAAGGATTTAGCAAAGGAGATTTGGTGTTTACTTGAACCACTGTTCTTATGCACCTGAAAAATTAGTCTGATTTTACTTTTCTGACTTTGCACAATTTCTCCTAGGTAGTACACTGACATCTCGCAGTCAGGTAGCACAGGGTCTTTTTTTTTTTTTTTTCCTAGATGTAGATAGGACTTTATTTCATTCATTTATTTATATGTGGTGCTGAGAATCGAACCCAGTGCTTCACACATGCTAGGCAAATGCTCTACCACTGAGCCACACCACCAGCCCAGCACAGGATCTTAATGGCGTTTGCTGGCAACAGGAAACAGACCTCGGTGCCGGAAGCTCCAGGTCCAGCCAGGAGAAAGCGTGGTAGCGTAGTCCCGGCCCTGACGCATTCTGGGTATTGTGCTCCCGACTCTGATGCATCTGGGTGTTGTAGTCCCGGCCCTGACGCATTCTGGGTATTGGGGTCCTATCGAGCAGTGTAGGCAGTGCGGGGAGCTCCTGGGACAGCTTGGTCCAGTTAGTGCTGCGTCCCGCCGTCATCACCTGGTGCGTTTTAAGTGCCCTTTTGCGGTTCTGAGGTGCTGTCGCACAGATGGGGCTTCCGCAGCCCCTTGGGAAAGCTGAGGGGGCTGTCCAACCTGTGCCTGCATGTTCTTTTGTGCTTGATCCTAGTGTGTGGGGTCGGGGCGCGCGCGCAGCCCACCTTAGGTACTCGGTGGGAGGGGGCGTTGTCACCCGATGTGCCTGTGGGACTTGCAGTGCAGTATCCTGTCTTGGAGGCGCGGGGCTGGCCTGGGACAGGCTCCCAGGACTACTCCGCAGGTGCGACCCTGGTGCTTTGGGCAGCTGGGGGAGGGTTCGGTCTGCTGCATCCCGAGCATCTCGCTGCTCCACCAGTAAATCGCACCATCTTCGTTTGGAGGAAATCTTCTACTGGGGAGGGTGCACTTCTGGGGTACCAGTCTTTACTTTGGGGCATGTGTGGCTAGGTAGCGCCCACCCTAGTTGCAGAGACGCAGCTTGGCCATGAGGACCTGGGTTTGTGTGGAAAGATTGTCCTTGGGGTAAACGTCCAAACGTTCTTGACAGTAGGGACAGCTAGGGCTATGGACGAGGATTAGAGGCCTCTACGCCTGTGAGCACTGGGGCGCCTCCTTGTGCAGGGAATGACCTGGCAGAGGTCAGAAGGTCATCCCGGGCTGTGTGCAGGTTGTTGGCTTCTGCCATTGTGTGGCTCTCTTCGGCGTTTGGACCTTCCAAGAGCCTGTGGTGGAGCAAGTGGAGTGATGTCCACCAGAGAGGGATCTTTACCCAAGTCCCTAGAACCTCTTGGCTGATTCCTGAATTACTGGGGGTAGATGGTAAGGTTTTTAGTTATTTACTTTTTGGTTTTGGGAATTGAACCCAGAGTCTTAACCACTGAACCTGAGCCATATCCCTGGCATATATATAATTTTTTTTTTTTTAAGAGACAGACTCTTGCTAAGTTGCTTAGGGTCTTACCAAGTTGCTGAGGCTGGCTTTGAACTTCCAGTCCTCTAGCCTCAGCCTTCTGAGTTGCTGGAAAATTAATATTCTGCACTGTCACCTAATATTCAGTGTTCAGATTTCCTTGATTGCCTCAAAATGTGTAAACAAGGTTCACATATTGTATTTGGTTGGTGTGTCTGTTTGTAGGGGAGCTTCTCCTCCTATTTTTATGCTCTTTTATGGAAGGCTTCACATTTAACAAAAAATGCAAACATGCCAATTCATACCTGAGAACTTTTGCTTCATTTCTTTTTTTTTAAAATTATTTATTTATTTTTAAATTTTTTACAGACTGCATTTTGATTCATTTTACACAAATGGGGTACATCATTTTGTTTCTATGGTTGTACGCAATGTAGATTCATACCATTCGTATAATCATATATGTACATAGGGTAATGATGTCTGTCTCAGTCCACCATTTTTAATACCCCCTTCATTTCCTTCTACATAATCTAAAGTTCCCCCATTCTTCTCTTTCCACACCCCCACCCCCATTATATATTATTCTCCACTTATCAGGGAAAACATTTGGCCTTTGGTTTTTTGGGATCGGCTTATTTCACTTAGCATGATATTTTCCAGTTCTACCCATTTATTTGCAAATGCCATAATATTATTCTTTATGGCAGAATAATATTCCATTGTGTATATATACCACAGTTTCTTTAAATCTGTTCATCTGTTGAAAGGCATCTCGGTTGGTTCCACAATCTAGCTATTGTGAACTAGGCTGCTATAATCATTGACGTGGCTGCATCACTGTAGTATGCTGATTTTAAGTCCTTTGGGTATAAACCGAGGAGTGGGATAACTGGGTCAAAAGGTGGGTCCATTCCAAGTTTGCTTCATTTCTTAATAATGACTATGATTTTCCTTTATATTCATAATATTGTGATCACACTTAATATACACCAATTCCAATCTGACCAGTTGATTGTAAACTGTTCTTTTGTAGTACCCTTTTCTCATTTGTTTGTGGAAGCCAGGACACAAGGCTACACATGTCAACTGAGGAATTTAAAAAAAAAATATTTAAGTATCTTATAATTAAGGAAAAATCTCCCCTCTACTTCTCTTTTCTTATTTCAGAAAATTGACTTGTTATAGACTTGTGCCAGTTGTGGAGAGCCCATTCCTGATTCCAAATCACATTTCATATGTTAGGAACCTAATTTGGGGTTGGTAAGTAAAGGGGAAGATGAGGCCAGGGTCATATGAAAGGAGATTTCAGATTATGGGCTCCACAGATCTCTGGAGTTCTTCTACTTTGGATTTCCTCAACCCTGTCCTTTGGCTTCAGGGCAGATGTGGATGTGTGCTTGTTTTCAGTGTGGTAAAGTACTGTATTTTTCAATGTGAGTGCTCATTTGTGAACACACTAAGGCTTTTTCCTCTTGATGGAGCCCACACAGTCTGACCTAGCTGCTGGAAGATGAGGCTTCATTTCCCAACTAGAGCTGGGGTCAAGCATGTCACCCAACCAGCTGTCTGTGCTCTATCTTACAGGATACTGGTTAAGAGAAGTCTGCACAGATGCTTTCTACAACCTGCCTTTGTTGCCTCTTCCATATCCCTGTCTATGGGATTGGGAGGCCAAACAGTGTGAAGGACTTTCCTCCTAAGTGAGCCTTCGACATCTCTTCCCCCAGATTTGCCTCTGCAGTTTGACTCTTCGCTAGAAGAGAATTCAGGAGAGCAGGGATATGGCTCCAGGATTCCTGACAACCCGTGATGAGGTGAGTCCTGAAATTCTTTCCTAGCTCTTTTTGGGAAGATCCTTTGCCTTCTCTTGACCAGGAGGCTGTCTTGTTGGTTTTAGGCAATGCCTATCACTGATCTTGGAGGTGAAACCCATCGTACCTGGAGCTTTCTCTCTGACTTGTTTGCTTCATTCAAACCAAGGAATTCACCAAGTAGTTAATCATGATCATCACATCCTTTAGAGTTAAAATAAAAATACAGGAAATCCATGTTTATGTGTCCAATGATTCCTAAGGCTTAAAAAAGTGTAGGAAGACTTTCAAGGGAAGAATTGTCTAAGCTGCCCCTGAAGGAATTGGTAAGTGGAAGAGTTAGGGGGAGACATTCCTGTGGCAGTGTCTTAGGAAGCCTAACCCTTCTAAGAGATGAGGGGACTGGCAGGCTGTCTGTCTCCGACCATGTGGGAAAGCTTACAGTAGTCAGTGACCTTTGGACATACTAATTTTCTCTCTGTAGATGTGAGTATACTGAATAGATTTGGTTTTGCAGGCTTCATGCTTTACATTATTTAAGTTTTCTATATGGAGGCTTCTTAACTTAAGATGGGGTTATGTCCTGATAAACTCATTGTAAGCTAAAACTATCATAAGTAGAAAATGCAGTTAATACACCTGACCTACCAGACATTACAGCTTGGTAGCACAGTGCACTAGGAGAGTATATTATTTACCCTTGTGATTCTGTGGCTCACTGGGAGTTGTAGCTTATTGTGGCTGCCCCTCATTGTGAGAGGATCATACTGCATACTGTATGTCCCAAATGTAAAATCCAAGTATAGTGTCTACTGAATGAATGTGTATCATTTTGGCACCATTGTAAATTTGGAAAGACTATGTCAAGCTGTCCTAAATTGGAACCAGCTATACTTAAAATACTCTTATGCATTAGAATCTAGATTGCCTGCTTATCTGAATATGAATCATTTCACACTGACAAGTAACATGTTAATTTGACATAACTGAATAAACATTTATTGACCCCAACAAAATAGCTGGTAGGCAGGGCTCTTTTGTGTTCATTATATAAAATACTTATTGTAAGTTTTACTAATTGAGTTTTGCTTTGACTGTGCTATAAATATGTTGGGTAGCTAATTTTTTGAGAGAAGATAATGGATATAGTCATATTCCTGGGCTTATATGTTGGATATTTGCACATCCCAAGATAAGTTCAAAATTATTGGTTTTGATGTTTTCAGAATGTCATTGAGACCTGTGATTTGTCAAATCTGCACATCTTTGAGGGAAAATATATACATAGAATGTGTAAATCAGGGTACTTTCCAAGGTAATAATGGAATTTTTCCTTCTGTTTCATGTTACTATAAATGTTAGAGAAGAAGCATTCTTGGCCAATCCTGGAATGTTGGCTTACTTTTCCTATTTCTATCCTGCCACATCCCATGGGATCCATAGCAGACCCTGAATCTTATTCTATGTATGACTAACATCTCCCTAATATACCTTTTTTTTCCATTTTAGCCATTTCCTCATTAAAAAAGTGATGAAAAGACAGAAGCATCTGAGAAGGTTAGCTTTTTAAGATGAAGCTTTGAAGCATGTCTGGCAGTCAAAAATGCTGCATAAAAGAACCACCATCTTTAATTGTCTTGAAGGAACTAAAAAACAAAGGGGCTTTGGTGATTTATTTATTTATTTTTACTGTATGTTACTTGAAGCATTACATATTTTATGGTTTTTAAAGTTGCATTTCCAGGTGTTTTATTATACATCAGATTTGAATTGTGTAGAAAAATCTGACATTTATATATAACATATTGAGGCATCTGCTCTTTTAAGGGAAAAGTTGTAACACACATTAGAGTTTTAACATTAAAGGGAGGCTGATCCATAGGCACAGAGTATTAGCTAATAAGAAATTAGTTAACACTCTTTCATTGAATCTTAAATTTTTTTGAATGTCTTCTCTTTGTTGCAGACTTTGAAGGTCTACAGTGATACCATAGCACAGTCTCCATTCATCTGAGACTCCCAGTTTATTTAGGGGACCCATAATTGGAATTAAGAATTTTAAAACTATATTATTGAGGTATATCAGAATACCACATACCATGAAATTCACTCCTTTAAGATGTACAATTCAGTGAATTTTAGTATAATCTTAATAAGTTATGAAACCTTCTCCACCATAGTGTTTTCATCACTCCCAAAGGAAATCCTGTTCCATTAGGAGTTATCCCCTCTCTTGTCCTTCTTCTCCACTGGCAATCATAATCTGCTTTTGTGTTTTGTGGGTCTTGTCTGTTCTGGATATTTCATATAAATGGAATCATTTTAAGAAACCAATGTGCCACAAAAAATGGCAGAGAAGAGAAATCTTGGTCTTAGTTCTTTCCCAAAAGCATCTAATGAGCTGGCAAAAACCATTGGCAAAAACTATCAGAACTAACTGGTAGGATTCTATAATGTAGTCAAAATGTAAAGACTTGGTGAAGAAAAAGTTTCTGCTTAGTGGCAAGAGAGTGCACTGTGGTTTAAACCACTTAACTACCATTAAACTGCCTGTCTACCAACTGCATGAAGAAGCTTGGCTCAAAGACTTTAAGTAAATTTTCATAATAAGCACAAAGAACTAAAGGAACCACAGACATGGAACTAAAGGAAACCAGGTCAACAATGTTTCAACAAATAGAGAATATCAATAAAGAAAAAATATTAAACAGGAACAATATAGAAATTCTGGAGCTGTAGGGTACTGCCACAATAACTGAAGTGAAAAATTCACTAGAAGGGTTTAGCAGCATATCTGAGCAAACATAGCAAAGACTCAGTGAACTTGAAAATAGTTCTATTGAGATTATCCATTTTGAAAGAGCAAAAAGAGAACAGAGTACCAAAGCAAGCAAACAAAAAACAGCCCAAGAGACCTGTGGGACACCATCAGGTGTACTAATGTGCACATAAGGGGAGTTGTAGAGAGGAAGCATAGATGATGTGAAGAAATAATGTCAGAAACTCCAGATCTGATGAAAGACATAGATCTATACATCCAGGAAGCTCAACAAACTCCAAGGGTAATAAACATAGAAAGATTCTCACCACAATTTTTCTACCCATACTGTCAAACCCACAGAGAATTTTGAAAACATTTAAGTGAGAAGTGACTCCTTCCCTACAAGATATCCTCATCTTCATCCCTCAAGGATGAAGAAAAATTAAGGCACTTTCAGGTAAACAAAAGTCAAGAGAGTTTATTAGCAAATCTTCCCTGCAAGAAAAAAAAATAACTTCAGGCCAAAATGAAAGTATACTGGACTGAAATTAAAACAAGGAAAAGAACACTACTACAGGTAACTTCATATATATATATTAAAAAGCCAGTATTATTATACTTTTTGTTTTGTAATATGTTATTTTCCTATGTTATTTAGGAAAAGCACAAAACACTATAAATCTTTGTTAATAGGCATACAATATATAAAGATCTAAGGCATGACAATTACAGTATGAAAGGGGAGGGCTGGAAATGCATAGGAGCAGAGCATTTGTATACTGTTGACACTAAGTTGGTATTATAGCTGACCTAATTATTGTGGTACTATATTTGTGGGAGACACATTCAAGACCCCCAGTTAATGCATGGAGCCATGGATAGTATCAAACCCTAGAATGCAATTTCTGTTTTAACTAAGTACTTTCATGTACTATGGCTGCAGCTTTTCCAGTACGAGGTGTGGCAGCAAAATTAGCACAAAATTTTTTTCCCTTTTCACAACATTGCATTCTTGCCATAGATCTTAACCTCAGCATGACTTTTTTCTTTTCTTTTGAAGTCAAGAACTTTCACCTTTCCACTTAAAGGAAATAACTTTACAGCTTTCCTTTGGTATATCTGAATAACCAACATCACTACTCTTTTTTTCCATGTTTCTTTTTAAATTGGTGCATTATAATTATACATAATAGTGGAATTCATTGTTACATGTTGATATAGTCACAAAATATAACAATATGATTTGGTCAGCATTTCCCCCCATTTTCTCCCCCTTTCCTTCCTGCTTCCCTACCCCCCTGGTCCCAGTGTCACTATTCCTGCACTTTGGAACTGTGATCACGTAAAATAAGGGTTTCTTGAACACAATCACTGTGATAAACCACAGTAATCATCTGGTAACCAGAATTCTATAAAGAGACCAATGGGTGCATAGCTGGACAAAGGAATGGTTCTTCAGCCTGGGTGGGTTGAAGTGGAAGTCATGAGATTTCCTTATGCTAGTCAGAATAGTACACAATTTAAAGCTCATGAATTCTTTATTTCTAGAGTTTTCTATGAAATATTTTTGGATTGTGGTTGACCATGGTAACTGAAACCATGGAAAGTGAAACTGCAATTAAGGTGGGAGACTACTGCATAACCTTCATTACAAGTAATCAATTTACTAAATGTAAGTGGACTGAATTCCCCAAAAGCACAGACTGGCAGACTGGATTAAAAATAAAACAGAACTATATGCTGTCTACAAGAGGCTCACTTTTTCAGAGAGACTGAAAGTAAAAGAATGGAAAAAGATATTCCATGCAAGTAGTAGTAAGCTAGAGAGGTGGCATGTCATTGTGAGACAAAAAGGACTTTAAATCACAAAAGGTTACAAGAGATTAGGAGGACATCATGTGTTGGTAAAATGTTGATATAGAAAGAAGTTACAGTAATGATAAATATTACAATTACCTAACAATATAACCTCAAAATACAAGAAGCAAAAACTGACATAATGAAAGAGAAAAACTGCTGCACATTACTTATGGATGACTAATACTCTACCTTCAATAATAGAACAATCAGATGAGATTGATAAGAAAATTTAGAGCAGCAACTACACCATACACCAGTTGCACTTAACTCACACTATAGAACACTCCACACAACACCACAAGGGACATTCTCCTAATGTACACATTGGACATTCTCTAGAATAGATTTTAAGCCAAAAAATAATTCTTAATAAATTTGAAATGACTGAACTCATACAAAATATATTTACTGATCACAATGGAATAAAACTAGAAATGAATAACAAGGAAAACTAGAAAATTACTATGTAGAAGTTAAGTAATTACACTCTTACATAATAAATAAAGAAGAAATCAAGAAAAGGTAGAATATAGCTTGAAATGAATGGAATTGAAAATACAACATACCAAAACTTATGGAATATAATAAAAATAGTGCTAAGAGGGAAATTTACAGTTATAATTACAATAAAAATAAGAAATCTCTCAAATCACACATTATAGAACTAGAAAAAGTAGCTGGTTGAAGGAAGGAAACAATAAAGGTTAAAGCCAAGATAGAATAAACAGAGAAAATCAGTAAAACCAAAAGTTGGTTCCTTTAAAATCAACATCCCTTGTGAATGATAAACAAAATTGATACACCTTGAGTTATACTAACCAAAAATGACTCAAATGACTAAAACCAGGAGATCCAAGATGGCAGACTAGAGGGAGGTTGCGTTCCTTGTCACTCTGTAATTCCGGTTTCAAGCAGAGGATATCTGTTTCTTGGTAAGGCAGTTTTTGCTGCTTATCGATCCCCTGCTGTTTACTCATTTGTCTGCTGTGATCACCTGCAGTCTGCCAGCATATTGACGCATTTTTCGAGTGCAGATTGCTCACTTTCAGGCGCCTATCATCCGCCATTTGCCTGCCTCTTGCATGTCCATCGCCTGCCTTACACCTATCCATCACCCAATGCAAGAGGTTCACCTCCTGATCGTCCAACAACAATTAGCACACTGATCGCCAACCGCCAGCTGCCTGCTGTTGCCTGGAAGTTCACTGTTATAGTACCTGCAGGTTTGATTACACGTGGCTACCGCCATTTTGAGACAACAGCGAGGCCCCGTAGGACCCCTGGCCAGACTGACTGAGCCCCATCTCCAGGATCCCTCAGCCTGACCGATCACTCCCTGCCTCTGGGGCCCTCACATCGACTGCTCCCTGCCGCCAGGACCCCCAGACCAACTGACTGCAACTGGCCTCCAGGATCCCACAACCACACCAAACACACCCGACCTCCAGAACCCCTGCCTGACCAACCGCATCCCACCTCCAGGACCTCCTGCTGACCACAGCCACACCCTGAGCTGCAGCTCCCCATTTGCCAACACATTTGGAAGCCAGAGCAGCCATCTTGGATAATCCTGGAAGCCGTACCCCCGATCTTTAGGTGCGGCAAATCCCATCCTGAGACGCCTGCTGTAGACTTGAAGCTCATTGTCAGGTACCTCTCATGCATCAGGCTACTGAACACTGGGAAGCTTCATTACTATATGACTGTTATACCGTAGATTTTCTTTCTTCTCCTTATTGAACAATTTTGTTTTCCTTTACTTTTCTTGCTTTCTTTTCCTTTTGTTTACCTGTTCCCTCAGAGTCTCTTTCTCCCTTTTTTGCATGCTAACATCCAATTTCTTTTGATTACACTCTCACCCTTTCTATTATCTAGAATTTCTGTATAATCTTTTCTTATCCCATTAACAGCCACATTCTACATCCCTCTGCATCCTCTTTGTCCTCCATTAGAAACTGCAGACCTTATTGCAAATCTGTTTGTTTTACTGAAGATAATATTTGAACTCATTCTGTTCATTATGACAATTTTGTTATTGTCCTCATAGGGGCTATTTGGTTTAGGATTGCATAGTGTCTGAATTGGGCACTGCTAATATTGATATCCCCTTAAAGAAAGGGTTTTGGAAACCTATAGGGCCACTATAAGCCTATAGGGGGAAATCTGTAATACTGCAGATCTGCACTGCTAGAGGGGAAGATACATGAACAACATGAAAAAACAAGGGAAGAAAATGATCCAAACAAATTTAGATTCTATATTAATAGAATCCAATGATACTATGGTAGAAGAAATGTCAAAAAAGGACTTCAGAGTATACATGATTAAGATAATTCGCGAAACAAAGGATGAGATAAGAGAGCAAATGCAGGCAATGAATGATAATACCAATAAGTGGTTAAAAGAGCAACTGTGGGAAGCAAAAGATCATTTCAACAAAGAGATAGAGATTCTCAAAAAAAAAAATCCTTGAAATGAAGGAAACAATAAACCAAATAAAAAACTCAATGGAAAGCATCACCAAAAGACTAGACCACTTGGAAGACAGAACCTCAGACAATGAAGACAAAATATTTAATATTGAAAATAAAGTTGCCCAAACAGAGAAGATGGTAAGAAATCATGAACAGAATCTCCAAGAACTATGGGACATCATGAAAAGACCAAATTTAAGAATTGTTGGGATTGAGGAAGACGCAGAGATACAAACCAAAGGAATGAACAACCTATTCAATGAAATAATATCAGAAAATACCCCAAACCTGAAGAATGAAATGGAAGATCAAATACAAGAGTCTTACAGAACACCAAATACACAAAATCACAACAGATCCACACCAAGGCACATTGTAATGAAAATGCCTAACATTCAAAATAAAGATAGGATTTTGAAGGCTGTGAGAGAAAAGCATCAGATTACATATAAGGGGAGACCAATATGGATAGCAGCTGACTTCTCAACCCAGACTCTAAAAGCTAGAAGGGCCTGGACCAACATATTTCAAGCCCTGAAAGAACATGGTTGCCAACCAAGAATCCTATACCCAGCAAAACTAACCTTCAGATTTGAAGATGAAATAAAATCCTTCCATGATAAACAAAAGTTAAAAGACTTTACAAATAGAAAGCCTGTGCTACAGAATGATCTCAACAAAATATTCCATGAGGAGGAAATGAAAAACAACAATGGAGGCAGAAAAGGGAGGAACTACCTTAGAGAAAAACCACTCAAAGGAGAAACCAAGCCAAGTTAAAAATGAAAAATAAGCCCAAATGACTGGGAATACAAATCATATTTCAACAATAACCCTGAATGTTAATGGCCTAAACTCATCAATCAAAAGATATAGACTGACAGAATGGATTAAAATGAAAGACCCAATGATATGCTGCCTGCAAGAGACTCATCTCATAGAAAAAGACACCCACAGACTAAAGGTGAAAGGATGGGAAAGAACCTACCACGCACAGGACTCAGTAAAAAAGCAGGGGTTTCCATCTTTATATCAGATAAAGTGGACTTCAAGCCAAAGTTAGAGGGATAAAGAAGGACATTTCATACTGCTTAAGGTAACCATAAATCAGGAAGACATAACGGTAGTAAATATTTATGCCCCAGACAATGGTGCATCCCTGTACATCAAACAAATCCTTCTCAATTTCAGGAATCACATAGACCACAACACAATAATTCTGGGTGACTTTAACACACTGCTGTCACCACTAGATAGATATTCCAAATAAAAACCAACCAAAGAAACCATAGAACTCAATAACACGATCAATAACCTAGACTTAATAGACATACATAGAATATTCCATCCATCAATGAGTGGATTCACGTTCTTCTCAGCAGCACATGGATTCTTCTTGAAATTAGACCATATGTTATGCCACAAAGCAGCCCTTAGGAAATGCAAAAAAATAGAGATACTGCCTTGTGTTCTATCAGATCATAATGGACTGAGAATAGAAATCAAGGACAAAATAAAAAACAGAAATTACTCCAACACCTGGAGACTAAATAATATGCTATTGAACGAAACATGGATAACAAAAAACATCAGAGAGGAGATAAAAAAATTCTTAGAGGTCAATGAGAACGATGATACAACATCAAAATCTCTGGGACACTATGAAATCGGTACTAAGAGGAAAATTCACTGCATGGAGGGCATTCCAGAAAAGAATGAAAAGTCAACAACTAAATGACCTAACATTACAGCTCAAAGCCCTAGAAAAAGAATAGAATAACAGCAAAAGTAGTAGAAGACAGGAAGTAATTAAAATCAGAGCTGAAATCAATGAAATTGAAACAAAAGAAACTATTCAAAAAATTGACAAGACAAAAAGTTGGTTCTTTGAGAAAGTAAACAAACTAGACAAACCCTTAGCCACACTAACAAAGAGGAGAGAGAAAACTCAATTTACTAAAATTTGTGATGAAAAAGGAAATATCACGACAGACACCACTGGGACACATAACATAATGAGAAGCTACTTTGAATATATGTATTCCAACAAAATAGAAACTACCAAAGACATTGACAAATTTCTAGAGACATATGCTCCTCCCAAACTGAACCGGGAGGACATACACAATTTAAACAGATCAATAACAAGCAATGAAATACAAGAAGCCATTAAAAATCTACCATCCAAGAAAAGCCCAGGACCAGACAGATTCTCAGCCGAGTTCTACAAGACCTTCAAAGAAGAACTCATTCCAATGCTTCTCAAAGTATTCCAGGAAATAGAAAAGGAGGGTACCCTACTGAACTCATTCTATGAACCTAATATCATCCTCATATCCAAACCAGGAAAAGGTACATCAAGGAAAGAAAATTTTAGACCAATATCCTTGATGAATATAGATGCAAAGGTCCTTAACAAAATATTGGCAAACCGTATCCAAAAACATATTAAGAAAACCATGCACCACGATCAAGTGGGGTTCATCCCTGGAATGCAAGGATGGTTTAACATCTGTAAATCAATAAACGTAATCCATCATGTCAATAGACTTAAGGATAAGAATCATGGTTATTTCAATTGACACAGAAAAAGCGTTTGACAAAATACAACACCCCTTCATGCTCAAAATACTAGAAAAAATAGGGATAGTAGGAACATAGCTGAACATTGTAAAGGCTATTTATGCTAAGCCCATGGCCAACATCATTCTTAATGGAAAAAAATTGAAAGCATTCCCTTTAAAAATGGGAACAAGACAAGGATGTCCTCTTTCATCACTTCTATTCAACATTGTCCTTAAAACTCTAGCCAGAGCAATTAGGCAGAACAAAGAAATTAAAGAGATACGAATAGGAAAAGAGGAACTTAAGCTGTCACTATTTGCTGATGACATGATTCTCCTTTTAGAGGATCCAAAAAACTCCTCCAGAAAACTTCTAGACCTCATCAATGAATTCAGCAAAATAGCAAGCTATAAAAGTGACACGCATAAATCTAAAGCATTTTTATACGCAAGTGATGAAACATCTGAAAGGGAAATGAGAAAAACAACTCCATTTGCAATAGCCTCAAAAAAAAATAAAATACTTGGGAATCAATCTAACCAAAGAGTAAAAGATCTCTACAATGAAAACTACAAAACATTGAAGAAAGAAATTAAGGAAGACCTTCAAGATGGAAAGATCTCCCATGTTCTTGGATAGGCAGAATGAATATTGTCAAAGTGTCCATACTACCAAAAGTGCTATACAGATTCAATGCAATTCCAATTAAAATCCCAATGACGTACCTTACAGAAATAGAGCAAGCAATCGTGAAATTCATCTGGAAGAATAAGAAACCCAGAATAGCTAAAGCAATCCTTGGCAGAAAGAGTGAAGCAGGGGGTATCCCAATACCAGATCTTCAACTCTACTACAAAGCAATAGTAACAAAAACGGCCTGGTATTGGCACCAAAATAGACAGGTAGATCAATGGTACAGAATAGAGGGCAAGGACACAAACCCAAATAAATACAATTTTCTCATACTAGACAAAAGTGCCAAAAATATGCAATGAGAAAAGACAGCCTCTTCAACAAATGGTGCTGGGAAAACTGGAAATCCATATGCAATAGAATGAAACTAAACCCCTATCTCTCACCCTGCATAAAAATCAACTCAAATGGATCAAGGACCTTGAAATCAGACCAGAGACCATGCATCTTATAGAAGAAAAAGTAGGTCTAAATCTTCAACTTGTTGGCTTAGGATCAGACTTACTTAACAGGACTCCCATAGCACAAGAAATAAAAGCAAGAATCAATAACTGGGACAAATTTAAACTACATAGCTTTCTCTCAGCAAAGGAAACTATCAGCAATGCAAAGAGAGAGCCTACAGAGTGGTAGAAAATCTTTGCCACTCATACTTCAGACAGAGCACTAATTTCCAGAATATATAAAGACCTCAAAAAACTCTATACAAATAATATAAATAATCCAATCAACAAATAGGCTAAGGATATGAACAGATGATTCACAGAAGATCTACAAGCAATCAACAAACATATGAAAAAATGTTCACCATCTTTAGTAATAAGAGAAATGCAAATCAAAACTACCCTAAGATTCCATCTCACCCCAATTATCAAGAATACAAGCAACAATAGGTGTTGGAGAGGATGTGGGGAAAATGGTACACTTGTACATTGCTGGTGGGACTGCAAATTAGCGCAGCCACTCTGGAAAGCAGTGTGGAGATTCCTTAGAAAACTTGGAATGGAACCACCTTTTGACCCAACTATCCCACTCCTTGTCCTATACCCAAAGGACTTAAAATCAGCATACTACAGAGATAAAGCCACATCAATGTTCATAGCTGCTCAATTCACAATAGCCCAACTGTGGAACCAACCTAGATGTCCTTCAGTTGATGAATGGATAAAGAAACTGTTATATATATACAATGGAATATTACTCCACCATAAAGAATAATAAAATTATGGCATTTGCAGGCAAATGGATGAAATTGGAGAATATCATGCTAAGTGAGATAAGCCAATCTCAAAAATCCAAAAGACAATGATCTCACTGATAAGCGGATGATGACACATAAGGGGTGGGTGGGAGGGGGGCAAGAATGGAGGAAGGAAGGACTGTATAGAGGGAAAAGAGGGGTGGGAGGGGTGGGGGGAAGGAAAAAATAACAGAATGAATCAAACATCATTACCCTATGTAAATGTATGATTAGGCAAATGGTATGCTGTTACTCCATGTACAAACAGAAAGAACATGTATCCCATTTGTTTACAATAAAAATAAATTTAAAAAATTACTAAAACCAGAAATGAAATTGGAGATATAACTGTCCATTTTAAATAAAGAGGATCTGAAGGGAATATCATGAACAGATAAATGCCTAATAAATTTCCTGATTTCCTAATCAATGTGAAGTGGACAAATTTCTAGACACACAGTCTATCAAAAACTGATTCAGGAAGAAATAGAAATTCTGGCTAGAGCTTTAACTAATAAAGATATTGAATCAGTTATAAAATCCTCCTTGTTAATTCTGCCAATCATTTAAAAAGGAGTTAACAGGAATCTTTCTCAAAACTGTATGAAGAGAGAACACTTCTTAACCATACTATGAGGATGGCATCACCCTGATCTAGAGTTCTCAGACAAACACTGTAAAAAAGAACAATTCAGGCCAATGTTCTTTATTATCATAAATACCAAAGTCTTCACTGAAATACTCCTGAATTGGATTTTATCACTGTTAGAGAATCATATATTTACTCCCAGAATGCAAGAATGGTTCAACTTGAAAATCAATGATGTGATGCAAAGAAGAATGAAACGGAGTGTTCATCTTATTTGATGTAGAAAAAGCACTTGAAAACATTGAATATCCTTTCATGACAAAAAAAATAGCGTAGCAGGTATAGAAGGCAACATCCTTAACACGATACACGGGTGTATGAAGATCCCACAGTTAACAACATTCTTAATGGCAAAAGACTGAAAGCTTTTCCCCGAGAATAGGACTAAGACAAGGATACCCACTTTCACCACATATATTCAACACAGTAATAACAGTTCTAGCAAGATTGATTAGTCAGAAAAATGAAAAGGCATCCAAATTGGTAAGGATGAAATGAAACGATCTATTCATGGAAGACATTCCATATTGTAAAACCTTGGAATGCTCTGCTACAATCCCAAAGTTCATGTCCTGATACTTAATCACTAATGTTCTGGTTTGGATGTGAGGTGTCCTCCAAAAGCTCATGTGTCAGATAGTAGAAGAAGGTTCAGAGGAGAAATGATTGGTTAAGAGTCTTAATCCAATCAGTGAATTAATCCCCTGATAGGGATTAACTGGTAATTGAAGTGGTAGGGTATGCCTGGAGGAGGTGGGAACTGGGGCATGGCTTTGGGGTTCATATTTGTATCTGAAATGAAGAACTCTCTCTGCTTCCTGATCATCCTGTGAGTGCTTCCCTCTGCCATACTCTTCTGCCATGATATTTAGCCTCAGCTGGAGCCCCTGGGAAATGGAGCTGGCTGTATATGGACTGAGACCCCTGGAATCTTGAGCCCCCAAATAAACTTTTCTTCCCTTATGATTGTTCTGATTGGATCTTAAAGTCACAGCAGCAAAAAAGCTGTCAACAACTAATGTGATAGTATTAAGAGGCAGGACTTTAAGGAGATAGTTAAGTCACGAAGGCAGAGTCTTCATGAATGGGATTAGCAACATTATAAAAGGTTTTGAGGGAATTAGCTTGCCCCTCTGTTGCCCTTCTGTCCCTTCTACCATGTGAGGCACAGTGTACCCTCTGGAGAACATAGCAGCAAGACACCATATTGGTATCAGAGATGGAGATCTCAGAGGACACTGAACCAGCCAGCATCTTTGCTTTGACTTTCAGCCTCCAAGACTGAGAAGTAAACATCTTTTCTTTAAAAATTTCTGGTGTCATGCATTTTGTTAGAGCAGTATGAATGAACTAAGACTTCCACAGAGGGCCAGGGTTGTGGTTGGTGGTAGAGCACTTGCCTGGCATGTGTGGGGCACTGGGTTTGATCCTTAGCACCACATAAAAATAAATAAAAATAAAGGTATTGTGCCCATCTACAATGAAAATATTTTAAAAAGACTTCCACAGAAATAATTGTTAGAGCAATGAATTCGGCAAGCTAAGGGATTTTGCAGAATAGAAAATCAATGCACAAAAGCGAGTTGTATTTCTGTACATTTCCAGTGATCTATATGAATGAAAAAAATTTTAAGAAACAAAATAACAAAAAATACTTATTCATGGAAAACTGACACATTGCCAAAAAATTATAGAAGACTCACAAATCAAAAGACTTTTCACTTCATGATTTGGAAATCTTAAATATTGTTATGATGACAATACTACCCAAGTGATCTGCAGGTTTAGTTCAGTCCTTCTCAAAATCCTAAAATTAAAATGGAATCTTAATAGGACCCTTAATAGTCAAAATGGTCTTGAAAAAGAATAATGAAGTTGGAGGACTTAAACTGCCTCATTTCAATAGTTACTTCAAAGTTATAATATTCAAAATGTTATATGGGCATAGGCTAGATGTATAGATCGATAAAAAAGAACTGAGAATCTAGAAAAAAGAAAACCCTTAAATATATGGTCAGTTGAGTTTTGACAAGGATGCCACGACCATTTTATTGGAAAAGGAGAATTTTAAAAATGGTTCTTGGACAACTGGATATCCACAGCCAGAAAACGACATTGGAGAGAAGTGGAAAAATTAGAAGCCTCAGCAAAGAAACAGGAGATATAAAGAACAAGTGTATGGAAAATTGAGAGCTGAAAAAGCATTTTACAAGTAACAAGATGTGATAATATGATACATATACATTTTTGTCTTCTACCACAGTTCCTGCCTTACAACTTCTCCCATGAGTCAAATCATAGACACTTTAATCTTCCCCTTTCTGTCTTGGTGCTTGTCATAAGGAAATTTTATGACCTACTCTGTTATGGTTTGGCTGTGAGGTGTCCCCCAAAAGCTCACAATGAGACAATGCAGGAAGGTTCAGAGGAGAAATGATTGGGTTGTGAGAGTCTTAATCCAATCAGTGATTTGATTTCCTGATAGGGTTAAGTGAGTGGTAACTGAAGTGGGGCTGTGGCTGGAGGAGCTGGGGCTGACTTTGGGTATATATTTGTATCTGCTAAGTGCAGACTCTGCTTCCTGATGATGCAAACTGCTCTCTGCCACTCTCTCCCGCCATGATGTCCTGCCTCACCTCCAGCCCTGAGGAATGGAGCCCACCTTCTATGGACTAAGACCTATGAAACCATGAGCCCTCAAATAAAGCTTTCCTCCTCTATAATTGTGCTGGTCAGATCGTTTAGTCACAGCAGCAAAAAAGCTGACTGAAACATAGCCTTATATGATAGTAGGTCCTTCCTCATTGCAGAAGACCTTCCTCATTGCAGAAGAGTCCTGCTCCATACCCTGGAAGCCAAGAAGACTCTGAACAGACAGGCCTTGCCGGGTTTCCCCACCCACTTAATCAATTAGAAATCATGCCTGTGTGATGAAATCTCCATAAAGAATCAAAAGCACAGGGTTTAGAAAGATTATGTGTAGTTTAACACAGCAAGGTTCCTGGAGGATGGTGTGCCCAGAGGACAGGAACACACTGTGCCCCTTCCTTCAAACTTTGTTCTGTGAATCTCTTCATCTGTATCCTGTATGATATCTTTTATAGTAAACTGGTAAACTCTTCCCCCTGAGTTCTATGAGCTGCTCAAGCAAATTAATCAAGCCCAGGGAGGGGGTTGTAGGAACCCTGAGTTATAGCTGGTTGGTCAATTGCATAGGTAAAAAAACCAGCTTGGGGCCTGTGACTGGCATCTAAATTGTGTGTCTAGGGGACAGTTCTGGGGATCGAGTTCTTAGCCTGTAGAATCTAACTATCTCCAGATAGTGTCAGAACTGAATTAGAGGACAGTCAACTGGTGTCCATTGCTTGTTTGCTTACTTGGTACATTGGACTCCTACCCCCAATCTGACCTTAGAAGTCTTCTGTTTTGATTGTTATGTGTGAGTGCAGGAAAAACAAGACAGTTTTTCTGACAACAAATGAATGAATTAGAAGATAGAACAATGGAAATCACTCAATCTAAACAACAGACAAAGTATAGTGGAAAAAAATGCACTCAAAAATTGTGTGACTACCAACAAAAACTCTAATAGATGTGTCCCTGGAGTTTTGGGGACAAAGTGAAACAGGGCAAGGTTGAAAAGTATTGGAAGGATGAATGACTGAAAATATCCCAAATTTGACAAGAGGCATAAGCCCACAGATTTAAAAAGCCCAGCAAATATTAACTATGATAAACCCAAGAAATCCATGTCAGAACATACTATAATTGAACTCTTAAAGACTAAAGTAAACAGAACAAAAACCTTGAAAGCAGGTGGAGAAAAAGAAGATGTTACTTCTGTGGGAAAAAATGTAGAATTCTAGAGAATTTCTTATCAGAAACAATGGAAGTTAGATGCAAGCATGGCATAATATTTTTCAGGTCCTGAAAGAAAGGAGCTATCAATCCAAGTTCCTATGCCAAGTGAAAAAAATCCTGGAATGGAAGGGAAAATCAGACATTCTCAGATGAAAGAAAACTAAGAATATTCATCTCTAACAAATAGAAAAAAATAGAAGAGGGAACTTAGGAACAGCTTTGTGCAGTAAAGAGCTAACATAACCCCCCCTTAGAATTGCTATCTTTATGAAGTCCTGCTTGTAAGATTATCCCTTTAGCTAGCATTTAGGATACTGTTATTTCAGAAATCTCACTATTTCCAAATTTCATAAGAATAGCTCACTGTGCTTAAACTGTGAACAGCATAGTTTATGCTTATGCTTTCCTTCTCATGTCTAGAATTTTGGTAGGTGCTAGGCATAGGTTACCTGAGTGACCAGTCCCTACTATTTTGGGTACTGAGTCTCTAATGAATCTCTCAGGTAGACAACATTTAAACCATGTCAGAAGTATTGCTGAAGAAATTGAGTAGGTCATGTGTAAATCTACTGGAAAAGAATTCTTGGAAGCTTGTACTTGGTTTCCACCAGACTTTGCCTCTTGTACCATTTCCCTTCCCTGAGTTTGCTTGGTATTCTTTCACTATAACAATTGTAGCCATGAATGTAATTATATGAGGAGGCTGTGCATCATTCTAGTGAATCATCAGACCTGAGGGTGGTGTTGGGTATCCCTTATACAGTCAGGGCAGGATCAAAAATGGGCAGATATGGGCATAGTGGAATAGGCAGTCAATTCCACATGAATTTTTAGTGTTTGAAGCCAAAATTGTTATTCTGCCTGATGGGTTTCCAAATGTATACAAGGAAATGACTAAGAAAATTACATTTTAGACAGGAAGGACAAGGAGATACAATGGGAGGTAAGGTTTTATATACTTATTTAAACTGGTAAAATGAACCAGTAGACTATGATAAGCTATAATATAGAATATAGAGCAATCACTAAAAAAGCTATACAATGAGATACACTAAAACCATTATAACTAAAAACAGTTCTAAAAAGTTTAATTCACAAAAAGTCAGTAACAAGAAAACAAACAAGCCAAGAGAACAAATAAATTTAAGTGGAAGATGTAAGCCCTAATTAAAATAAGTAATTAAATTTTAATGGTCTAATTATACCAACTAAGAACCTTACCCAAGGAACTTTAAATATTACAATGTAGGCAGGCTAATAAAAGTAAAGAGGTAAAAAAGATAAATCATCTAAACATTAATTAAAAAAAGCAAAAGTGGCTTTATTATCATCAGGTAAGGTAGACCTCAAAGTAAAGAAAATTACCAGAGACAGAAAGATTTATGTAGGGGCTGGGGATATAGCTCAGTTCATAAAGTGCTTGCCTGTCAAGCACAAAGCCCTGGGTTCAGTCCCCAGCACCCCCTGCAAAAAAAAGAAAGATTTATGTAATGATAAATGATACTATCTTCTTGGTGAAGAAGTATGCTTCAAATACCAGAGCTTCAATATCACATGAAGGGAAAATCAAAAGAGAGAGAGACAAATCCACAATTGGTTGGAGAGTTCAATGAACCCTTCTCTCCATGTTTGGTAGGACAAATGGACAAGGTCCTTTAGCAACAGCCCAAAGGATCTAACCAACACAAAATCCCACCCAAGAGTAGAATACATATTTATTAATATCAAGATAGACATATCCTAATCCCAGTGGCTCTGGAGGCTGAGGCAGGAGGATTGCAAATTCAAAGTCAGCCTCGGCAAAAGAAAGGTACTAAGCAACTCAGTGAGACCCTGTAATCTAAATAAAATACAAAAAATAGGGCTGGGGATGTGGCTCAGTGGCCGAGTGCCCCTGAGTTCAGTCCCCAGTAACCCACCTGCCCAAAAATCCTAGTGCATAAGATTTGTCTAACCTTTATAAATTAAAAAAAAACTGAAACCACAAAAAGTTAATCTATGTATTAGAAAGGCAGTCTCAAGGGAAATAAAACCACACATAGAATTGAATGAAAATTTAAATGCAACATATCAAAATATGTGGGATGGAGCTAAAGCAGGACCGAAAGGAAAACTTACAGCACTGATTTATATGTTAGAAAAGAGAAAACGTCTCAAGTCAGTAATCTGTGCTTCCACCTCAAACTTGAAAAATAAAACAAATGACAGCTATAATGGTGACTATCAGTGAAAATGAAAAACAGAAGAACAGAGAAAAAAATCAATGAGACAGTGCTGCTTTTAATATACCAATAAAATTGATATATGAGTAGACTAAGTTATCACTATCCTGAATGAAACAAGGTGTGATTACTATACACTCTGTAGCCACCAAAAGGATAATAAGGGAACATGAAGAATAATTAGACATCTCTAAATTTGGCAGCTTTGGTGGAATTGACTGGTTCCTTGAAATACACATACTATCATAACTCACAATATTAAATAGATCATTTGAATTTTCCTGTAACTTTTAAGGAAGTTCAATTTGTTATTTTAAAACTCCCACAAAAGAAATTGCTGGACATAGATAGTTTTACTATGGAATTGTGCTAACATCAGGGCTACACAATTTCTCTCAGAAGGATGGAACACTTTCCAACACACTTTATGGAGCAGGTATTATCCTGTACCAAAACTAGTCAAGGATGTTACAAAACAAGAAAATTACAGATCAATAGCCCTCATTAATATGTATATGACAATCCTTAAAAAATATTAGCAAATATTTTAAAAATGTATAAAAATAATTATACACCATTACAAAGTGGGGTTTACTCTATGGACACAAAGGTGGTTCCATATTTGAAAATCAGCATAATCTACCATATTAATAAAACCACAGTTGTATCAGTTGATACAGTAAAAGCATTTGACAGAATTCAACAATCATTTGTTAAAAAGTCAAAAACTACTCAGAAAAGTCGCAATATAGGGGAACCTCCTGTACAAAAATACCTTCAGCTAACATTCTTTCTTTTGAATCATAGTAATATGTATGTATCATAAAATCTATTTTAACTGTACAACGCAGAGGCATTAGGTACACTTACACAGCGGACAACCATCACCACTGTCCTTATCTGGGACTCCCCAGGTAGAAGCTGTGTGTTTCTTGTTAACTCTGCAGTCCCCATTCCTTTGGTCCCTGGTAACCTCTTTTAACTTCTGTCTCTATGAATTTGCCTATTGTAGATACCTCATATAAGTGAAATCACATGGTATTTGTCCTTTTGTGACTGCCACATTTCACTAGGCACAGGGTCATCTTACCACAGACTTTCCTTCCTAAGCCTGGAAAGTATTTATTCCTTGTATGCACCACATCTTCTTAATCCACTAATCAGTTCATGAACACTCGGGCTATTTCCCCACTAAGCTACTGTGAACTGCACTGCTATGAACATTGTTGTAAATATCCTAGACCCTGCTTCTAGTTCTCTGGGAGTATATACCTAGGAGTGGAATTGCTGGATACTATTACTAGATGTTTGACTTTCTGAGATATGGCCAATTTGTTTTCCACAAAAACACCACCGTTTTACATTCCCATTGGCAATGTGCAAGATTCCAATTTCTTCACACCCTGAAAAAATGTTTTCCTTGGTTTTGATAACCGTACTCCTAATACATGTGTGTTATGGTAAAAGACTCAATACATTGCTTCTAAGACTAGCAACAAGCCAAGGAGGTCTGCTTTTGCCACTTTTATTCAACATTGTGCTAGAAGTTCTATTCAGAGCAATAATGCAAGAAAGAAATAAAAGGCATACAGATCAGCATCACTGAAGAAATAAAACTGTCCCTATTTGCAAAGGACATGATTGTCTATGTAAAAAATATCAAGGAACCTAGGGAAAAAAATTAGAGCTATTAAATTCAGCCAGGTAGGAGGACATAAGACAAATAAATAATTGTATTGCATACTATGTATAGCATAGCGATGAATATGTCCCTGAAATTAAAATACAGTATTATTAATATCACTAAAAAAAAAAGTCAAGAAATTCTTAGGTGGAAATCTAATAAAATATTTGTAGAATGTATCTGATGAAAACCACAAAATGTTGTGAAAGAAATACCAGAATATTTGAATAAATGAAGAGATAGGCTGCGTTCCTGGATCTGAAGATACAACATCATAAAGATGCCAGTTCTCACCAAAGGTTTAACAGAAGTCTCATGAAAATTCCAGCAACGTTTTATTCATTTTTAGATATATACAAGATTATTCTAAAATTTGCATAGAAAGGTATAGGCTATTTTAAAATAGCTAAATCAACCTTTTAAATGAATTTAAAAATGTATATAGCTGTAGAAATCAAAGGTTTTCTTGTCTGTTTTTGACAGTGTCATAGACAGTAGAATAGAAGACCCAGCATCAGTGTGTGGGAGGTATTGTGTTGAGCACACAGAAGCAGGGCTCATGGTATGAAGAGCATCTGTAAATCTCATGTAGGTGCCTCAGGAAACCCTTCCTGGTGCCTTGACTCTGGTTAGTGGCTCAAATTAAATTGCTCAATGGGCATGACTGGTTCTTGGGTGAGCAGGTATATGTTTGTGTTGCAGACATTAATGACCTTCCAGGATGTGGCCTTGGCCTTCACCCGGGAGGCATGGAAACTATTGAGTCCTGCTCAGAGGATCCTGTACAGGGATATAATGCTGGAGAACTAAACTACCTGGTTCAGTGGGTAAGGCCACCCTGTTTTTAGGTCTTCTGGGCATCTTAAGCTTTCAGGTAGCAGCTGTCATGATTCTGATTCAGAAAGAAATTTTTTTTTCCTTATTTCCCCTGAGAAAGCAAAGCTCTGTGTGTGTGTGTGTGTGTGCGTGTGTGTGTGTGTGTGTGTGTGTGTGTGTGTGTTTTGACTGATATTGCATTTCCAGGCTGGGCTCCTTCTCTAAGGTTATCTCACTTCAAATGGTAAGATTTTTATTTACTCAGGCACATATCAGCTAGACATGGTATTGCATGCCTGTAATCCCAGCTACTTGGGAGGCACAGGCAGGAGGATCACAAGTTTGAGGACAGCCTGGGAAATTTAGCAAGATCTTGTCTCAAAGTAAAAAGGTCTGGGGGGTGAGCTCAGCCAAGCATGTAAGAAGACCTGGGTTTAATCTCCAGTACTACACAGCATGTACACATGCACATACACAGGAAAAAAATGTAAAAACAACACAGGGCAGATTCAGTATACTGCTTTTAGATTCAGGATTCCTTCGGCTCATTTACCCTTTGTCAGCATGCACACACTCTCTAGCCATCTCTGCATGCCCCTACCGACCTTCTGGGTTTGGGGCATTCCCTGGGTTGGCTCTGAGTTCTGTAATAGCCACTTAATCCACTAACCTAAGTTCACCTTGATTTTATTTCCAGTGAGTAGGAATTGAATTTTTTAAACCCAAACTCATCATACATCTGGAGGAAGGGGACGAACCCTGGAGAGAGGGCAGCAATGTCCAGGTGAGTGGGAAGCCATGGACCAGGCCGCAGGGCAGCGAGGAGCTCAGCAGGTGAGGAGGAGGGACCCTCTCTTCAGGCCTCCTAGGCCGCGGTTAGGCCATGCAGCCCTGCCTTTCTTCCATGCCCTCAGGCTCACCCCGGAGCCCGTTTCTCTCTTGGCTTCCCTTCTCAAGCGTGGTTAGGATTTCCCCGTTCCTGGGCTCTTGGGGTCTGCCTCAGCTTCAAGAGTGCCTGTCCTTTGCCTCTGTCTGCCACTCCTGCTGGGCACTTTTCAGGTTCTGTTATTAACCTGTCAAATTTTGAGAGTCATTTCTTTTTTTTTTATTGTAAACAAATGGGATACATGTTGTTTCTCTGTTTGTACATGGAGTAAAGGCATACCATTTGTGTAATCATACATTTACATAGGGTAATGTTGGTTGATTTGTTCTGTTATTTTTTCCCTTCCCCCCACCCCTCCCACCCCTCTTTTACCTCTATACAGTCCTTCCTTCCCCCATTCTTGACCCCCTCCCTAACCCTAACTCTAACCCTAAAACTAACCCCTCCCACACCCCATTATGTGTCATCATCCACTTATCAGCGAGATCATTCTTCCTTTGGTTTTTTGAGATTGGCTTATCTCACTTAGCATGATATTCTCCAATTTCGTCCATTTGCCTGCAAATGCCATAATTTTATCATTATTTATGGCTGAGTAATATTCCATTGTATGCCACAGTTTCTTTATCCATTCATCAACTGAAGGGCATCTAGGTTGGTTCCACAATCTGGCTATGGTGAATTGAGCAGCAATGAACATTGATGTGGCTGTATCTCTGTAGTATGCTGATTTTAAGTCCTTTGGGTATAGGCCAAGGAGTGGGATAGCTGGGTCAAATGGTGGTTCCATTCCAAGTTTTCTAAGGAATCTCCACACTGCTTTCCAGAGTGGCTGCACTAATTTGCAACCCCACCAGCAATGTATGAGTGTACCTTTATCCCCACATCCTCTCCAACAACTGTTGTTGCTTGTATTCTTGATAATTGCCATTCTAATTGGGGTGAGCTGGAATCTTAGGGTGGTTTTGATTTGCATTTCTCTTATTACTAGAGATGTTGAACATTTTTCCATATGTTTGTTGATTGCTTGTAGGTCTTCTTCTGTGAAGTGTCTATTCATTTCCTTAGACCATTTGTCGATTGGGTTATTTGTAATCTTGGTGTTGAGTCTTTTGAGTTCTTTATAGATTCTGGAGATTAGTGCTCTATCTGAATTATGATTGGCAAAGATTTTCTCCCACTCTGTAGGCTCTTTCTTCGCATTGCTGATAGTTTCCTTTGCTGAGAGAAAGCTTTTTAGTTTGAATCTATCCCAGTTGTTGATTCTTGCTTTTATTTCTTGTGCTATGGGAGTCCCGTTGAGGAAGTCTGGTCCTAAGCCGACATGTTGAAGCTCTGGACCTACTTTTTCTTCTATAAGATGCAGGGTCTCTGGTCTGATTCCGAGGTCCTTAATCCATTTTGAGTTTAGTTTCATGCATGGTGAGAGATATGGGTTTAGTTTCATTCTGTTGCATATGGATTTCCAATTTTCCCAGCACCATTTGTTGAAGAGACTATCTTGTCTCCATTGCATATTTTTGGCCCCTTTGTCTAGTATGAGAAAATTGTATTTATTTGGGTTTGTGTTCATGTCCTCTATTCTGTACCATTGATCTACCTGTCTATTTTTGTACCAATACCATGCTGTTTTTGTTACTATTGCTTTGTAGTGTAGTTGAAGTTCTGGTATTGCAATACCCCCAGCTTCATTTTTCCTGCGAAGGATTGCTTTAGCTATTCTGGGTTTCTTATTCTTCCAGATGAATTTCATGATTTCTTGTTCTATTTCTGTAAGGTATGTCATTGGGATTTTAATTGGAATTGCATTGAATCTGTATAGCACTTTTGGTAGTATGGCCATTTTGACAATATTAATTCTGCCTATCCAAGAACATGGGAGATCTTTCCATCTTCTAAGGTTTTCTTGAATTTCTTTCTTTAGTGTTCTGTAGTTCTCATTGTAGAGGTCTTTCACCTCTTTTGTGAGATTGATTCCCAAGTATTTTATTTTTTTTGAAGCTATTGTGAATGGGGTAGTTTTCCTAACTTCTCTTTCTGAAGATTCATCACTTATGTATAAAAATGCATTAGATTTATGTGCATTGATCTTATATCCCGCTACTTTACTGAATTCACTTATGAGTTCTAAAAGTTTTCTGGTGGAATTTCCTGGTTCCTCTAAGTATATAATCATATCATCAGCAAATAGGGATAGTTTGAGTTCTTCTTTTCCTATTCATATCCCTTTAATTTCTTTGGTCTGTCTAATTGCTCTGACTAGAGTTTGTCGACCATTTGTCGACATTTATGTGCATTGATCTTATATCCCGCTACTTTACTGAATTCACTTATGAGTTCTAAAAGTTTTGAATAGGACGATATTGAATAGGAGTGGTGAAAGACGGCATCCCTGCCTTGTCCAGACTTTAGGGGGAATGCTTTCAGTTTTTTACCATTTAGAATGATATTAGCCATGGGCTTAGCATAGATGGCCTTTACAATGTTAAGGAATGTTCCCACTATCCCTATTTTTTCTAGTGTTTTGAGCATGAAGGGGTGCTGTATTTTATCAAATGCTTTTTCTGCATCTATTGAAATAATCATGTGATTCTTGACTTTAAGTCTGTTGATATAGTGAATGACATTTATTGATTTCCTGATGTTGAACCAACCTTGCATCCCTGGGATGAAACCCACTTGATCATGGTGCACTATCTTTTTAATATGTTTTTGTATGTGATTTGCTAAAATTTTGTTGAGAATTTTTGTGTCAATGTTCATTAAGGATATTGATCTGAAATTTTCTTTCCTCGATGTGTCTCTGTCTATTTTAGGTATAAGGGTGATATTGGCTTCATAGAATGAGTTTGGGAGAGTTCCCTCCTCCTCTATTTAATGGAATACTTTGAAAAGTATTGGAATGAGCTCTTCTTTAAAGGTTTTGTAGAACTCGACTGAGAACCCATCAGGTCCTGGACTTTTCTTTGTTGGTAGGCTTTTGATGACTTCTTCTATTTCATTACTTGACATTGGTCTATTTAAATTGTGTATGACCTCCTTGTTTAGTTTAGGCAATTCATAAGTCTCTAGAAACTTGTTGATGTCTTCGAAATTTCCTATTTTGTTGGAGTATAGATTTTCAAAATAGCTTCTAATTATGTTTTGAATTTCAATTGTGTCTGTTGTGATGTTTCCTTGTTCATTCCGAATTTTCATGATTTGGGTTTTCTCTCATCTTCTCTTTGTTAGTGTGGCTAAGGGTTTATCAATTTTATTTATTTTTTCAAAGAACCAACTATTTATTTTGTCAATTTTTTGTATTGTTTCTTTTGTTTCAGTTTTGTTGATTTCAGCTCTGAGTTTAACATTTCCTGTCTTCTACTACTTTTGGTGTTGGTCTGTTCTTCTTTTTCTAGGGCTTTGAACTGTAGTGTTAAGTCGTTTATTTGTTGAGTTTTACTTCTTTTATTGAACACGCTCCATGAAATAAATTTTCCTCTAAGTACTGCTTTCATAGTGTCCCAGAGATTTTGATATGTTGTTTCTTTGTTCTCATTTACCTGTAAGAATTTTTTAATTTCCTTCCTAATATCTTCTGTTATCCATTCATCATATAATAGCATATTGTTTAATCTCCAGCTGTTGGAGTAATTTCTGGTTTTTACTCTTTCATTTATTTCTAATTTCAATTCATTATGATGTGATAGAATACAAGGTAGTGTCTCTATCTTCTTTTATTTGCTAACATTAGCTTTGTGGCATAATATATGGTCTATTTTAGAGAAGGATCCATGTGCTGCTGAGAAGAAAGTGTATTCGCTCTTGGTTGGATGGTATATTCTATAAATGTCTGTTAAGTCTAAATTATTGATTGTGTTATTGAGATCTATGGTTTCTTTGTTCAATATTTGTTTGGAAGATCTGTCCAGTGGTGAGAGAGGCGTGTTCAAATCACCTAGTATTATTGTGTTATGGTCTATTTGGTTTCTACAATTGAGAAGGATTTGTTTGACATACATGGATGAGCCACTGTTTGGGGCATAGATATTTATGATTGTTATGTCTTGCTGATTTATGCTTCCCTTAAGCATTATGAAATGTCCTTTATCCCTTCTGACTAACTTTGGCTTGAAGTCCACATTATGTGAAATAAGGATGGATACTTCAGCTTTTTTGCTGAGTCCATGTGCCTGGTATGTTTTCCCCCATCCTTTCACCTTTAGTCTATGGGTATCTCTTTCTATGAGGTGAGTCTCTTGCAGGCAACATATTGTTGGATCTTTCTTTTTAATCCAATCCGCCAGTCTATGTCTTTTGATTGATGAATTCAGGCCATTAACATTCAGGGTTATTATTGAGATATGATTTGTATTCCTGGTCATTTGGTTCATTTTTAAAATTTTATTTATTTATTTATTTTTTGACACAACTTGGTTCCTCTTTATTTGAGAGTTTCTTTAGGATAGCTCCTCCCTTTGCTGATTTGCTTCTTTGTTTTTCATCTCTTCCTCATGGAATATTTTGCTGAGAATGTTCTGTAATGCTGGCTTTCTTTTTGTATATTCTTTTTTTTATTTTTTATTGTAAACAAATGGGATACATGTTGTTTCTCTGTTTGTACATGGAGTAAAGGCATACCATTTGTGTAATCATAAATTTACATAGGGTGATGTTGGTTGACTCATTCTGTTATTTTTTCCCCTTCCCCCCACCCCTCCCATCCCTCTTTTACCTCTATACAGTCCTTCCTTCCCCCATTCTTGACCCCCTCCCTAACCCTCACTCTAACCCTAAAACTAACCCCTCCCATGCCCCATTATGTATCATCATCCACTTATCAGGGAGATCATTCTTCCTTTGGTTTTTTGAGATTGGCTTATCTCACTTAGCATGATATTCTCCAATTTCGTCCATTTGCCTGCAAATGCCATAATTTTATCATTATTTATGGCTGAATAATATTCCATTGTATATATATGCCACAGTTTCTTTATCCATTCATCAACTGAAGGGCATCTAGTTTGGTTCCACAATCTGGCTATGGTGAATTGAGCAGCTATGAACATCGATGTGGCTGTATCTCTGTAGTATGCTGATTTTAAGTCCTTTGGGTATAGGCCAAGGAGTGGGATAGCTGGGTCAAATGGTAGTTCCATTCCAAGTTTTCTAAGGAATCTCCATACTGCCTTCCAGAGTGCTGCACTAATTTACAACCCCACCAGCAATGTATGAGTGTACCTTTTTCCCCACATCCCTGCCAATACCTGTTGTTGCTTGTGTTCTTGATAATCGCCATTCTGATTGGGGTGAGATGGAATCTTAGGGTGGTTTTGATTTGCATTTCTCTTATTACTAGAGATGTTGAACATTTTTCCATATGTTTGTTGATTGTTTGTAGGTCTTCTTCTGTGAATTGTCTGTTCATTTCCTTAGACCATTTGTCAATTGGGTTATTTGTAGTCTTGGTGTTGAGTTTTTTGAGTTCTTTATAGATTCTGGAGATTAGTGCTCTATCTGAATTATGATTGGCAAAGATTTTCTCCCACTCTGTAGGCTCTTTCTTCACATTGCTGATAGTTTCCCTTGCTGAGAGAAAGCTTTTTAGTTGTTGATTCTTGCTTTTATTTCTTGTGCTATGGGAGTCCTGTTGAGGAAGTCTGGTCCTAAGCCGACATGTTGAAGATCTGGACCTACTTTTTCTTCTGTAAGATGCAGGGTCTCTGGTCTGATTCCGAGGTCCTTAATCCATTTTGAGTTTAGTTTTGTGCACGGTGAGAGATATGGGTTTAGTTTCATTCTGTTGCATATGCATTTCCAATTTTCCCAACACCATTTATTGAAGAGGCTATCTTTTCTCCATTGCATATTTTTGGCACCTTTGTCTAGTATGAGGAAATTATATTTATTTGGGTTTGTGTCCGTGTCCTCTATTCTATACCATTGATCTACCTATCTATTTTTGTACCAATACCATGCCGTTTTTGTTACTATTGCTTTGTAGTATAGTTGAAGTTCTGGTATTGCAATATCCCCAGCTTCATTTTTCCTGCGAAGGATTGCTTTAGCAATTCTGGGTTTCTTATTCTTCCAGATGAATTTCATGACTGCTTGTTCTACTTCTGTAAGGTCCATCGTTGGGATTTTAATTGGAATTGCATTGAATCTGTACAGCACTTTTGGTAGTATGGTCATTTTGACAATATTAATTCTGCCTATCCAGGAACATGGGAGATCTTTCTATCTTCTAAGGTGTTCTTTAATTTCTTTCTTTAGTGTTCTGTAGTTCTCATTGTAGAGGTCTTTCAACTCTTTTGTGAGATTGATTCCCAAGTATTTTATTTTTTTCGAGGCTATTGTGAATGGGGTAGTTTTCCTAACTTCTCTTTCTGAAGATTCATCACTTATTTATAAAAATGCATTGGATTTATGAGCATTGATCTTGTATCCTGCTACTTTACTGAATTCACTTATGAGTTCTAAGAGTTTTCTGGTGGAATTTCCTGGTTCCTCTAAGTATATAATCATATCATCAGCAAATAGGGATAGTTTGAGTTCTTCTTTTCCAATTCGTATCCTTTTAATTTCTTTGGTCTGTCTAACTGCTCTGGCTAGAGTTTCAAGGACGATATTGAATAGGAGTGGTGAAAGAGGGTATCCCTGCCTTGTTCCAGATTTTAGGGGGAATGCTTTCAGTTTTTCACCATTAAGAATGATATTAGCCATGGGCTTAGCATAGATGGCCTTTACAATGTTAAAGAACGTTCCCACTATCCCTATTTTTTCTAGTGTTTTGAGCATGAAGGGGTGCTGTATTTTATCAAATGCTTTTTCTGCATCTATTGAAATGATCATGTGATTTTTGACTTTAAGTCTGTTGATATGGTGAATTACATTTATTGATTTCCTGATGTTGAACCAACCTTGCATCCCTGGGATGAAACCCACTTGATCATGGTGCACTATCTTTTTAATATGTTTTTGTATGCTATTTGCTAAAATTTTGTTGAGAATTTTTGCATCGATTTTCATTAAGTATATTGATCTGAAATTTTCTTTCCTCGATGTGTCTCTGTCTGGTTTAGGTATCAGGGTGATATTGGCTTCGTAGAATGAGTTTGGGAGGGTTCCCTCCTCTTCTATTTCATGGAATACTTTGAGAAGTATTGGAATGAGCTCTTCTTTAAAAGTTTTGTAGAACTCAGCTGAGAAACCATCAGGTCCTGGACTTTTCTTTGTTGGTAGGCTTTTGATGACTTCTTCTATTTCATTACTTGAAATTGGTCTATTTAAATTGTGTATGTCCTCCTCATTTAGTTTAGGCAATTCATAGGTCTCTAGAAACTTGTTGATATCTTCGAAATTTTCTATTTTGTTGGAATATAGATTCTCAAAATAGCTTCTAATTATGTTTTGTATTTCAGTCGTGTCTGTTGTGATATTTCCTTGTTCATTCCGAATTTTGGTGATTTGGGTTTTCTCTCGTCTTCTCTTTGTTAGTGTGGCTAAAGGTTTATCAATTTTGTTTATTTTTTCAAAGAACCAACTATTTATTTTGTCAATTTTTTGTATTGTTTCTTTTGTTTCAATTTCGTTGATTTCAGCTCTCAGTTTAACTATTTCCTGTCTTCTACTACTTTTGGTGTTGTTCTGTTCTTCTTTTTCTAGGACTTTGAGCTGTAGTGTTAGGTTGTTTATTTGTTGAGTTTTGCTTCTTTTATTGAATGCGCTCCATGAAATAAATTTTCCTCTAAGTACTGCTTTCATAGTGTCCCAGAGATTTTGATATGATGTTTCTTTGTTCTCATTTACCTGTAAGAATTTTTTAATTTCCTTCCTAATATCTTCTGTTATCCATTCCTCATTGAATAGCATATTGTTTAATCTCCAGCTGTTGGAGTAATTTCTGGTTTTTACTCTTTCATTTATTTCTAGTTTCAATCCATTATGATCTGATAAAATACAATGAAGTGTCTCTATCTTCTTTTATTTGCTAACATTAGCTTTGTGGCATAATATATGGTCTATTTTAGAGAAGGATCCATGTGTTGCTGAGAAGAAAGTGTATTCACTCTTCGTTGGATGGTATATTCTATAAATATCTGTTAAGTCTAAATTATTGATAGTGTTATTGAGATCTATGGTTTCTTTGTTCAATTTTTGTTTGGAAGATCTGTCCAGTGGTGAGAGAGGCGTGTTAAAATCACCTAGTATTATTGTATTGTGGTCTATTTGGTTTCTGAGATTGAGAAGGATTTGTTTGACATACATGGGTGAGCCACTGTTTGGGGCATAGATATTTATGATTGTTATGTCTTGCTGATTTATGGTTCCCTTAAGCATTATGAAATGTCCTTCTTTATCCCTTCTGATTAACTTTGGCTTGAAGTCCACTTTATCTGAAATGAGGATGGATACTCCAACTTTTGTGCTGGGTCCATGTGCATGGTACGTTTTTCCCCATCCTTTCACCTTTATTGTTTGGGTATCTCTTTCTAAGAGATGAGTCTCTTGCAGGCAACATATTGTTGGATCTTTCTTTTTAATCCAATCTGCCAGTCTATGTCTTTTGATTGATGAATTCAGGCCGTTAATATTCAGGGTTATTATTGAGATATGATTTGTATTCCCAGTCATTTGACTCATTTTATTCATTTATTTGCTTATTTTTGACACGACTTGGTTCCTGTTTATTTGAGATTTCCTTTAGGATATCTCCTCCCTTTGCTGATTTGCTTCTTTGTTTTTCATATCTTCTTCATGGAATATTTTGCTGAGAATGTTCTGTAATGCTGGCTTTCTTTTTGTATATTCTTTTAGCTTTTGTTTATCATGGAAGGATTTTATTTCATTGTCAAATCTGATGGTAAGTTTTGCTGGGTATAAGATTCTTGGTTGGCATCCATTTTCTTTTAGGGCTTGAAAAATGTTATTCCAGGTCCTTCTAGCTTTTAAGGTCTGGATTGAAAAATCTGCTGATATCCATATTGGTTTCCCCCTGAATGTAATTTGGTTCTTTTCTCTCACAGCCTTTAAGATTCTGTCTTTATTTTGTATGTTAGGTATTTTCATTATAATGTGCCTTGGTGTGGGTATGTCGTAATTTTGTGTACTTGTGTTCAAGTCTCTTGAACTTGATTTTCCATTTCATTCTTCAGATTTGGGAAATTTTCTGAAATTATCTCATTGAATAGGTTGTTCATTCCTTTGGTTTGTTTCTCTGAGCCTTCCTCAATCCCAATAATTCTCAAATTTGGCCTTTTCATGATATCCCATAGTTCTTGGAGATTCTGTTCATGATTTCTCACCATCTTCTCTGTTTGTTCGACTTTGTTTTCGAGGTTAAATATTTTGTCTTCAATATCTGAGGTTCTGTCTTCCAGGTGTTCTATCCTATTGGTTGTGCTTTCTATGGAGTTCTTAATTTGGTTTATTGTTTCCTTCATTTCAAGGATTTCTGTTTGGTTTTTTTTTCAATATCTCTAACTCTTTATTGAAATGGTCTTTTGCTTCCTGTATTTGCTCTTTTAACTGTCTATTGGTGCATTCATTCAATGCCTGCATTTGCTCTTTCATTTCATCGTTTGCTTCCCTTATCATGTTGATTATGTACATTCTTAACTCCCTTTCTGACATTTCTTCTGCCATGCTGTCTTTGGATTTTATTGATATAACATCCAGATTTGTTTGAGGCATTTTCTTCTCTTGTTTTCTCATGTTGTTCAGGTGTCAGTGTACTGCAGAGATGTTGCAGATTTCCTTTATTGACTTATAATGTCCCTGAAGATTGCTAGTGTATCCCCTCTTATCCTTCAGTAGCCTGAAGTCTTAGAGGAAGTTGATACTGTGGTGTTCCCCTAGGTAGCTGCCTCTCTAGGGGTGGTGGTCTTCAGGTGGGGTATATTCCCTGCTATTGGGCAGAGGTGCCTCTACTTGTTGACCAATGGTCATCCAAAGGGGAACTGGACTGCGGGCTGAGGCAAGGCCTGTTTGGGCCTGTGTCTCTGGTTTTACCGTCCTTGTGGGAAAACCTCACCCGGTGGGGAAGACTCACCCGGTGGGTAGTCTCACTGGTCAGTTCACCTCCTAGAGGTTCCCCTCAGTCCACACCTACCGCCTGGGCAGGGCAGCCTTCCCAGGCAATGTTTCCAGGAGCCTGGACCTACCTCCTGGGCCTGGGCGCCCTGCCTTCGCAGACGTGTCTCCTTAGGTAGCCCCTCCTCCGAGAAGCTGCCCGCAGTCCTGGAACCTTCGCTCCACCCCTCAGCTTGTCTCTGTGTAGCTCTTTCAAGAAAAGGTGCTTAGATCCCTGGATCGGACCATGCTTTGCACCTAATCGCCTGGCTATGCGACCCCTCCTCTGAGCAGTCACTTGGAGCCTCGTACATATGCTCCAAGACCCAGTGACCCGTCGCTTGTCTGTTCCTCCAGGCAGCCACCCGGTGCTCTGTGTGGGCGCTTGGAGATCAAGCCACTCACTGTGTACCTCCACCTCCTCTGGACAGCCCCCTCCCCATTGCTCAGGCGGTTGCTGAGTCCAAACAACTCGCCACCCCACTCTTTCTCTGGCAGCCGCCGGAGCCCTGGCAGATCGCTCCAAAACCAGGCGGTGTGTTGCGCAACCTCCTCTGCAAAGTTCCCCGCTTTCTGAGTTCACTGCTCCAGCGGGGGGAGGTGTGTCTTGCTGCCTGGGCAGGGCAGCCTTCTCAGGAAAGTTCCCAGGGGCCCGGACCTCCCTCCTGGACCTGGGAGCCTCACCCTTCGCAGACAAGTCTCCTTAGGTTAGAGAAGCTGCCCGCAGTCCTGGAAACTTCAATCCGCCGTTTTTCGCTCCGCTCCGCTTCGCTGTCCGTGTTTACCACTGTGGCGGGGGGAGGGGCGTCTCGCCGAGTCACTCTACTTCACAAAGTTCTCTGCGTTCCAGGGCTACTGCCCCATCCGGGACGCCTCCCCTATGGGAGAAACTCACCCGGCGGCTTTGAGTTGGTCCCAAGTCACTATCTCCTCTTTTGAACCTTGAGTCCTGGAGCAACATGAAATGCAGCCGCCCTCTAGTCCGCCATCTTGAAACTCTCTTTGTATATTCTTTTAGCTTTTGTTTATCATGGAAGGATTTTATTTCATCGTCAAATCTGAAGGTATGTTTTCCCGGGTATAAGATTCTTGGTTGGCATTCATTTTCTTTCAGAGCTTGAAAAATGTTGTTCCAGGCCCTTCTAGCTTTTAGGGTCTGGATTGAAAAATCTGCTGATATCCGTATTGGTTTCCCCCTGAATGTAATTTGGTTCTTTTCTCTCACAGTTTTTAAAATTCTGTCTTTATTTTGTATGTTAGGTATTTTCATTATAATGTGCCTTGGTGTGGGTATGTTGTAATTTTGTGTATTTGGAGTCCTATAAGCCTCTTGAACTTGATTTTCCATTTCATTCTTCAGATTTGGGAAATTTTCTGAAATTAGTTCTTTGAATAGATTGTTCATTCCTTTGGTTTGTTTCTCTAAGCCTTCCTCAATCCCAATAATTCTTAAATTTGGCCTTTTCACGATATCCCATAGTTCTTGGAGATTCTGTTCATGATTTCTTACCATCTTCTCCGTTTGTTCAACTTTGTTTTCAAGGTTAAATATTTTGTCTTCAATATCTGAGGTTCTGTCTTCCAGGTGTTCTATCCTATTGGTTGTGCTTTCTATGGAGTTCTTAATTTGGTTTATTGTTTCCTTCATTTCAAGGATTTCTGTTTGGTTTTTTTTCAATATCTCTAACTCTTTATTGAAATGGTCTTTTGCTTCCTGTATTTGCTCTTTTAACTGTCTATTGGTGCATTCATTCAATGCCTGCATTTGCTCTTTCATTTCATCGTTTGCTTCCCTTTCATGTTGGATTATGTACATTCTGACCTCCCTTTCTGTCATTTCTTCTGCCATGCTGTTGTTGGATTTTATTGATGTAACATCTAGATTTGTTTGAGGCATTTTCTTCCCTTGTTTTCTCATATTGTTCAGGTAACAGTGGACTGCTGAGATATTGCAGATTTCCTCTCTTGACTTATAATGTCCCTGAAGATTGCTAGTATATCCCCTCTTAGCCTTCAGTAGCCTGGAGCCTTGGAGGAAGTTGATAATGCGGTGCTCCCCAAGGAAGCTGCCTCTCACCGGGTGGTGGCCTTCAGGTGGGGTATATTCCTTGCTAGTGGGCAGAGGTGTCTCCACTTGTTGACCAATGGTCAACCAAAGGGGAACTAGGCTGCGGGCTGAGGTAAGGCCTGTTTGGGCCTGTGTCTCTGGTTTTACTGTCCTTGTGGGAAAACCTCATCTGGCAGGGAAGACTCACCCGGTGGGGAGTTCTCGCTGGTCAATTCCCCTCCTGGAGTTTCCCCTCAATCCACAACTACCACCTGGGCAGGGCAGCCTTCCCAGGCAACGTTCCCAGGGGCCCAGACCTACCTCCTGGGCCTGGGAGCCTTGCCTTTTGCAGACAAGTCTCCTTAGGCTGCCCCTCCTCAAAGAAGCTGCCCGCAGTCCTGGAACCTTCACTCCGCCCCCTCAGCTTGTCTCTGTGCAGCTCTTCCACCAAGAAGCCTCCTAGGTCCCTGACCATACTTTGCACCTAATCGCCTGGCTATGCGACCCCTCCTCTGAGCAGCCACCTGGAGCCTCGTACAGATGCTCCGAGCTCCAGCGACCCGCCTCACGCCTCTTCCTCCAGACAGCCACCCAGTGTTCTGTGTGGTCGCTTGGAGACCAAGCAACTCACTGTGCATGTCCTCCTCCTCAGGGCAGCCCCCCGCCCCATTGTTCAGGAGGTTGCTCTGAGTCCAAACAGCTTGCTGCCCTGCTCTTCCTCTGGGCAGCCACCGGAGCCCCGGCGCCTTGCTCCGAAACCAAGCGTTGTGCTGAGCGGCCTCCTCTGCAAAGTTCCCAGCTGTCCGTGTTCACTGATCCAGTGGGGGGAGGGGTATCTTGCCACCTGGGCTGGGCAGTCTTCCTCTGCAATGTTCCCAGGGGCCTGGACCTACCTCCTGGGCCTGGGAGCCTCACCCTTCGCAGTCGAGTCTCCTTAGGCTGCCTCTCCTCAGAGAACCTTTGCTCTGCCCCTCAGCTTGTCTCTGCAGCTCTTCCACCGAGAAGCCACCTAGGTCCTGGTACCCTGCTCTGCACCTAATCGCCTGCCTATGCGGCCCCTCCTCTGGGCAGCCGCCGAAACCCAGCGGGTTACTCTGAAACCAAGCGCTGTGCTGAGCGGCTTCCTCTGGAAAGCTCCCAGTTGTCCGTGTTCACTGCTCCAGCAGCGGGAGGGGCGTCTCGCCGGGCAACTCTACTTTACAAAGTTCCCTGCGTTACAGGACTACCGCCCCATCTGGGATGCCTCCCCAACGGGAGAGACTCACCTGGCGACTTTAGTTGGTCCCAAGTCTCTCAATATCTTCTCTTTTGAATCCTGAGTCCTGGAGCAACATGAAATGCAGCCGCCCTCTAGTCTGCCATCTTGAAACCTCCTGAGAGTCATTTCTATCCCATAAATTTGTATAACTTTGTTTCTCATATGTGGTTTATTTAACATTACGGCGAAGTAGGAGGAATCCTATAATGAGTAGCATTAACGTGGCAGCCCTGTGGCCTAAGGGACAGCATGTTATAAACCGGCGGTTGCCCTGGACCTTCCCTGGACGTGTCCTGCTGCTCTGCCTCCAGTTTCTGAGTCAGCATTCTGTCACTCTCCTTCGTTTTTTTATCAGTCTCTTGGGTCCATCTGTCACACTGTGGTTTTGCGTGTTGGTAAACTGATCTGCGCACAGCGCGTCTGTTCCCATTGCTTGGCCCTTAGGTAATGTTGCTTTGTCTCGCAACCCTGGGGGGAATGGTGCAGGCTGTGCCTAGGACTGTGATGGTGGCTCACACACACGCGTGGCCTCGGCCAGCAGCCTGAGAGAGTTCTTGTCACACAGCTTCCCCAGTGTGTGGAACCGCCATCCCTCACTTTGTGCCCGCCTCTTGGAATGAGATGGAAGCTCAGGAGGCTTCAGCTGCCGGACTGTGAGCAGATCCATGCGTCCACAGCCACTGCGTTTCCCCTCCCGCGAGGGTTTAAGATGCTTGCCTACTTTTCATTTGGGCTGTTTCTTTTTGTTGTTGATTTGCAGAATTTCCATATAATTCTGGAGACATTTAGGTCTTTAATCCAACTGGAATTAATTTTACATGAATGTTAGGCTAAAGGGATACATTTTTGCCTGTTCTTTTTTTCATTCATTTATTTTCACTTTTCCTGGGATTTATTCTTTTTCTTTTCTTTCTTTTCTTTTTTTCTTTCTTTCTTTTTTTTTGCAGCAGGCATTGTACATTGTACTTTGTCTCTTTAAAAAAAGCTTGGTGCATATGTTATAATTAGGGTATAATTAAGATATTAAGGGACATCATAAGGTAGGCTTTTAAGGTATACTAATCTGTACATATTTAGAGGCTAAAATTGGTTAAGTTCTGACAAACATATACATTGTCACAACCAAAATAATGAGCACATCTGTCATCTCCTTGGGCCTCACTGTGACCCTGGTTTCTCACCCCTCCCTGCCGTCCTGTCCTTCCTTATACCCTTACAACCTCTAGCATGCTCTCTCTGAATTTAGATCTGACTGCATTTTATAGAATCTATATAATTGGAATTATATGGAACACAACTGGATTCTTCACTTGGCATAGTTATTTTGAATTTTGCTCTAACATATCAATAATTCATTTATTTTTTATCACTGAGACATATTCCTTTATATCAATATCATTAATTTGACTTTTGGGTCATTCTCAGTTTTTGACAAATACAAATAAAACTGTTATGGACATGCGAGCTTTTGAGTGGACATGTTTTCGTTTTTTTTGGATAAATACCTGGGACCGAACTAGCTGGACTTCATGAAATCATATGTATTTGGCCTCTAAAGAAGCTTGCAAACTGTTTTCCAAGGCGGCAACACATTCCACTCTCTCGCCAGCAGTGTGCGAGGGTTCCGGGTGCTCCACATCTTTGTCAATGTTGGACTCTGTTACCATTTTAATTTCAGATACTTTCATAGCTGTGAAGTAGCATTTTACAGTGGTTTTGACATTTCCTTGTGACTGATAATGTTCTCTATCTTTTCACATCTTTTGCCCATTTTTTAAAAATGTTATTAATGAATTTTGAGTTTTCATATTTTCTATATATAAATTCATCACTAAATCATGTGATTTACCAATATTATTTTTCCCTGTGCCTTGCTCTTCATTCTTGTATTAGTGTCTTTTCAAAGAGAATTTCTTATCTTGAAGTCCAATTTTCTTTTATGAATTATTTTTGGTAGTATATTTAAGAAATTTTAGTCTATCAAGGTCAAAAGGATTTCTATATATTTTTCTTTTGGACACTTTTATGATTTATAAATTTTACCCCTAGGCTTACATATTTTGTAGACTTATTTTAACCTCAGTAAATTTTTATATTTAATAAAAGGTCTGGATTTAAGGGTTTTGTTTTTACATGCAAATATTCAAATTTTCCAGCATCATTTATTGAAAAGACTACCCTTTACTGAGTTGCACATGTACCTTTGTGGACAATTAACCATATCTATGAGTTTATATCTAGACACTCTTTTTTGTCACTCCCACCTTAACTCTCTTTTAATGCCAGCACCACAGTTTAGCTTACTGTAGCTTTATAATAGATCTTGAACTCAGTGTAAATCCTCCAACTTTGCTTCCCCAAGTTATTTTGATTATTCTTTGCATTTCCATGTGAGTTTTAGAATTGACTTGACAATTATAAAAAAAAAAAACTTACTGAGATTTTGATTGGGATTGAGTTGATTCTATATTAAGGAACACTTATATGTAACTAATATTGTCATCCAGCATGTGAACACAATCTAGCTCTCCATTTATATAAGACTCCTTTCATTTTCATCAGCATGTTTTACAGTTTTTATAAGGCTTAAATATCTCAGATTTAAGTATTTATATTTCTGATGCTATTTAAATTCTAATTTTCAGTTATTCATTGATGAAACACAAAACTGTAATTGATTTGTGTACAGTAATTTTGTATCTTGAAATCTTGCAAAGCTAGCTTCTTAGGTCAAGCAGGTTTAGTTTTTTTTCTATGTAGTATGCCTTGAACTTCTTTTCATGTCTTATCACACAGGTGAGAACATTCAGTGTAATGCTGAAGTTAAGTGGCGAGAGTGGATATCCTTTCGTTGTTCTTGATGTTATGGCCAACATTTTCCTCCTAAATGTGATTTAAGTATTTTATAGTGGCTTTTTACTAACTTGAAAGAGTTGTATTCCTTGTTTGATGAGAGTTTTTATTGGGAATGAATGTTAGATTTTTCTAAAATGCTTTAGTGGTATCTTTCAAGATGAACAGAGGGTTCCACCCCCCATTATAGTCTTTTAATATGATGAACTCCACTGATTTTTAGAAAAGTAAAACCAGACTTTTGCTTCTGGTAATACTAACCTTATTCTGATTTCACCAGTTTTACACTCTGGTGTGAGTATATGTATATGTTTACTTGTATGCAACTTATCACATGTAGCTTCATGTGACTGCTACTATATTTAAAGATACAGAACAGTACCATCACTAGGATCTCATGCAGCCACATTTTCATAGCTATAGCTAACTACCTCCTTCCTTCCTTCTCTTACCTCTGGAAACCACAAATATGTTCTTTATGTACACAAGTTTATAATTTCAAAAATTTTATATAAAAGAAATCATAGGACTGCCTGTTGTCATTCAGCATAATTTCCATGCAAATTGCTACATGCATCAATATGTTGTTCCTCTTATTGCAGAGCAGATTCTGTGGTATGAATGTACTAGTTTGTTAAATCATCCACCCACTGAAGGACACCTTAGTTGTTCCCGTATCTCTGGCATATGTGCCCAAGTGTAATTGCTGGATCAAGCTGTATGCATATTTAATTTTGTCAAAAATATCACACAAAATGAATTCATTCCACTCATTTCCAGGTCTATACTATCCCCACTAGCCATGTTTGAGTAATTCAGTTTCTCCAGCGTTTGGTATCATCCCTGTCTTTTATTTTGCTAGTGTTTGGTATCATCCCTGTCTTTTATTTTGACCTGACAGGTTTCTAATGATATCTTATTGGTTGGTAAGAGTGAAGAGTTCAGGGCAATTTGTTCTTCCCTGGGATATCTGGATAATTCAGTGTATACAAGTGCACTGTATCCAGGCCTTTCTCTTCTTAGAAGAGACGTGTATTCTTCCCATACATAAGTAAATATCACATCCTAGTAAATCCCAGCACATGTTATTTGGAACTTCTAGTTAACCAAGTTGCAAATAAACCTCTTTACTTAAAGTGTTTTGCTATAGCACCCAAAATGGACTAAGACAGTCTAGGAAGCTGAATTCTAGATTAAGGGGTGTCCCATTATGATCTGTAAGGAATTCATCCAGAATTACATGGGAATTATGGTGTGAACTTATATTGACACTGAAAGCATTGTCAGTCTCCAGAGCCTCTCATTTATAGCACATTGGGAATCATGAGTATTTTCAGCCAGCAGTCCAGGGAAACACAGAAATAAGCATTTAAAAAAATTCAATTTGTATAGTTCATATCAGTGTTGCATAATATGTATGCTTTTTCAGCTAAAAAGTATGTAATCTCTGAAACATCTTTATTTAAAATTTATTTTTATTGTAAATAAATGTGATACATGTTGTTTCTCTGTACATGAAGTAAAGGCATGCCATTTGTGTAATCATACATTTACATAGGGTAATGGTGTTTGATTCACTCTGTTATTTTTTCCTTCCCCCCTCCACCCCTCTTTTCCCTCTATACAGTCCCTCCTTCCTCCATTCTTGCCTCCCTCCCACGACCCATTAAGTGTCATCATCCACTTATCAGTGAGATCATTCATCCTTTGATTTCTTGAGATTGGCTTATCTCACTTAGCATGATATTCTCCAATTTCATCCATTTGCCTGCAAATGCCTAATTTTATCATTCTTTATGGCTGAACAATATTCCATTGTATATATATGCCACAGTTTCTTTATCCATTCATCAACTGAAGGGAATCTAGGTTGGTTCCACAATCTGGCTATTGTGAATTGAGCAGCTATGAACATTGATGTGGCTGTATCTCTGTAGTATGCTGATTTTAAGTCCTTTGGGTATAGGCCAAGGAGTGGGATAGCTGGGTCAAATGGTGGTTCCATTCCAAGTTTTCTAAGGAATCTCCACACTGCTTTCCAGAGTGGCTGCACTAATTTGCAACCCCACCAGCAATGTATGAGTGTACCTTTTTTCCCACATCCTCTCCAACACCTATTGTTGCTTGTATTCTTGATAATCGCCATTCTCTAATTGGGGTGAGATGGAATCTTAGGGTAGTTTTGATTTGCATTTCTCTTATTACTAGAGATGTTGAACATTTTTTCATGTATCTGTTGATTGCTTGTAGATCTTCTTCTGTGAAGTGTCTGTTCATATCCTTAGCCTTATGTTGATGGGGTTATTCGTATTCTTCGTGTAGAGTTTTTTGAGTTCTTTATCTATTCTGGAAATTAGTGCTCTATTTTCTCCCACTCTGTACGCTCTCTCTTCACATTGCTGATAGTTTCCTTTGCTGAGAGAAAGCTTTTTAGTTTGAATCTATCCCAGTTATTGAATCTTGCTTTTATTTCTTGTGCTATGGGAGTCCTGTTAAGTAAGTCTGATCCTAAGCCAACAAGTTGAAGATTTGGACCTACTTTTTCTTCTATAAGATGAAGGGTCTCTGGTCTGATTCCTAGGTCCTTGATCCTTGAGTTGAGTTTTGTTCAGGGTGAGAGAGAGGGATTTAATTTCATTCTGCTTCATATGGATTTCCAGTTTTCCCAGCACCATTTGTTGAACAGGTTGTCTTTTCTCCATTGCATATTTTTGGCACCTTTGTCTAGTATGAGAAAATTGTATTTATTTGGGTTTGTGTCCATGTCCTCTATTCTCTACCATTGATCTACCTGTCTGTTTTCGTGCCAGTACCATGCCATTTTTGTTACTATTGCTTTGTAGTATAGTTGAAGGTCTGGTATTGCGATACCCCCGGTTTCACTCTTCCTGCTAAGGATTGCTTTAGCTATTCTGGGTTTCTTATTCTTCCAGATGAATTTCATGATTGCTTGCCCTATTTCTGTAAGGTACGTCATTGGGATTTTAATTGGAATTGCATTGAATCTGTATGCACTTTTGGTAGTATGGCCATTTTGACAATATTAATTCTTCCTATCCAAGAACATGGGAGATCTTTCCATCTTCTAAGGTTTTCTTTAATTTCTTTCTTTAGTGTTCTGTAGTTCTCATTCTAGAGGTCTTCCACCTCTTTTGTGAGATTGATTCCCAAGTATTTTATTTTTTTAGAAGCTATTGTGAATGGGGTAGTTTTCCTAACTTCTCTTTCTGAAGATTCATCACTTATGTATAAAAATGCATTAGATTTATGAGCATTGATCTTGTAACCTGCTTTACTTTACTGAATTCACTTATGAGTTCTAAAGGTTTTCTGGTGGAATTTCCGGGTTCCTCTAAATATATAATCATGTTATCAGTGAACAGGGATAGTTTGAGTTCTTCTTTTCCTATTCGTATCCCTTTAATTTCTTTGGTTTGTCTAATTGCTCTGGCTAGAGTTTCAAGGACGATGTTGATTAGAAGTGGTGAAAGAGGGCATCCCTGCCTTGTTTCAGTTTTTAGGGGGAATGCTTTCAGTTTTTCATCATTTAGAATGATATTGGCCATGGGCTTAGTGTAGATGGCCTTTACAATGTTAAGGAATGTTCCCACTATCCTTATTTTTTCTAGTGTTTTGAGCATGAAGGGATGGTGTATTTTATCGAATGCTTTTTCTGCATCTATTGAAATAATCATGTGATTCTTGACTTTAAGTCTGTTGATATGGTGAATGACATTTATTGATTTCCTGATGTTGAACCAACCTTGCATCCCTGGGATAAAACCCACTTGATTGTGGTGCACTATCTTTTTAATATGTTTTTGTATGCGATTTGCTAAAATTTTGTTGAGAATTTTTGCATCGATGTTCATTAAGGATATTGGTCTGAGATTTTCTTTCCTCAATGTGTCTCTGTCTGGTTTAGGTATCAGGGTGATGTTGGCTTCATAGAATGAGTTTGGGAGGGTTCCCTCCTCTTCTATTTCATGGAGTACTTTGAGGAGTATTCGAATGAGCTCTTCTTTAAAGGTTTTGTAGAACTTGGCTGAGAACCCATCTTGTTCTAGACTTTTCTTTGTTGGTAGGCTTTTGATGACTTCTTCTATTTCATTACTTGAAATTTATCTATTTAAATTGTGTATGTCCTCCTAGTTTAGTTTAGATAATTCATATGTCTCTAGAAATATGTTGATATCTTCGAGATTTTCTATTTTGTTGGAGTATAGATTTTCAAAATAGCTTCTAATTATGTTTTGTATTTCAGTCGTGTCTGTTATGATATTTCCTTGTTCATTCTGAATTTTAGTAATTTGAGTTTTCTCTCTTCTTCTCTTTGTTAGTGTGGCTAAGGGTTTATCAATTTTGTTTATTTTTTCAAAGAACCAAGTATTTTGACAATTTTTTTCTATTGTTTCTTTTGTTTCAATTTCATTGATTTCTGCTCTGATTTTAACTATTTCCTGTCTTCTACTACTTTTGGTGTTGCTCTGTTCTTCTTTTTCTAGGGCTTTGAGCTGTAGTGTTAAGTCGTTTGTTGTTTTTTTTTTTTTTTCTTTTTTTGAATCTGCTCCATGAAATAAATCTTCCTCTAAGTACTGCTTTCATAGTGTCCTAGAGATTTTGATATGATGTGTCTTTGTTCTCATTTACTTCTAAGAATTTTTTTATTTCCCTCCTGATGTTTTCACTTATCCATTCATCATTCAATGGTGTATTATTTAGTCTTCAGGTGTTGGAGTCGTTTCCGTTTTTTATTCTGTTATTTATTTCTAATTTCAATCCATTATGATCTGATAGAATACAAGGTAGTATCTCTATCTTCTTGTATTTGCTAACATTAGCTTTATGGCATAAAATATGGTCTATTTTAGAGAAGGATCCATGTGCTGCTGAGAAGAAAGTGTATTCGCTCTTGGTTGGATGGTATATTCTATAAATGTCTGTTAAGTCTAAATTATTGATAGTGTTATTGAGATCTATGGTTTCTTTGTTGAATTTTTGTTTGGAAGATCTGTCCAGTGGTGAGAGAGGTTTGTTAAAATCACCTAGTATTATTGTGTTGTGGTCTATTTGATTTCTGGAATTGAGAAGGATTTGTTTGACGAACATGGATGAGCCAATGTTTGGGGCCTAGATATTTATGATTGTTATGTCTTGCTGATTTATGCTTCCCTTAAGCAGTATGAAGTATCCTTCTTTATTCCTTCTGACTAACTTTGTATTGAAGTCCACATTATCTGATATGAGGATGGATACCCCCGCTTTTTTATTGAGTCCAGTGGCATGATATGTTTTTTCCCATCCTTTCACCTTTAGTCTGTGGGTATCACTTTCTATGAGGTGAGTCTCTTGCAGGCAGCATATTGTTGGATCTTTCTTTTTAATCCAATCTGCCAGTCTATGTCTTTTGATTGATGAGTTCAGGCCATTAATATTCAGGGTTATTATTGAGATATGATTTGTATTCCTGGTCATTTGGCTTTTTGTTTTTTGACACAACTTGGTTTCTCCTTTATTTGACTATTCCTTTAGGATAATTCCTCCCTTTGCTGATTCACATCATTTTTCATCTCTTTCTCATGGAATATTTTGCTCAGAATGTTCTGTAGTGCCACCTTTTTTTTTGTAAATTGTTTTAGCTTTTGTTTATCATGGAAGGATTTTATTTCATCATCAAATCTGAAGGTAAGTTTTGCTGGGTATAAGATTCTTGGTTGGCATCTGTTCTTTCAGGGCTTGAAAAATGTTGTTCTAGACCCTTCTAGCTTTCAGGGTCAGGGTTGAAAAATATGCGGATATCCGTATTGGTTTCCCCTTGAATGTAATTTGATTCTTTTCTCTTGTAGCCTTTAAAATTCTGTCTTCATTTTGTATGTTAGGTATTTTCATTATAATGTGCCTGGTGTGGGTCTGTTGTAATTTTGTGTATTTGGAGTCCTATAAGCCTCCTGAACTTGATTTTCCATTTCATTCTTCAGATTTGGGAAATTTTCTGATATTATTTCATTGAATAGATTGTTCATTCCTTTGGTTTGTTTCTCTATGCCTTCCTCAATCCCAGTAATTCTTAAATTTGGCCTTTTCATGATATCCCATAATTCTTATAGATTCTGTTCATGATTTCTTACCATCTTCTCTCTTTGGTCAACTTAGTTTTCAAGATTAAATATTTTGTCTTGGGCTGAGGATAGAGCTCAGTTGGTAGAGTGCTTGCCTTGCAAGCAGAAGGCCCTGGGTTCAATCTCCAGCACCACAAAGAAAAAAAAAAAATAAAAAAAATTGTCTTCAATGTTGAGGTTCTGTCTTCCTGGTGTTCTATCCTATTGGTTATGCTTTCTACGGAGTTTTTAATTGGTTCATTGTTTCCTTCATTTCAAGGATTTCTATTTGACTTTTTTTTCAGTATCTCTAATTCTTTATTGAAATGATCTTTTGCTTCCCGTATTTGCTCTTTTAACTGTTGATTTGTGCAATCATTCAATGCCTGCATTTGCTCTTTCATCTCCTCGTTTGCTTCCCTGATTGTTTTAATTATGTACATTCTGAACTCTCTGACATTTCTTCTGCCATGCTGTCATTGGGTTTTATTGATATAGCATCTAGGTTTGTTTGGGACATTTTCTTCCCTTGTTTTCTCATATTGGTCAGGTATCAGTGGGACTCTGAGATATTGCAGATTTCCTCTATTGACTAATATTGTCTCTGTAGATTTCCAGTATATCACCTCTTCGCCTTCAGTAACCTGAAGTCTTGGAGGAACTTGATAATGCTGTGCTCCACAAGGTAGCTGCCCCTCTGGGGTGGTGGCTTCAGGTGGGGTGTATTCCCTGGTAGCGGGCAAAGGTTCCTCCACTTGTTGACCGATGATCTGCCAAAGGGGAACTAGACTGTGGGCTGGGGCATGGCTGGTCTGGGCCTGTGTTTGGTCTGCCGCTCAGGCCAGGGGAGCCTAGTTGTGCGTGGAAACCTCTCGTTGGCCGGCCCTGCTCCGAGAAGCCGCCTGCTGCCTGGGCTTGCCACTGGGACTGAGGGGAGCCTGGCTATGCATGGAAGGGGGAGTCTAGTTGTGCACGGAAGCCTCTTGTTGGCCTGCCCTGCTTTGTGAAGCTGCCTGTGGTCCAGGCCTGCAGCCTGGGCTGATCCTCACCCAGTGGGAGAGACTCACCCAGTGGCTCTGAGTTGATCCTGAGTCTCTCAATACCTCCTGTTCCTGAATCCTGAGTTCTGGAGCGACATGAGATGTAGTCACCCTCTAGTCCACCATCTTGGTCTCCCCCTCTGAAACATCTTGACACCACATTCTGAGCTTGTTTTGCGTTCCAGACTTTTGACGTCGTGTGTTGGGTGAGCAAAACCGTTCATGTGATGCTGTAGGTGCCACCCGCAGAACATCCCTGGCAACCGTTTTCCCGATGACACAGGCAGGACTTCTGTTTGCCAGAGGCAGCATCAGGCATTCCCCTTCTTCAGGAGAACTTAGTGTCCACACAGCAGTGTAGTGAGCAAGGTGACGGCTCACATCAGGATGACGTCGAAGGAACAGACACTTCTTGCTAGGCTGACAGGCTCCCCTGTGGGTGCCACCTTCATGGGTCACCCAGTCAAGGAGGCCCAGAATATGGCTCCCCTTGCAGTATTTATGCCTGTTTATAGCTCCTCCCACATCAGAGCCAGCCTACCAAGTAGGAGTCATTTTTACCACATACAAGGTAGCCTAGCAACACAGTTGAGACACACCATCTTTATCTACTTCCAGGGAAACAGGAGGAGGTTAACTAAGTGAACCTGTGTTCAAGTCATGCAAAAACGGAAAGATTATCCTTAAAGCTTTATTGCTTTAATGTTGATTTTATTAAAGTTTGGAGAATGTCAGATGACTAATTGTATTTATATTCCCTCCTTTAATAAATGAGAAAGGAAATCTGCCTTTATTTAGTAGCCATGCCAGAATTGCCAAAGATCATTTGAGAAGATAATATAAGGGTTAGATTCTCCTGTTTGGCCTGATTTTGGGAACCAATATTAAGAAGTCATCAAAATGGACTGGTCTGAAGAAGAACAAATAGCTCTTTTGGTTTCCATGCATAGCACAATGTCAACACAATACTGAAACATAAAAGGAGTTAATGTAGTAAACAAAGTATCTTAATTCTTAAAGACATGAAGAATTCTTATTCCTTCAGGGAAGAAGCTTGGGCTTCATTTAAACAGGTACAAATATGAACCCTAGAAATTCACAGGACAACAGAGAGAGAACTCTTCAGGGTAGAAGAGTAAAGCAGGCTCTTTGGGTAAAGCACTCACTGTGAGTGGAGGAATAACAGCGACAGGGCATTTTATCCCTGTGCCCCGTCCAGCAGAAGGAAGCAACACCAGTCTGTTGCTTTCTAGTCTTCAAACTGGCGACAGAGAGCAGCATCAGCAGCTTCTTCCTCCACTGGTCAGGATGGAAATCCTGCTGACAGCAGTAGGTAAATGGATGTCAAGAGTCTTAGAATCAGCACTGCCATTAGGAGGGAGCAGAGGGTGCTGTTTGTATTTCTTGCAGACTTACAGTTCCTTTACCTTACTGGAAACACCGTCCAGAGCCTTCCAGGTATAGAAATAATACATAGGAAGTTCTGTTTGTCCTCAGCAGCCTCAGAGTGGGCCCAGATGCCCCTTTCACATACAAGATACATGATACCAAGACGCCAAGTGCCACAGAAAGGATCCTTCTGAACTCTGACCAGTCTAGGAAACCCAGGTGGGGACTCCCCTCCTGCACCAGCAAGTACCTGTTGACCAGGAAGCCCTGGGAAGTGGGGCGGACAGCATCGACCCGCCCTGTGAAGCCTCTTCCTCCCTTGGGCAACAGCATCTGTTCCCACTTCTAGGGAAATGAAGCCATTTGTCCTGAAGAAACGCCTCTGAATCTCAAGCAGCACTGGTGGGGGAAAGTAGGAGCAAAAGTACCAGATAAATTACAAAGATTCTAACCGTATTCTAAGAACTCTGAAAAACAAATCATCATTGGAATAAACAGTCAACAAAGCTAGGCTAATGCTCAAGTGGTAAACATAAACAGCATATATACTGCTACAGGGAGATTTAAATGAGACCCAGGATATCCTACCATGACAGTCAAATGTTCAGGTATAATACCAAGAAACCTGGAAATCAGAAATCTATTTTTTAAAATTTTTGATTTTTTAAAATTGTTTTTTGACAGTGATAAATATTTAAAAACATTTTTCATACACGTATGTAAGAGTAATAATGTCTGTCTCATTCCCCATCCACATAATCCCACCCCTCCCCTCACTCCCCTCTGCATAATCCAAGGTTCCTTCCCTCTTCCCTCCCGCTTCCCCACTATGGATCAGCATCCACTTATCAGAGAAAACATCTGGCCTTTGGTTTTTTAAGATTGACTTATTTCACTTAGCATGATATTCTCTAGTTCCATGTATACCAAGACATAATTAAAATTCAGATAACTAAAGAGAAACAAAAATCTTAAAAATTTTTGTTCTTTTTCATTATACATGACAGTGGAGTATATTTTGATATATTTATACAAACATGGAGTATATCTTATTCTAATTAGGATCCCAGTCTTGTGGTTGAAGATGATGTGGAGATTCCCTGTAGTGTATTCATATAGGTACATAGAAAAGTTATGTCCGATTCACTCCACTATCTTTCATATTCCTGTTCCCCCTCCCTTCCCTTCATTCCATTTTGTCTAACTCAATGAACTTCTATTCTTCCCCTCACCTCTTGTTGTGTGTTAGCATCCACATATCAGAACATGTGACCTTCAGTTTTTTGGGATTGGCTTATTTTGTTTAGCATGATAGTCTCCAGTTCTGTCCATTTACTGACAAATGCCATAAAATCATTCTTTTTTATGACTGAGTAATATTCTATTGTGTATGTATAGTACATTTTATCCATTCATCTGTTGAAAAGCACCTGGTTGGTTCTATAGCCTAGCTATTGTGAATTGTGCTGCTATAAACATTGATGTGGTTCTGTCACTATAGTATGCTAATTTTAACTCCTTTGGATTTATATACTAAGGAGCGGGATGGCTGGGTGAAATGGTAATTCCATTCCTAGTTTTCTGAGGAATCTCCACACTGCTTTCCAGAATGATTGCACTAATTTGCAGTCCCACTAGCAAGTAAGAGTGTATCTTTTTTCCCACATCCTCATCAACATTTACTGTCACTTGTACTCTTGAGTGTTGCCATTCTGAGAAGAGTAAGGTGAAATCTTAGTGTATAGTTTTGATTTGCATTTCTCTAATTGCTAGAGATGTTGAAAATTTTTCATAATTTTTTGACCATCATATTTCTTCTTCTGTGAAGTGTCTGTTCAGTTCCTGTGCCCTTTTACTGATTAGATTATTTATTTATTTTTTGGTGTTAAGTTTTTTAGTTCTTTATCTATCCTGGAGCTAATTGTACTATCTGAGGTGCAGGTGGCAAAGATATACTCCCATTCTGTAGGCTCTCTCTTCATGCTCTTGATTGTTTCCTTTGCTGTGGAGAAACTTTTTAGTTTGATACTATCCAATTGATTGATTATTAATTTTGCTTCTTACACTTTAGGAGTCTTGTTAAGAAAGTCAGTTGCTAAGCTGACATGATGGAGTGCTAGGCCTACATTTTCTTCTAGTAGGCATAGGTTCTCTAGTCTAATTCCTAGGTCCTTGATCCACTTTGAGTTTTGTGCAGGGTGAGAGATAGGGATGCAGTTTCATTATGCTACATATGGATTTCCAGTTTTCCCAACACCATTTGTTGAAGATGTAATCTTTTCTCCAATGTATTGTTTATGGCACCTTTGTCTAGTATGAGGTAACTATGTGGGTTTGTCCATCTTCTATTCTGTACCATTGGTCTTCACATCGGTTTTGGTGCCAATACCATGCTGTTTTTTGTTACTGTAGCTCTGTAGTATAATTTAAGGTCTGGTATTGGGATGCCTCCTATTTCACTTTTCTCACTAAGGATTTCTTTGGCTATTCTGGGACTCTTATTTTTCCAAATGAATTTCATGATTGCCTTTTCTATTTCTATGAAGAACATCATTGGAATTTTAATAGGAATTGCATTAAATCTGTATAGCATTTTTGGTAGTACAGTCATCTTGATAATATTAATCTGCCTATCCAAGAACATGGGAGATCTTTTCATTATCTAATGTCTTCTCAATTGTTTTCCTTAGTGTTCTGTAGACTTCATTGTAGAGGTCTTTCACCTCTTTTGTTAGATTGACTCCCAGGTACTTTTTTTGGAGGCTACTGTGAATGGGATAGTTTTTCTAATTTCTCTTTCAGCTGATTCATCGTTGGTATATAGGAATGCAATTGATTTATTGTGTTAATTTTATATCCTGCTATTGTGTTGAATTCATTTATAAGTTCTAGAGGTTTTCTGATGGAGTTTTGGGGGTCTTCTAAATACAGGATCATGTTGTCAGCAAATAGGGATAGTCCGAGCTCTTCTTTGTTATTTGTATCCCTTTAAGAGAAACAAAAATCTTGAAGGCATACAGTGAGAAAAGGTCCATTGTCATAGAGGAACACCAATTCAAATGACAATGGATTTCTCATGTGACGCTGTCAAGGCCCACAGGGATGTGGCACACTAGTTTTAGTGCTAAACTGAATTCTCTATCTGGCAAAACTGTTCTTCACTGTAGAGGCAATGAGCACATTCTTGGATTAAAGAAAACAAATTGTTGATAGAAAATCTACCTTTAAACTATAGGTAAAGGAGATTCTTCAAATAGAAGAAAATGGTAAAAGTTAAAAAAAAAAAAAAAGGAATCCTGGGGCATCAATAAGGTGGGGAAAAGACAATTTAAAGAACACAAACATGATATATCCAATAGACTGCCCTTTGCTCCTTAAGATTTTACAATGATGTGACAAATAAAGCAGAATTTTTTACATCTAAACAATGATATTTAAGAGTATATAAGGAAAAAAGGACTAAATGAAGGGAAGGTTTCCACACTTCCCTTGAAGTAAATGTCGATAGGTACACTGTAGGAGGGCACACTTGTTTACTGTGACACTAGACCAACAGCTAGGAGAAGAAAGGGGCACATGCAAAAGTGCTGTGGGTGAAAGAAAATGGAATCCCAACACTGAGAAAACCCAAGAAAAGAGTAATGCACGAAAAGACAATTCAAAAAGTGAGGACTACTGGAAACAAATAGGAAATAAATAATAAAATGTCACACTTGAACCCTTAACATAGAAATTATGACTTTAAATGTTCTAATCACATTGTTACTTGCATTCTTGACTGTTGCCATTCTGACTGGAATGAGATGAAATCTCAGCGTGATTTTAATTTGCATTTCTCTATTTACTAGAGAGCTGGCAATTAGAGGGAAAGGGGGCAAATGGATTACATCTATATGCTGTTTATAAGACTCAATTGTATGCTGTTTATAAGAAAGTTACCTCAAATCCAATGTATATAGGTTCTAGGTAGAAGGTTGGAGAAAGATAAATTATGGAATCATTAATTTTTTAAATGCTGAAGTGCTGTGTTAACATCAGACAAAGCAGATTTCAGAGCAAAGAAGGTTTACAAGAGACAAAGAGGAATGTTAAATAATAATAGAGAAGTCCGTCCTCCAGAAAAAAAATTACCGAATGTGTGTGTACTAAACAGCACAGTACACGAAGCAGAACCTTACAGAGCTGAACAGAGGCATTGAGAAATGCAGTTATTGTTAAGGATTTCAACACTGCTTTCTCAGCAAGTAGAACTTTTATAATAAAAATCAAGGACATAGGAAATCTGAACCCTGTAGTCAGTCCCCAGGATCTAACTGACATACAGAACATTTTCCCCAAGAAGAGCAGAGTACATGTTTCCCTATCCTATTTTTCAAGCATCCATGAAACAATAACCAAGATAGTACATACAGGTTGTGCAGTAAACCTCAACAAATGTAAAGAATTGAAATCAGAATGTTTTCTGTCCACAATGGAATCAAATTATAAATCTGTAAAAAAAAGACAAAAGGAAACAAAGACTTACAAATTTAAGAGTGCAATTCTAAGTAAAGCATGTGTGGTCCAAAAGGAAGTCTCAACAAACATAACATATATAAAACTAAATGAAATATAACACACAAAATTGTGGGATGCGGATTAAAATATGTTGAGTCGGAAAGTTACAGCACTGAGTGTTCACATTATAAAAGAAAAAAACCCACACATTTCTACCTCAAGAAATTTGAAAAAGTAGAGTAAAAAGTTTTAACAGAAGTGGATGGATGGAAATAAAGATAAGGGTATTTATAAGTGTTAGCTGAAGTAGGAAAAATGCAAAAATCAAAAGGGCAGAATTTAGTTCTTCAAAAAATAAAACTGGTAAGTCCCCAGTAAGAATGATAAAAGCAAAAAGAAGATATAAAACATCAGTGTTGGGATGAAATGTTATCACTACAGAGCCTGCCGTCATTAAATGGAAAATAAGAAAGTAGTACCAACAATTTCCCTATGCTTACATACTGTATCTGAGAAGAAACGGATCAATTCCTCAAAATCACATAACTTAAGATAAAATGGATAATTGGAATAGTCATGTAACTATTAAATTGAATTCATAGTTAAAAATTCCCCCTAAGGAAATCTCTAGAAGCAGGAGATTTCAGAGAATAAGAATAATTAATTGAAGAATACTGTATTTTACAGTCTATTCCAGAAAATAGAAGAATGCATTAGATTTTATGAGATCATAATTACCCTATTTACAAAACTAAAGAAAATACAAAAACATAGGACAAATATATTTCATGAACTTAAATATTAAAATCCTCAAAAATATGCCAGTTGAATCATGACCAAGTAGAATTTATTCCACATATCACAAGGCTTGATGTTTAGAAAGTTCATACCATGGAATGCTACTCAGCAATAAAACAGCATGAACAATTGATAGATGCAACCTGGATGAATTTTCAGAGAATTATGTTGAATATAATATTCTTGAAATGATAAAATTATGGAGAACAATTCCCGTGCGCTGGGGAAGGGGCAAAGGGTCATGAGGGAAGTGGTTATGAGTCTGGAAAAGAGCAATGGGAGGGGTGCTCTTGGTGAGCCTGTTCTGTATCCTCACGGGTGGTGCGTCCACGAACTGAGATATCTGGTAAATTGAGAGGAGTAAACACACAAGTGTAAATTAAAGTGGGAAATGTGAATAAGTTGGTGCATTGTGTTCACGTGAATATCTTGGTTACACTGTAGTAGTTTTGTAGGATGTTGGTGTTGTGGGAAATCGATAAATGTACACTGACCTCTGTGTTAGTTCTTGAATATACAATTAGCTCGAAAGAAAACCTAATTAAAAATAAAGAAAACGTAAGATTACAGAGGCAATTTTAAACCATGAGAAGCATGGAGAAACTTCTGGTCTATTCTGGAGGTCCCCAATCCCATCAGAGTTGGAGTAGAATCTTTAACACACGTGTTAGATCTTTCTGCATTTGGCTTGGCAGGAACTCATCCCTGCTACTTGGAAGGGGATCAGGATGGAACGGACAGAGCCGGGCCAGGACCGCCAGGGGGCGCGCCGCCTTCCCGCTCAGCTCCAGCTCCCTTCCTGGCTCTGGTCCTCCTCCCTCTCCCCCGACTCCGCCTCTGCCAGCCGAGCTCTCTTCTTGGTCTCCTCATCGTCACCGGGGAGTGCCTGCCTGTCTGTCTGCACGCAGAGGCTCTAGCTTGTTTTCTTTCCCAGGTGATGTTCTCGGCTTCGTGTTCTCTCCTGTCCCCTCCCTCCCACCATTTCTCTTCCCCCCTTTCCTCTACCGCCTTCCTCCACATTCTAATCTCAAGTGTCCCTTCATGAGAAAGTGTAGGAAGCAAAAGGAGGGGCTGTTTGCTAAGTCTGTGAATTCACCAGCCTTGAGGGAAAGAATGTGGAGACCATCGGAAACAATCTGCTCTTCACCAATGAGCTAACTCCAGAATCCAAGGGGCCCGACTGGAATCCGACTGGCCTGGTTGTGATGCTAGAATGGGAGGTAGAGACTACTGTCAGCAGGAGGCGGAGAGGCCATCAACCGAGGGATTTCAAAGGCACACGGGAGCCCCCTTTTCATTTGTTCTTTTCAGATAAACATGACAGTAGAGTGCATTTTGACATATAGGTACATGGAGTGTAACTTATTCTAATCAGAATCCCATTCTTGTGGTTTTACATGATGTGGAGCTTTACTAGTGGTGCAGTCATATATAAATATAGGAAAGTTATGTCCAATTTATTCCACTGTCTTTCCTACTCCTATTCCTTCTCCCTTCCCATCATCCCCATTTGTGTAATCCAATGAACTGCTTTTCTTCCCCCACCCTCTTATTGTGTGTTAACAGTCACATATCAGAGAACATTCCACCTTTGTTTTCTTGGGGGTTGGATTATTTCACTTAGCATGACAGTCTCCAGTTCCATCTGTTTACTGACAAAAGCCATAACTCCATTCTTCTTCATAGCTGAGTAATATTCCATTGTATATGCATACCACATTTTCTTTATTCATTCATCTGTTGAAGAGCATCTAGGTTGGTTACATAGAGCCCCTTTGAAACTAAACAATCCTATGCTAAAATGTTCTCCCTCTATACCTGGAACAGGTCTCAATTACTCACTGTTTCATAGCAACATGCCTCCCTCAGTTGCCTCTCTGGAACACGTGTATGATGAGAGAACTTTACACCTCTGTTGATTTGCTGTTTTCTATCATTATTGTCATTGTATCATTTCTGCTGCTTATACTACAAAACTAAGCCAATGATTATGAAACCTTCTCTAGCTCCATAACTCGGGAATATAACCACTGCAAAGCAGAATATAATAAGTAGACCTTGTACCCAAGGAAACAAAAAAAAAATTGATGAATGTGGTTTTAGGCAGCACAAAAGATTTGAAAATTGACAGTATTCTTAAAGGGCCTGGGGATGTAGCTCAGTGGTAGTACTGGGTGTTGCTTTAAACTCCCCATCAGCACACCCTCCCCCCAAAAATTCGTTTTTTTTAATCCAATGAGAAAAAAATACCATAGCCGTTTTATCATTTTTTATTTTAACTTATTTTTATTGTAAACAAATGAGATACATGTTGTTTCTGTTTGTACATGGAGTAACAGCATACCATTTACATATTCATACATTTACATAGGGTAATGGTGTTTGATTCATTCTGTTACTTTTTCCTCCCCCACCCCTCCCACCCCTCTTTTCCCTCTATACAGTCCCTCCTTCCTCCATTCTTGCCCCTCTCCCACCCCCCATTATGTGTCATTATCTGCTTATCAGTGAGATCGTTCATCCTTTGGTTTTTTGAGATTGACTTATTTCACTTAGCATGATATTCTCCAATTTCATCCATTTGCCTGCAAATGCCATAATTTTATTATTCTTTATAGTTGAGTAATATTCCATTGTGTGTGTGTGTGTGTGTGTGTGTGTGTGTGTGTGTGTGTGTATCACAGTTTCTTTATCCATTCATCAATTGAAGGACATCTAGGTTGGTTCCACAATCTGGCTATTGTGAATTGAGCAGCTATGAACATTGATGTGGCTGTATCTCTGTAGTATGCTGGTTGTAAGTCCTTTGGGTATAGGCTGAGGAGTGGGATAGCTGGGTCAAATGGTGGGTCCATTCCAAGTTTTCTAGGGAATCTCCACACTGCTTTCCAGAGTGGCTGCACTAATTTGCAGCCCCACCAGAAATGTATGAGTGTACCTTTTTCCCCACATCCTCGCCAACACATCGTTGCTTGTATTCTTGATAATCGCCATTCTAATTGGGGTGAGATGGAATCTTAGTGTAGTTTTGATGTGCATTTTCTCTTATTACTAGAGATGTTGAACATTTTTTCATGTTTGTTGATTGCTTGTAGATCTTCTTCTGTGAAGCATCTGCTCATATCCGTAGCCCATTTGTTGATGGGGTTATTTGTATTCTTTGTGTAGAGTTTTTTGAGTTCTTTATATATTCTGGAAATTAGTGCTCTATCTGAAGTATGAGTGGCAAAGATATTCTCCCACTCTGTAGGCTCTCTCTTCACATTGCTGATAGTTTCCTTTGCTGAGAGAAAACTATTTAGTTTGAATCTGTCCCAGTTATTGATTCTTGCTTTTATTTCTTGTGCTATGGGAGTCCTGTTAAGGAAGTCTGATCCAAAGCCAACAAGTTGAAGATTTGGACCTACTTTTTCTTCTATAAGATGCAGGATCTCTGGTCTGATTTCAAGGTCCTTGATCCATTGTGAGTTGATTTTTGTGCAGGGTGAGAGATAGGGGTTTAGTTTCATTCTGCTGCATAGTGATTTCCAGTTTTCCCAGCACCATTTGTTGAAGAGGCTATCTTTTCTCCATTGCATGTTTTTGGCCCCTTTTTCTAGTATGAGAAAGTTGTATTTATTTGGGTTTGTGTCCGTGTCCTCTATTCTGTACCATTGATCTACCTATTTTGGTGCCAATACCATGCCATTTCTGTTACTGTTGCTTTGTAGTATAGTTGAAGTTCTGGTATTGTGATACCCCCTGTTTCATTCTTCCTGTTAAGGATTGCTTTAGCTATTCTGGGTTTCTTATTCTTCCAGATGAATTTCATGATCGCCTGCTGTATTTCTGTAAGGTACATCATTGGGATTTTAATTGGAATTGCATTGAATCTGTATAGCACTTTTGGTAGTATGGCCATTTTGACAATATTAATTCTGCCTATCCAAGAACATGGGAGATCTTTCCATCTTGAAGGTCTTCCTCAATTTCTTTCTTCAATGTTTTGTAGTTTTCATTGCAGAGATCTTTAACCTCTTTAGTTAGATTGATTCCCAAGTATTTTTTTTTTTGAGGCTATTGCAAATGGAGTTGTTTTCCTCATTTCCCTTTCAGATGTTTCGTCGCTTGCATATAAAAATGCTTTAGATTTATGCGTGTTGAATTTAGCCTGCTCTTTTGCTGAATTCATTGATGAGGTCTAGAAGTTTTCTGGAGGAGGTTTTTGGATCCTCTAAATATAGAATCATGTCATCAGCAAATAGTGACAGCTTAAGTTCCTCTTTTCCTATTCGTATCTCTTTAATTTCTTTAGTCTGCCTAATTGCTCTGGCTAGAGTTTGACTGTAACATTACAGCTCAAAGCCCTAGGAAAAGAAGAACAGAATAACAGCAAAAGTAGCAGAAGACAGGAAATAATTAAAATCAGAGCTAAAATCAATGAAATTGAAACAAAAGAAACAATTCAAAAAATTGACAAAACAAAAAGTTGGTTCTTTGAAAAAGTAAACAAAATAGACAAACCCTTAGCCACACTAACAAAGAGGAGAGAGAAAACTCAAATTACTAAAATTCGTGATGAAAAAGGAAATATCATGACAGACACTACTGAGATACAGAACATAATGAGAAGCTACTTTGAAAATGTGTATTCCAACAAAATAGAAACTACCGAAGACATTGACAAATTTCTAGAGACATATGCTCCTCCCAAACTGAACCAGGAGGACATACACAATTTAAACAGAACAATAATAAGCAATGAAATAGAAGAAGCCATTAAAAACCTACCATCCAAGAAAACCCAGGACCAGATGGATTCTTAGCCGAGTTCTACAAGACCTTCAAAGAAGAACTTATTCCAATACTTCTCAAAGTATTCCAGGAAATAGAAAAGGAGGGTACCCTACCAAACTTATTCTATGACGTTAATATCACCCTCATACCCAAACCAGGCAAAGACACATCAAGGAAAGAAAATTTTAGAACAATATCCTTTATGAATATAGATGTAAAGATTCTTAACAAAATATTGGCAAACCATATCCAAAAACATATTAAGAAAATCGTGCACCATGATGAAGTGGGGTTCATCCCTGGAATGCAAGGATGGTTTAACATCTGTAAATCAATAAACGTAATCCATCATGTCAATAGACTTAAGGATAAGAATCATATGGTTATTTCAATTGACGCAGAAAAAGCGTTAGACAAAATACAACACCCCTTCATGCTCAAAACACTAGAAAAAATAGGGATAGTAGGAACATACCTGAACATTGTAAAGTCTATTTATGCTAAGCCCATGGCCAACATCATTCTTAATGGAGAAAAACTGAAACCATTCCCTATAAAAACAGGAACAAGACAGGGATGTCCTCTTTCACCACTTCTATTCAACATTGTTCCCCCTCCAAAAGAATTCTTTTAAGTAAAGCAGATAGAGCTTATTTTTCTGAACATACCAAAGACAATATTTATTCATGTGAAGAACAGAATGTTCTTTTAACAGTTTGGCAAGCAACTGGCAATTTGGCTGGCCAGTAAGTTTCTCCTGGGACACAGCCACCTCACTTGTTTATATGCTGTTCATGGCTGCTTCCAGATACAAGGGCAGAGCTGATTAGCTGAGGCAGAGGCCATATAGCCTGTAAAGAATGAAATCGTTACTGCACAACCTTCTATAGAAAAATGTTGCTGATTCTCAATACACATGGAAGAATGTAAGTAGAATTATTATATGATAACTTAATATGCTTGTTCTCCCAGTTTAAAATTCTGATTTCCACAGGAAATTATCACCAAAATACATTTACAAGTGATTTACAGTATTTTAAAGATTTTATAAATGAAAGTTTTCATAAAAGAACAATGTGTCATTTTTGATGTTCAACATCTTCACAGAAAGTTTTTTTTAGAATTTACATGTAATTTGTGTAAATTAGTTCTGTAGTTTGATCTTTAGAATGCTCTACAAATTATTAAACCATATGTTATTCTGGTTTAACTACCTGTTATTTCTATTTTAAACATTTTTTGAAGATAATTTTGTACTATTTGACCAGTAAAACCAGGATAGGACACTTAGGATGTTTAGATCAATTAGAATTTCTGTGCAAAACAAATCAAATTTTGCATAAACTATGTTATGCTATAGCAGTCTGATTGGAGTACCATGAAAAAATGCCATAGACTACGTGGCTAAAACAACAGAAATCTACTTTCTACATTCTGGAGGCTAGAAAATCCAAGAGCAAGTTTCCAGCAGGTTTAGTTTATGGTGAAATCTCTCTGTCTTTTGGAGATCCTCCACATCCTCACATGGCCTTTCCTTTGAGCACAGGAGAGGGGAAACATCATCTCTTTGGCATGTGTTCTTGTAAAGACGCCAATCTACTAGGTCAGAGCCCTACTTCTAAGATTTCATTGAACCTTAATCACCTCCTAAAAGCTCTTTCTCCAAACACAGTCACAATTGGGGGCTGGGGCTTCGATATATGAATTTTAGGGGGTCACAATTCATTTGATAGCACTCTGCCTCTGGATCTCCAAAATCTATTTCCTTATCACCTGAAAAATAAATTGATATTATGCCTATAGCCCCAAGTTAAGGCTTGTTACAACATTCACTCCGAAAAACTGAAGTTCAAAATCTCATCTAAGTAGTTAAATCAGATATGGGTGAGATTTAAGATTCAGTTCATCCTGAGGCAAAATTCTTCCACAACCATGAACCTATGAAGTCAGACAATATGTGCCTCAAAAATGCAGCAGTGGTATTGATATTAAAAGTGCTGGGTGGGCCAGGGCTGCAGCTCAATGGTAGACACTTGCCTTGCATGTGTGAGGCACTGGGTTCGTTCTCAGCACCACATATAAATGAATAAAATAAAGGTCCATTGCCAATTAAAAAAATTTTTTTAAATGCTGGAGAAACTAGGGATAGAAAGAACATACTTCACTATTATAAAGGCTCTTATGACAAAACAAAGCCAACATTGTACTGAAAAGAGAAAAACTGAAAGCATTTCCTCTAAAACCAGGAACAAGACAAGGATGTCCATTATCACCATTCCTAATCAATATAGTTCTTGGCCAGGACAATTAGGCAAGAGAAGGGAATTAAAGGGATACAAACAGGAAAAGAAGAAGTCAAATGATCTCTGCTGATGACATGATCCTGTATCTAGCAGGTATAAAAAACTTGCCAGAAGACTTATAGATCCATCTATTCAATGAAGTAGCAATATACAAGACTAGCATTCACAAATCAAATCAATAAATTTCCTGTTCTCCAACAGTGATTCTGCTGAGAAAGAAATCAGGAAAACTGTCCCATTTGCAATAACTTAAAACTAAAATAAAATACTTGGTAGTTAACCTAAAGAGGTGAAAGATCTCTACAATGAAAATTACACAAAACTGAAGAAAGAAATCAAAGAAGACTTTAGAAGATGGAAAGATAGCCCATGTTCTTGGATAGGCAGACTTAATATTGTCAAAATGGCCATATTACCAAAAGCACTATTCAGAGTCAACACAATCCTTATCAAAATCCAAGATGTTGTTCACGGAACTAGAAAAATTAGTCCTAAAAATTTATTTGAAAGAATAAGAGACCATGAATAGCCAAAGTAATTCTGAGCAAGAAAGAGATTCCTTTTACAAAATGTTGCTGTGAAAACTGGATATTCATATTTAGAAGAATGAACCCAGATCCCTCTCTCTTGCTCTGCACAAAGTCAAATCAAAGTGGATCAAAGACTTAGGAATTGGGCCAGGAACTTTGCAACTGCTAGAAGAAAACACAAGGTTGACATGCCACCGTAGGGTGCAGGCACTGACTTCCGTAACGAGACTGCAGACACTCAAGAAATAAAGCAAGAATCAGTAAGTGGGATTCCATCACCTTAAAGATGCACAGCAAGGGGAATGACCACGAGCGTGCAGAGAGGCTGTGGATCGGGAGGGCACATTCGCCAGCTGGCTCATGATGGGGATTGATACTCAGGTAACTAAAAAAACTTAACACCCTCCCAAAACAAATAAACAACCCAATCAATAAAAAGAACTAAACAGACATTTCTCAAAAGAAATCCCATTGGCCAAGTATAGAAAAGTTTTTCAGCATGTCTAGGAATTAGGAAAATGCAGATTAAAACTACACTAAGATTTCATCTCACTACAGTCAGAATGGCAGTTATCAAGGATACAGATACTAAGAAATTCTGGTGAAGATGTGAGGAAAAATGTACACTCATTGGTGGAACGACAAATTAGTACAACCACTCTGGAGAGCAGAATGGAGATATCTCAGAAACCCGGGAATGGAACCACCATATGACCCAGTTATCACACTGTTTGGTATTTATCCAAAAGAACTGAAATCAGCATACTGTAGCAATACAGCCGCTTCAGGGTTTATAGCAGTACAATTCATATTAGCTGAATTAGGAAATCAGCCCAGATGTCCCTCAATAGATGAACAGATTAAGAAAATGTTATACACAATGGAGTTTTATACAATCAGAAAGAAGAATAAATTATGGCCTTTGCCAGTAAATGGATGGAACTGGAGGATGTCATGCTAAGTGAAATAATCTAGACTCAGAGAATCAAGGGTCAAGTGTTTTCTCTCATATGTGGAATCTAGAGCAAAATGAAGGGAAAATGGGAATGGGGGCAAAGGATCTCATAAGAATACAGGGACGATTAGTGGATTAGAAGGAGCAGGTTGAGAGGGAGGGAGGAGGGTGAGAAGGGGGAGGGGGCGTGGAATGAATCTGACAAAATCAAGTCATGTGCATGTATAACATACCACGGGAAATCTCGCCTGAAGGACACCAGCCAGAGCGTAAGTGTTTTAGGCTTCCTAGACTTTATGTCCTTCCTTGCAACTACTCAACTTTGTTGCTGGACTGTGAAAGCAGACATTGTAGAGCACAAATGATGAGTGACTGTGCTCTGCAGCCCTTTATAAAGCAACCGTCAGACACCTTCACACGTGGTTCTTAAAACAGGCCTCTTGGCTATTGTGAATTGAGCTGCTGTGAACACTGATGTGGCTGTATCTCTGTAGTATGCTGATTTTAAGTCCTTTGGATATAGGCCGAGGAGTGGGATAGCTGGGTCAAATGGTGGGTCCATTCCGAGCTTTGTGGGGCATATCTAAGGAAAGACTGCTGGCGATGTCACTGCCTAAAAGGCATCTGGGCAATTCTGACCAGTTTTCTTTAGCAGAACCCAGGACAGATTTCAAACAAAACGTGCTTACGTGTTCATTCCCCTTAAATCTTCCCAAGTTCATCAGCATCTCCAAGCTGCTCTAGTGGAAAAGGAAAGAGAGAGAAGGTCCCGGCACCTTGTTTGGGAGGACTAGCCCAAGGGGGATTTTAAGGACACTCTTTAGCCCACATCAAAGTCCCCCAGTAAACTGGGTGGGATGCAGCTGAGGAGGAGGCATAGACCTTGGCCTGGCCCTGAGGATGTCCTGAGGAGCCAGACACCTGTTGAGAGGAGACCTCTCGGGGTCTGGAGCAGTCACATGTGGAAACATGAACTCAAGCCCATTCGGGCACCCAAGCATCGTGAGCTCCCTGAACGTGGGAGGGGCTTTTGCCAAAGGTCGGATCTCACTGAGCACCAGAGGACACACAGGGGAAGAGCCTTACTTGTGCCCTAAGTGTGGACGCCCAGGTAGCCAGGAGGCCTCCCTCACTGCCCACCAGAGGACACACTCGGGAGAGCAGCCACACGTGTGCGGGGACCGTGGGGACACTTCAGGTATATGTCCTGTCTTACCAACCACGGGAAGATTCACTCTGGGGAGAGAACTTTTCTAGGTCAGCAATATGGCTGAGGCTGGAAGGAAATTAAAAAATTCTTAGAGGTAAACGAGAACAAAGAAACATCATATCAAAATCTCTGGGACACTATGAAAGCAGTACTTAGAGGAAGATTTATTTCATGGAGCGCATTTAATAAAGAAGTAAAACTCAAAAAATAAATGACCTAACACTACAGCTCAAAGCCCTAGAAAAAGAAGAACAGACCAACACCAAAAGTAGTAGAAGACAGGAAATAGTTAAACTGAGAGCTGAAATCAACGAAATTGAAACAAAAGAAACAATACAAAAAATTGACAAAATAAAGAGTTGGTTCTTCGAAAAAATAAACAAAATTGATAAACCTTTAGCCACACTAACAAAGAGAAGACGAGAGAAAACCCAAATCACTAAAATTCGGAATGAACAAGGAAATATCACAACAGACACGACCGAAATACAAAACATAATTAGAAGCTATTTTGAAAATCTATATTCCAACAAAATAGAAAATTTCGAAGACATCAACAGGTTTCTAGAGACATATGAATTGCCTAAACTAAACGAGGAGGACATACACAATTTAAATAGACCAATTTCAAGTAATGAAATAGAAGAAGTCATCAAAAGCCTTCCAACAAAGAAAAGTCCAGGACCAGATGGATTCTCAGCCGAGTTCTACAAAACTTTTAAAGAAGAACTCATTCCAATACTTCTCAAAGTATTCCAGAAAATAGAAGAGGAGGGAACTCTCCCAAACTCATTCTATGAAGCCAATATTACCCTGATTCCTAAACCAGACAGAGACACATCGAGGAAAGAAAATTTCAGACCAATATCCTTAATGAACATCGACGCAAAAATTCTCAACAAAATTTTAGCAAATCGCATACAAAAACATATTAAAAAGATAGTGCACCATGATCAAGTGGGTTTCATCCCAGGGATGCAAGGTTGGTTCAACATCAGGAAATCAATAAATGTAATTCACCATATCAATAGACTTAAAGTCAAGAATCACATGATTATTTCAATAGATGCAGAAAAAGCATTTGATAAAATACAGCACCCCTTCATGCTCAAAACACTAGAAAAAAATAGGGATAGTGGGAACATTCCTTAACATTGTAAAGGCCATCTACGCTAAACCCATGGCTAATATCATTCTAAATGGTGAAAAACTGAAAGCATTCCCTCTAAAAACTGGAACAAGGCAGGGATGCCATCTTTCACCACTTCTATTCAATATCGTCCTTGAAACTCTAGCCAGAGCAATTAGACAGACCAAAGAAATTAAAGGGATACGAATAGGAAAAGAAGAACTCAAACTATCCCTATTTGCTGATGATATGATTGTATACTTAGAGGAACCAGGAAATTCCACCAGAAAACTTTTAGAACTCATAAGTGAATTCAGTAAAGTAGCGGGATATAAGATCAATGCACATAAATCTAAGGCATTTTTATACATAAGTGATGAATCTTCAGAAAGAGAAATTAGGAAAACTACCCCATTCACAATAGCTTCAAAAAAAATAAAGTATTTGGGAATCAATCTCACAAAAGAGGTGAAAGACCTCTACAATGAGAACTACAGGACACTAAAGAAAGAAATTAAAGAAAACCTTAGAAGATGGAAAGATCTCCCATGTTCTTGGATAGGCAGAATTAATATTGTCAAAATGGCCATACTACCAAAAGTGCTATACAGATTCAATGCAATTCCAATGAAAATCCCAATGACGTACCTTACAGAAATAGAGCAAGAAATTATGAAATTCATCTGGAAGAATAAAAAACCCAGAATAGCTAAAGCAATGCTTGGCAGAAAGAGTGAAGCAGGGGGTATCGCAATACCAGATCTTCAACTCTACTACAAAGTAATAGTAACAAAAACGGCATGGTATTGGTACCAAAATAGAAAGGTGGATCAATGGTACAGAATAGAGGACACGGACACAAATCCAAATAAATACAATTTTCTCATACTAGACAAAGGGGCCAAAAATATGCAATGGAGAAAAGATAGCCTCTTCAACAAATGGTGCTGGGAGAATTGGAAATCCATATGCAACAGAATGAAACTAAACCCGTATCTCTCACCATGCACGAAACTAAACTCAAAATGGATTAAGGATCTCGGAATCAGACCAGAGACCTTGCATCTTATAGAAGAAAAAGTAGGTCCAGAGCTTCAACATGTCAGCTTAGTACCAGACTTCCTCAACAGGACTCCCATAGCACAAGAAATAAAAGCAAGAATTAATAACTGGGATAGATTCAAACTAAAAAGCTTTCTTTCAGCAAAGGAAACTATCAGCAATGCGAAGAAAGAGCCTACAGAGTGGGAGAAAATCTTTGCCAATCATACTTCAGATAGAGCACTAATCTCCAGAATCTATAAAGAACTCAAAAAACTCAACACCAAGAATGTAAATAATCCAACTGACAAATGGGCTAAGGAAATGAATAGACACTTCACAGAAGAAGACCTACAAGCAATCAACAAGCATATGGAAAAATGTTCAACATCTCTAGTAATAAGAGAAATGCAAATCAAAACCACCCTAAGATTCCATCTCACCCCAATTAGAATGGCAATTATCAAGAATACAAGCAACAACAGGTGTTGGCGAGGATGTGGGGAGAAAGGTACACTCTTACATTGCTGGTGGGGTTGCAAATTAGTGCAGCCACTCTGGAAAGCAGTGTGGAGATTCCTTAGAAAACTTGGAATGGAACCACCATTTGACCCAGCTATTCCACTCCTTGGCCTATACCCAAAGGACTTAAAATCAGCATATTACAGAGATACAGCCACATCAATGTTCATAGCTGCTCAGTTCACAATAGCCAGATTGTGGAACCAACGTAGATGTCCTTCAATTGATGAATGGATAAAGAAAATGTGGTATATATATACAATGGAATATTACTCAGCCATAAAGAATGATAAAATTATGGCATTTGCAGGCAAATGGATGAAACTGGAGAATATCATGCTAAGTGAGATAAGCCAATCTCAAAAAACCAAAGGAAGAATGATATCGCTAATAAGTGGATGATGACACATAATGGGGTTGGGAAGGGTTAGTGTTGGGGTTGGAGTTGGGTTTAGGGAGGGGGGCAGGAATGGAGGAAGGAAGGACTGTATAGATGGAGGGGAAGGATGGGAGGGGAGGGGGGGAAGGGAAAAAGTGGCAGAATGAATCAAACAACATTGCCCTATGTAGATTTATGATTACACAAATGGTATGCCTTTCCTCCATGTACAGACAGAGAAACAACATGTATCCCATTTGTTTACAATAAAAAAAATATATTTTGCCTAATACTAAAAAAAAAAAAAAAGACTATAGGTGGTAAAAATTATAAAGACAAACAAGGAAATTATGACTGTACAATCCAGTCTTTACTGCTCTAGGGAAGAGGAAACACATGGGAATTCTGGGGAACCTACAACATCCTGTATCTTGATCTGGCTGATATTTTGATGGGTGCTGTGTGATTACTTGTTAAACCATATGTGTATGTTTGATGTTTGATGTTTAACATTTATATTCTACTACAATTACAACTGAATTGCTTTTTAAAATAGAACTGCACCAATTTTTTAAAAATGATGGGATTAAAAAGAAAACTACCTTTGATGTCAAAAGCCAAAAAAAAAAAAATATGGCTGAGGTTTTTGCTGAAAGATAAGGCTCCAGGTATTTAAGGAAAAGTTTCTAGCTGTGATTCTATGAAACCAGAGAAGTCACCTGTTTCCAATACAGGTGTTCCCATTCCACAGGGAGACCTCGGGGGGAAATAGACTGGAGGGTCTCCAAGACCGAGACCTGGCGAGGCAGACAGAGGTTTCACACCTTGAGAGTCACCGTCTTTGACTCAGTGATCCACCTGGGGCTCACTGGGCCCAATGGGTTGGCGGCCCTCCTTACCCGCTTGTTGGGGTGGCAGTATTGCTCTTATGGCCCTAAAAAGTAGCTTTTGGTCCAGTGAAATTGCCCCTCATCTCTTTATCAAATGACCTCCCAGCCACACCCTTGTGTTCACTCCAGAACACGCTTTCTCATTTTTGGCTATATGGATGGGGTGAAATGTAAATCTTAAACGTTCTCTGGCAGGGGCTGTGGCTCAGAGGTGAAGTGCTTGCCTTGCATGTGTGGGTCACTGGTTTCAATCCTCAGCACTACATAAATAAATAAAATAAAAGTACTGTGTCTATCTACAACTAAAAATAAATTTAAAAGTTCTGATTTCTTTTTGCTTAACAATCCCTTCAATTTATCTCTCTCCTCATATTTCACTATCAACAGCAAGAAGAAATCAGGTCACACCTCAATCACTTGGTGTAGAAATCTTGCCTGAATCTGTGCATTATCTCTTAAAATATCTACATTGTAAAAAACACTAAATTGTAGAACACTATTTGGTCAAGTTCTTTGCCACTGTATAGCAAACATTTCAGTTTCAACGTAAGTGTTCCTCACTTCTAAGACCTGACCAGAATCACCTTAAACATGCACCTCAAAACTGGTCTAGTCACTACATACTATGCAATTCCATGCCACTTCCAGTTTTAGGTTTGTTGTGACAGCACCCAACTCTTGCTGCTAAAATCTGTGTTAGTTCTCCAGGGCTAGTGTAAGAAACCACTTGACCGATGTCTTAACAGAAACCTACTTTCTCACGTTCTGGAAGCCGGAAGTCCCAGATGCAGGTTCAGTCTCTACTGCAGCCTCCCTCCTTGGCTTGTGGACGCCTCTTCTCACGTGTCTTCACGTCACCTGCTCTCCTGGTGTCTTTCCCAGTTCTCACAAGGATGTTACTTGCCTTAGGGCCACACCCATGACCTCACTTTAACCTCGGTTACTTCTTTGAGTGTCCTATCTCCAAATATCGTTAACACCGGGAATTAGGGTTTTGACACATGCAGTGGAGTGGGAAAGGGATGCAATGTGATCCATAACACACTCTCTAGACCCCAAGTCATGCCTCGCAGGAACTCCTGCCATCGGGGGTGTTCTGGCTACTCCTTTCCTTTTTCCCTAACTGTGAAGGTGGCAGACATCACTAGCAGATGAAGTGGAGGGGAAGAGTTTGCCTTCTTTCATGGATTATGAGATAGCTGACTTATGCTTTCCTTTCTGCACAGCAGTCCTCTGTACTATTTTATGACCTTTTGGTTTTTAAGTAAACTGATTCTCTCTGAAGCTGCACACCTGTCATGTACCTCATCCACTGATCTACAAGGAGAAGTAAAGGGATTCATGGAGGTATTACCCTTGCACGTATTCCAGACTCTGGGCCCGTGTAAAGTAAGTGATAATATGGCCTTTGACCCGGCCCCTTCCTAAGTCCTCCAGTGTCTGTGATGAGAGGCCCTGACCACATACCCTAACCAGACTGAAGGGCATTTATTTATGCCCTGTCCTTGTATCCTAAGGCTCCATCTTGTTACTATGCTCACATGCCTGTGATCCAGCCCAAGATGTCAGGCGCTTTAGTCACAAACCTCTTGAGTCTTCTAGTCACAGGCTAAGGATGTGAAGTCCCCCACCCTTACCCCTTGACCATCTACCCTCATTTTCTCTAATCCCAGAACCCAAGTGCCCCCAACCCCAGTCAATGCCCATCCTGCCCCAGGACTGGCTCTGGCCCTGTACCTTCGATGTCAAGGGTTCACTGCAGGGTCAGTCTTTCCAGGTCCCGAAACCTTGGCTCAGAGGAGCTTTTCCCAAAATGAAAAGAAACAGATTTCAGTTTTGAGGAATCACCAAGTTTGGAGGGATGGATGAAAGAATGATAGTTGGGAGCCATTGGCCCCAGTGTCTTGGCTGGGAATACCTAGATCTCAGTGACCTCAGGTCATCGTGGGCAGAGGTGGCCTAAGGAGCAGCTGGAGATGGGGTCGCAGCAACACAGTTTTTGCTTTTTTGCTTCAGCTGCTTCCCAAAGTGCAGAGCTTCAAGTCAAAAATGGTTTGTGTAAATGTGTACATGTGAGGGGGTGGGGGAATTTGTGGTTTTGTAATCTGTGCTGGATAAATCTGAAACCTCCTTTATGTAAAAATGGTGCTGAAGGAGAAAAGAACCCTTGTGACTGGGTTAATAGAAAACCACAGCAAACAAACAGTGTTTTATAGAAAGAGGAAATCTAAGCCTAACACTACCACAAATGTAGCTACTGGCCTTTGGGGGAAAAAATGAACCACGAAAACATATATATTTTTAGAATTACTCTGTCTGAACTCTGTAAATATAATATCTTGCCATTAATTCTTAAAAACACAAAATGACTGGATCATGTTGATAATTTTTGGAAGCTAATGATATTACTCTTTTGATTGGAATAAAGCTAGTGACTCCAACTTTGATAATGCTGAATTAAGATACAATACTTAGAAATAACATTAATAGTGTTCCAAACCAATAAGAAGAAAACCACAAAACACAACAGAAACACAAAAGTAGAACTGAACAACTGGAAAGGCATTGTAGAACATCCTAATCTAATGAAAATGATGCAATCATATTAAAAGTTCCAATGAGTTTTTCAATTATGGCAACTATAAGTTAATCTTAAAAGTCGTGCATAAAATTAACATAAAAATTGCTACAAAATACTGTTCCAGAAGTGTTCTAGGGAGAGGGCTAACCTTCTAAATACAGAAGCATCCTATAAGTCCTCTACAGTTTAAATGATATGGTACTGGCAAATGAACGGCTGGATGGAATGTAATAGAAGAAGCAGAACTACACTTAAATACATTTGAAAACAATGTAGTATTTCAGAAAGGTGAAATAGCAAGTCACTGTGCAAAACTTGTTTTAATAAATGGGACACATTCAGTGGAAAAATGTTACAACTCCACTTCTTACATCATACACAAGAATTCTAAGTGAGCCAGAGAGCTAAATGTAAAAAAATAAAATTAAAAGTGCTAGAAGAAAGCTTGGATGAAACAAGCTTTAACCTAGTGTCAAGGAAAAGTTTTCTAAAGTTTTCTTAGAATCTAGAGTCAATAGAAGGTTAACAAATGCTCTGGGTAATATTTTTAAATTTTTACATGAATAAAGAACATCATCTGTGGCAATTTTCAAAATAAAAATGATCACAAGAAAAATACCAACACATGTAAATCAACATATTTTGCTAATAAGGATTTATCTTCACTGTAAGATGTGTCAAAAATTACAGTGGAAAGACCAGGAATCTTATAGAAGTCTATCCTCATATTTATCTAGTGGGCAAAAGACATGACCTAACTCATTACCAAGGGGTATAAATATATGAATATATAATGTATGCATATATACCACATGGAGATACCCTTTTTCACCAATCAGCATACCACATATGAAATATCTTGACAGTACTCTACATTGGGAGAAAAAGTGCATATTCTACCTTACTGGTGGAAATGCAAAGAAGGAAACTGGAAATATTTAATAAAATTACATATATACCTATTGCCACAGCAAGCACTCTTCCAAGAATGTATCCTGAAGAGTCACTTGTACTTCTATAAATATATAAATGCATGTGGTTATTTATCATATTGTTTATAGTTGCAAAATACTGGAAATTGCTTGAACACTAAATAAGAGGAAACTGAATAAACTGCTACATACACACAATGGAGTACAATGCAGCTGTGAAAAACAATGAGGAAGAGCATACCAGCAAATTGGTATGGAGTACTTTTAGGAAGTGTTAAAGGAAAACAGCAAAGTTCAAAAACATATGTAGTTTGCTACCTTTTTTGAAGAAAGAAGGGAAAATAATGAACATATTTGACTATATACCCTCAGCCTTGTACGTGGTTTGTTATAATTGCATCCTGAAATTACAAACAAACCCTAAACTCTTGTGTACTGAAGCAGTATGGGCAAAGTGATTCTGAAACTATTTTGTTTATATTATAGTACTGAGAAAATGAGTCCATGTATCTCTTGTTGGGAGGCAGGTTCTCACTGTGGAAGGAAGGTCCTACAAATGTGGAATGGGATAGAGTAAGGATCCTGTGACTTAGGAGTACTGGTGTGACCTTTTGATTCCTAACAACTGCACATGAATGCTTATGACCACATGCATATCTTTCTGCACGTATATATGTCTGTTTTTGTGTGTTTATGTATAAACACTTACATATTTTCTAGGTGTCTCCACGACCAAGAAGTAGGGACGATCCAGTAGCAGTGCTCACACAGAATGTCTAGATATGAGTCTGTAACTGTTTTCCATGAACAGAAACCAGGACTTCTTGAAGCAACTGATTTAAGAACTAGGATTTGATGATCCTAAAATAGTCTACCATGCCCAAGAGCTAGAAAAACAAAAACAAATATGCCACCAGATCAGGAGCCAGTTTAAATGGGTTCCCACCCCTGGTCGAATCTGGATAATATGAGCAACAGACTATTTGAGTCCACTAATGACTTGAAAACCACTGTGGAAAGGCACCACCTTGTGCATCTATACCAATCACAAACACATCAGTAAATGCAGTCTCTTGCTACAGTGGGATGCAAGGGTCAACTGGTATCACCACATTTCCCTGCTAATTCAGTATCCTGTACAACTCCATGGTACATTTAACAAAGCTAAAAAGCCAGCATCGAAAGGACACTATTAATTTAACCACAGACTTCATTTGGATTTCCAATGACTTTTTACTACTTCCCTCTTTCTGATCAAGGATCCCTGGAGACATTTAGTGGTCACACCTCTCTTGTCTCCTTCAATCTGTGACAGTTTCTCTCAGACTCTGTCTTCATGACCTTGGCACTTGGATTTCATAGACTGCCTCTCAATTTTGAATTGTTTGATATTTTCTTATTAGATTGGCATTATTGACTTTTTGGAATACTACAGAAGTGAAATATCCTTACTGTATCTTGTCAAGGGGTGCATAATTACCAGCATGGCATGTTCCTGGTGATAGTAACCTTGATCATTTGATGAAGATGGTGTCTGCCAGATTTCCCTACCACAGAGTTACCACTGTCCTCCTTCCATAAGAGTTATTAGTTATTCCTTCTATTAGTTAGAAGTAGTTTCAAGTCCAGCACACATGTCAAGGGAAGTGAATTAATCTCTCTCTTGGAAAAGGGATTATGAAAGAAGTTATATGCAAATCTGATTTTAACTTTAAATTTATATCTTAACTGATACATAAAAACATAAATACAGCACGTTTATGTTGTACCATGTGATGTTTCAATACATGTATATATTGTGTAATCCTTAAATTGGGATAAACATATCTATCTCCTCAAGCATTTATCATTTCTTCACAGTGAAAATATTCAAAATCCTAACTTAGTTGGACGTGGTGGTTCATGCCTGTAATCCCAGTGACTCAAGGAGCTGAGGCAGGAGGATCACAAGTTCGAGGCCAGCCTCAGCACATTAGTGAGGCCCTAGGCAACTTAGTGAGACTCTGTCTCAAAATTAAAAAAAAAAAAAAAAACATAAAAAAAGCCTCACTGGCAAAGCACCACTGGGTTCATCCCCAGTACAAAAAAAATCCTCATCTATAGTTTTTTGAAATATGAAGTACGTTATCATTGTATTCTGTCGCTTGATTGTGCAATGGCAAACCAGACTTTCTTATTCCTTTCTATCAATAATTTAGCGCTCATTGATCAACCTCCCATTCAACTTCTATGAGACCAATATTTTACATTCTACATATGAGATCACGCGGCACTTGTCTTTCTGTGCCTCGCTTATTTCACTTAATATAATTAGCTCATCAGAAATCACAACAGTCATTAATAAATATTTTGAGGAAGATTTTTTTGTGTGGTGTTGGGGATTGAACCCAGGGCCTTATGCTGCAAGGCAAGCACTCTACCAACTGAGCTGTATCCCCAGCCCTGAGGGAGATATTTTGAGGATATCCTTTTTCCCTTAAAAATTTCTCAACTGACACATAAAATTGCAGATAGTTGTGGGAGTAAAGTGTGATACTTCTATATATGTATACACTATTACAGCTTGTGCTGGGAAGTTTTGTATTCCTCCCTTCTATTTATAAACGATGAAATAAATTGTTTTGAACTATGGCCACTTTATTGGGCAATAGAATATTAGAACTTAATCCTTCTATCCAACTGTATTTTGTTACCCATTATCCAACCTCCTGCTATCTTTCATCCCCTGTCTCCTCAATGTTTGGTCCATAATTTCAGCATATCCTGATGGATCTTGCCATAGGGAATTATCACTATACTGTTCCAGCTTCCTTTTTATCCAAGCAAACTCCCGGAAAAAAAAGTTACTCAGATTGTTTGACCTTGAGAAATCAACTGATCAGTGCTCTATTTCTTGTTGATTTTATGAGATGCCTCCAATGTATCCCAAAGCATTTGTCCAAATGAAAGGGGAGGTATCAGACTTCAGTAATAACTGAAATCAATCCTGTCTGGCCCCACTTTAAGCAAATTAAGGCTAAAGTTATTCACTTGCTAAGAATCCTATTGACAGAATCAGCAAAGAGAAAAACATGCACACAAAGTACATATTGGAGTTCAGACTCTGATTGTTTTGGAGAAGTCTGCACCTCAGCAGGCACATGATTAAGAGATGATAAGGTCATTTGAAATATTACTCCTAATACTGAATTTGAAAATAAGATGCTGACACAAAACCTGTTCCTAGCTGTCAGACTCCTTTCTATAAGTTCTGTGTTGTGCGATAGTATTATCTTGGTGAAAACTTCAGATGAACCCAGGAAGGGCTCAACCAGAGTAATCATGGTGCAATTTTAAGTACTGCATTTCTCAGATGTACTGAACTTGTCATAGCAAAATTTTACAGTTTCAGTAGAAAACCACAACACCCCCAAAGTTTTTCCTTCATCAATTACTTGAGTGGTATTTGTGATTTCTTGAAGCTTAGTATCAGCAAGATGATTATTTGTATGTCTTTATATAAGAGTTGTTACCTTTTGTTACCTTTTATAACTAGGCTATTGTCATACTCCCAGAATGTAGTGATATTTAAAAGATCAAACCGTTTGAAATAATTTTGTTTTTCCTTACAACCATCTTCCAAATATTATCATCCTTGAAGGTACAACTGTAGGTCACTCAGGAAGAAGTTAATCAGTGGGTCGTGATTTCACCCCATAACTTTTCCACTAGAGTATTTTAATGGAAGGAATCTTTTGTGTTACAGAGGAATCATGGGTGACAATCCCTAAAGCTACTTGAGTTCCTTGCTGCACATGTTATACTGATGCTAAGTGATGGGTTGTCCATGTGAAGAGATTTTCTTAGAAGTAGTAAGGTCAAAAATAAGAAAAAGCCAGGCATGGGGGTGCACACCTGTAATCCCAGCGGCTTGAGAGGCTGAGGCAGGAGGATCATGAGTTTAAAGCCAGCCTCAGCAACTTAGTGAGGACCTAAGCAACAAAAAAGGCTGGTGATGTGGCTCAGTGTTTAAGTGTCTCTGGGTTCAATCCTGGTACTAATATAAATAAATAAATAATAAACACCTGTTTCTTGATTTAAACAAGTTAATAAAGTAGAAATCATTATTCTCACTTATAATTGTCTTGAACCCAGGATATTGTGGTAATAGTCTAACTCCATGAAATTGTTAACTCCTATTATGATATAGGACTTGAAATCCTGATTCAGTTATTTGCCATGGCCTTGCTTCTTACTTGGTCCATTTCTTGATGAATGCTTTTAAAAATCTGTTCCCATGTTAACAATATTTCAACACATAGAATAGAGGACATAAAACCCCAAACCAACAAAACCCCAAGAAGAAATAATCAGAGGGGGATATCAGGTCCCACTTCTGGACAACTACTTATATATCAAAAACAGAAGTCTCAGAACATAGAAGATAACTACACATGAAAGGATGCACGTATGAACGAGGAAAGGGAATTATCTCAATTGATGTGCAAGTTCAAGACCTCTGAAAACACAAAGAAACAGGCAAACCTTTTTTTTGTGTGTGGTGCTGGGGATCGAACCTAGAGTGCTTGCAAGGCAAGCACTCTACCAACTGAGCTATCTCCCAGCCCCAAAACAGGCAAACCAATCTACCCAAACTCACAGTCCAACAGAGGAACCCACAGATATGGAAGAGAATGAAATTCCTGATAAAAACTTTAAAAATTATCAAAACGTTCAATGAACCAAAAGATGATCTGAGGTATGAATCAAGAGAGCAAATATAGGAAGTGAAAGACCTTTTCAATAAATAAATAGAGATATTGAAAAGAAACCAATTAGAACTCCTAGAAATGAAAAAGACACAATCATATTAAAAATTCACTTGAATTTTACTCTTAGAAGTTAAAATAAAATATTAAGGCATTTTAACTAACTTTCTACCTTGAAATTAAAAGTATTTTCTAATTTAGAGGGAAAATATATCAAGGAAGGCCAAGGAGTAGCCAAGCATATTAATAATTTTAAATTAATGCATAATTAATAGAAAATAATACCCATAAAATTTATGATCTAAGTGAAAAACTGTATTTTCATTTTTTAACCTTTGGTTACTAATAAAATATATGTTTCAGGGAGAAAAAAAATTCACTTGAAAGTATCACCAAAATACTGCATAGACAGTAGAACTTCTTCAGGTGTGAAGACAGGATATATGAACTTTAACACTCAGTATGCAATAAATTTAAAAAAGACCATAATCAAAATAACAAGAACTCTGGGAAAGTATCAACAGAAAAAAACCTGAGTCACTGGAATAGGGAAAAAATGGAGATACAGAATGATGGCATTAAGAACATCTTCAGTGAGATAGTAGCACAAGAATTTCCTCAAATTAGAAATGAGATAGACATCCACATAAGGAGGTTTATAGGATCCCAAATAGACAAGATAAAAAAACGAACCTAAGATACATCATAATCAAAATGCCTACCACAGAAAATAAGGAAAGAATAGTAAAAGCTGCAAGGCAAAAAATCGCATTTAGTGGAAAACCAATAGCGCTTACTTATGACTTCTCAGTTCAGGCCATAAAATCAAGGAGAGCCTGGAATGAGATTCCAAGCTCTAAAAAGAAAATAGTTGCTAACCAGGATTTCTATGTCAAGCAAAACTGTTCTTATATCAATGAAGAAACAAAAACTTTCCATGACAAGGATAAAATAAAAGGATTCATGACCACTAAGCCAGCACTATAAAGATACACTGCACAGAGAAGAACCCAAAAACAAGCCCCAGGGCTCCCAAATATATGATGATAACTAGAAGAGCAACCAAATAAATGAAAATCAAGACAGAATTAAATATAGTGAACAAACCAAAATGGCAGGAAAACATCTACCCATAATAGTACTGAATGTAAATGGTCTCAACTCTATTAAAAGACACAGAATGGATTTCAAAAAAATCCATCTATATATTGCTTGCATGAGACTCATCTCATAAGCAAAGATACCCACAGGCTAAAAGTAAACGAATGGAAAAAATGTTCCATACAAATGGAGTTTGAAAATAAGTGGGAATAGCTATTCTAATATTTGACAAAGCAGATTTCAAGCAAAAACTAATCAGAAGAGACAAAGAAGGTCACTGTACACTGGTAATCCACCAAGAAGATATAATGATAATAAATATATATGACCTAAATGTCAGCGCATCTAATTACATAACAAAATACTTCTTGACATTAAATTCCAGATAAACCTCAATACAATAATACTGGGTAGTTTCAACACATCCTCATCACCAATAGACAGGTCATCCAAGCAAAATCAATAAAGATATTTCTAACCTAAATAATACCATAAAATAAATGAACCTAACTGGCACCTACTAAATATTTTACCCCCAAACATCTGTATTTACATTCCTCTTAGCCACTCATGGAACCTTTTCCAAAACAGACCATATTTTAGGTCACAACGTAAGTCTTAGTAAAAAAAAAAGATATTGATATAATCCTACACATCATATCAAATCATAATGCAATGAAACTAGAAATCAACAGCAAGAAAAACAATAGAAAACACATAAGCACACGCAGATTGGACAATACTCTTTTAAAATAAGAAATGAAAGAAGAAATAGAGAAATTCTTAGAAACAAATGAGAACAGAGATATAGTATATCAAAATCTCTGGGACAGTATGAAGGCAGTTCTAAGAGGAATATTTATAGTATTGAGTACTTACATTAAAAAATAGATTCAAAATAATAAAATGCTCCATTTCAAGGCCTTAGAAAAGACAGAACAAACAAATTACAAAACCAGTAGAAGACAAGACATAATTAAGATCAGAGCTGAAATTAATGAAATTGAGAATAAAAAATACATAGGATCAATGCAACAAAGAGTTGGTTCTTTGAAAAGATAAATAATTTTGATAAACCCTTAGCCAAACTAATCGAAACAGAAAGAAGACCTAAATAAAAAATCAGAGATTAAAAAGGAGATATAACCAAAGATATCTCTGAAATGCAGAGGATCATTAGAAACTACTTTGAAAATGTACACCTAATAAATTGGAAAATCTAGAAGATATGGACAGATTTCTAGAGACATACGACCCACCCAAATTAAATGAGGAAGGTACAGAAAACATAAACAGACCAATATCAAGTAATGAGATTAAAACAGCAATTAAAAGTCTTCTAACAAAGAAAGGTCCTGGACCAGATGGATTCTCAGTTGAGTCTTATCAGAACTTAAAGAAGAACTAACACCAGTCTTTCTCTCATTCCAAAATATGTTCTATGAAGCCAATATGACCCTGACACCAAAATAAGACGAAGATGCACCGAAAAAAGAAAACTACAGGCCATTTTCCCTGATGATCATGGCAAAAATCCTTAATAAAATATCAGCAAAATACATTAAAAAACACTAGAAGAGAATACACCCTGATTGAGTAGGTTTTATTCTAGGGATGCAAGGTTGGTTCAACATACGCAAATCAAAAATGTAATCAGCACATAAGTAGAATTTAGAGCAAGAATAATAAGATCATCTGAATAGATGCAGAAAAGGTCTTTGATAAAATCCAGTCATTCATGTTAAAAATACAAAAGAAACAAGTGATAGAAGGAACATATCTCAACATTATAAAGGCTATATATGACATCACTCTTATTAAATACAGTACTTAAAATGTTAGTAAGAATAATTAGGTAAGAGAAGGAAAATAAAAGGGATTCACACAACAGGAAGAAGTCAAATTAGGTTTCCAAATGATATCCTATATTTAGAAAATCAAGAAACTTTCACAAGAATTACAGAGCTAAAAATAATTCAGCAGACAGGCAGGACACAAAAACAGCATATGAAAATCAATAACTTTCTTATACACCAAAAATAAATTAACTAAAAAAATAAGAAAAAATTGACTCAAAGAAAATTAAATCACTAGGAATACATTTAACTAAGAAGGTTAAGAAAACTTTAGAACACAGAAGAAAGAATTGAAGACACAAGAAAATGGAAAGAACTCCATATTCATCAATAGGCAGAATTAATATTATAAAAGTGGCCATATTACCAAAACAATACAGATTCAATGCAATCTCCATGAAAATATCAATGACATTGTTCATGAAAGTAGAAAAAATGACCCTACAACTTATAAGGAAGAACAAAGCCCTAGAATAGCCAAAGAAAATTCTAAGTCAAATAAGTAAGAAATAAGTCATCACAATACACAATTTTAAATTTTACTACAGAGCTCTAGTAAACACACACACACACACACACACACACACACACACACACACACAAGCAGACAGACCAATACAATAAATAAAAGACATTGAGACCCAAATACATGTAGTCAACTTATCCTTGACAAATGTGCCAAAACCATATGTTAGAAAAATTGTTTCTTTTTTAAACAAATTGTGCTGGAAAACTGGGTATCCAGATGTAGACAAATGGAATCATATTCCCACTTTGCATAGAAGTCAACTAAAAAAATTATTCAAAATCCTAGAAATTAGAACAGAAACTTTGCCACCACTTGAAGAAAACTTAGGGCCAATATATGTGTACGTGAAGGCAATGACTTCCTCAACTTTTAAAGCACAGTAAATACTACCAAGAATTAATAAATAAGAAGATATCAAATTAAAAAACTTCTGCATGGCAAGGGAAACAATTACTAGGAAGAGTGAGAAGAGAAAGCCTAGAGAATGGGAAATCTTTGCTAGGATTTCCAACAAAGGATTAAGACTAAGAACCTATAAGGAACACACACACACACACACACACACACACACACACACACACACCCCTGAATCAATAAATGGGCAACTGAGCTAAACATACTTCTCAAAAAAAATGGCCAACTAATATATGAAAAAATGTTCAACACCTTTGAAATCAGTGAAATGAAAATCAAAACTGCTGAGACTTCATCTCCAATTAGAATGGCAATCATCAAAAATAAAAATAAAAAATGCTGCAAACAATGTTGGATAAAAGGAACACATACACTTTTGGTGGACTGTAAATTACTACAACCACTAAGGAAATCAGCATGGAAGTTCCTCGGAAGAGTAGGAATGTAAGTTACCACCACATGTGTCAGCTCTAGAACGCCTCGTTATTTATCCAAAAGAATCAAAGTCAGTATACCATAGATATCCTTGCCTAACCACATTTATCAATTGCAACTCACATCAATTTGCAATTCACAACAGCCAAATGATGGAGCAAGACTAGGTGCCTGTCACTAGATGGATGGATAAAGAAAAAATGGTATCTATACACAATGGAGTTTTATTCAGTCATAGGAATTATGATGTCACTTGCAGGAAGATGGATGGAAGTTGAGAAGATTATGTTAAACTAAACAAGCTAGAATCAGAAAGTCAGAGTCTGATATTCTCTTTCAGATGTGCAAGCTAGAAAGAAAAGAGGAAGAAAGGGCAGGGGAAGATCTCATGAAAAAAGAAGAGAGATTTGTAGAATAAAAGAAGGGGACCAAAAAGAGGGAAAAAAGGAAGGAAAGGGGAGGTACTGAGGAATGAAACAGATCAAATTATGCTATGTGCATGTGTTGGTACGTAACAACAGAACCCACTATGGTCTACAATTATAATGTTCCAACAAAAAATATTTAACTTTTGAAAAAATACTACAAATTAGTCAAAGCTAAAACAAAGGGTGACTATGGAAAGCTGAGAGAGATCAGATACATTAGGTATTTAAATGTTGAAAAGAATTCTGTGATCACCAACACTATACTCCAGAAATGGAGGAGAGGAGAGCTGTAAAGAAGATGCCAGACTGTGAAGCTCCAGGTCTTTGTTCTCCCATGAAAACATCAAGCAAACCAGAGCAAACTAAGAAAATTAGCTTCATTGGAAGCCTAGAAACAAATCAAAGATCTCCAGCAACAAGGTAAATACCCAAGAGAAAGAGATACATTCAAAACTGTGGGAAATGTCATGAAAACTTTGCTCACCATTTCCCACTTGTTATAGCATGGCACACTATAATTTGAAGGAAGTCACCCAATTGCTAGTCCCTTCCTCAGAACTGAGAGCCACTCTGTCACTATCAACAGGTATACACAAAACTCCTCATGCTTCCTGAAGAACACAATCACAAGCACATAACCCCAAGGAACTCTGAAAATTCTCAACTGCATGAACTTCCTGTTCACCAGATGCCCAACTGTAAATCCAGAGTTCTTCATAACCAAATATAAAACACATACATCCCCAAACCATTTTAATCACAATGTATAAGCTTTAGTACAAAATCTCATACTTCTAGTCACTCTCAAATAAACACTTAAAATAGGTACACATACACTCATACCCCAGAAAAATACACACTATACTGTCACCCAAAATTCAGACCACTCTTGTAGACTTCACAGTGATGCTAGTCTCCATCCCTAAATGTAACATATACAGTCACCCATATATCACAAACATGCACATACACTTAATGCCTCAGATGCTGATGACGAATGTCGCGACACTGCTCAGACGCATGTAGACATCATTACTCCTCATAAACACTTATACGCGATGTCCTTCTATTTCCAAGGACAACAAAATCACCTCAGCCCTAAATAGGAACAAACACAGAGAAACTAGACCCTGTCCACATCCATAGGTTACATACTCCAACACACCCACTGACCCATTCCTTCCAAATCTCTATGCACTCGAAATATATTTTCTAAATTCTTGCCTGGACACCATGAACATATAGATAAACTCTAAGATCTCAAAAGTCACAGATTTAACACCGTGGTAAGACAGAGTCCTAGCACTTCTCAAATGCATGCACCCATGTTCACAGCTGTCCACTGTGCCAACAACACCCACAGAACCAGCACTAACACCCTGAACACATGCACTGCCACAGAGGCACGCACCCAGCACTGACCAAATTAATCACTCAGGCACAATTACGTCATACGTGATAGTCAAACACGCAGACACAAGGCAAGTCATTGTCCTCTTTCATGTCCTTTCTGTGCATCTACACAAAAAACCCAGAGGAACACAAAGCTCTGGTGCTAAAGGACAAGCTCACACACACACAGGACACCACACATGGAATCTGAAGTTTTGACACCTCCAGCCAACAATTTGTAGAGGCTATTAATCTTCTGGAATCTGCAGATAGAAGTGGAGGGGTGAAAAAACAGATTTAAGACTTACTGGTGCTTGAAAATGTAAGATAATATTAAAGTGCAAAGACTGAGCAGACTCCCTCCTGTAAAATTGAAAGGAACTTGCCAGCCACTCAATAAGTGCTCATTACAGAGCAAACACTTCAAATAGGAAGACAGTCCTCTCAGATACTCCCTTTGGAGAGGGTATCTGAGACACTCAGGTGTACCTGAAGGAGAGGATCACCCCAAATAGGTCCACTGTCAGCCTGGACATGGGATTGGCAATCTGGGCTCCTTCCAGCCACATCTTTGTCCATATCTGAAAAGAGTTAGCAGCGTTCTCCCAGAACAGGCCTTGCCTTCCTAATATGCCCCAATTCTAAACTGGGGGACCTACTGACATGTCTGTTGCTCAAAAGGTGCTTGTGTGGAGTCTCAGCCTGTGCAAAGTATCAAGATTATTGAGCCTGAAGCTGACGTCTCTCACTCTTCCCAGATACTTAACCATCATAGAAGGTGAGTTTGGTTAGAGGAAGAGGGTTGGGGCCCCTTGTATTTTTTCTTTTAATTTTATTTATTTATTTCATTTTAATTTATTTTATTGTAAACAAATGGGATGCATGTTTCTGTTTGTACATGGAGTAACAGCATACCATTTGCATAATCATACATTCACATAGAGTAATGATGTTTGATTCATTCCGTTATTTTTTTCCTTCCCCCCACCCCTCCCACCTCTCTTTTCCCTCTATACAGTCCCTCCTTCCTCCATTCTTGCCCCCCTCGTACCCCCCATTATATGTCATCATCTGCTTATCAGTGAGATCATTCGTCTTTTGGATTTTTGAGATTGGCTTATCCCACTTAACATAATATTCTCCAATTTCATCCATTTGCCTGCAAATGCCATAATTTTATTATTCTTTATAGCTGAGTAATATTCCATTGTGTATATATATATATATATATATATATACACCACAGTTTCTTTATCCATTCATCAACTGAAGGGCATCTAGGTTGGTCTGGCTATTGTGAATTGAGCAGCTATGAACATTGATGTGGCTGTATCTCTGTAGTATGCTGATTTTGCTGATTTTAAGTCCTTTGGGTATAGGCCAAGGAGTGGGATAGCTGGGTCAAATGGTAGGTCCATTCCAAGTTTTCTAAGGAATCTCCACACTACTTTCCAGAGTGGCTGCACTAATTTGCAGTCCCACCAGCAATAGATGAGAGTGTACCTTTTTCCCCACATCCTCTCCAACACCTATTGTTGCTTGTATTCTTGATAATTGCCATTCTAATTGGGGTGAGATGGAATCTTAGTGTAGTTTTGATTTGCATTTCTCTTATTACTAAAGACGGTGAACATTTTTCATATGTTTGTTGATTGCTTGTAGATCTTCTTCTGTGAAGTGTCTGTTCATATCCTTAGCCCATTTGTTGATTGGGTTCTTTGTATTCTTTGTGTAGAGTTTTTTGAGTTCTTTATATATTCTGGAAATTAGTGCTCTATCTGAAGTATGAGTGGCAAAGATATTCTCCCACTCTGTAGGATCTCTCTTTGCATTGCTGATAGTTTCCTTTGCTGAGAGAAAGCTATTTAGTTTGAATCTATCCCAGTTATGGATTCTTGCTTTTATTTCTTGTGCTATGGGAGTCCTGTTAAGGAAGTCTGATCCTAAGCCAACAAGGTGAAGATTTGGACCTACTTTTTTTTCTGGAAGATGCAGAGTCTCTGGTCTGATTTCAAGGTCCTTGATCCATTGTGACTTGATTTTTGTGCTGGGTGAGAGATATGGGTTTAGTTTCATTCTGTTGCATATGGATTTCCAGTTTTCCCAGCACCATTTGAAGAAGCTATCTTTTCTCCATTGCATATTCTTGGCACCTTTGTCTAGTATTAGAAAATTGTATTTATTTGGGTTTGTGTCCGTATCCTCTATTCTGTACCATTGATCTACCTGTCTATTTTGGTGCCAATACCATGCTGTTTTTGTTACTGTTGCTTTGTAGTAGAGTTGAAGATCTGGTATTGCGATACCCCCTGTTTCATTCTTCCTGCTAAGGATTGCTTTAGCTATTCTGGGTTTCTTATTCTTCCAGATGAATTTCATGATTGCTTGCTCTATTTCTGTGAGGTACGTCATTGGGATTTTAATTGGAATTGCATTGAATCTGTATAGCACTTTTGGTAGTATGGCCATTTTGACAATATTCATTCTGCCTATCCAAGAACATGGGAGATCTTTCCATCTTGAAGGTCTTCCTTAATTTCTTTCTTCAATGTTTTGTAGTTTTCATTGTAGAGATCTTTTACCTCTTTGGTTAGATTGATTCCCAAGTATTTTATTTTTTTTGAGGCTATTGCAAATGGAGTTGTTTTCCTCATTTCCCTTTCAGCTGTTTTGTCGCTTGCATATAAATATGTTTTAGATTTATGCATGTTGATTTTATAACCTGCTATTTTTCTGAATTCATTGTTGAGGTCTAGAAGTTTTCTGGAGGAGGTTTTTGGATCCTCTAAATATAGAATCATGTCATCAGCAAATAGTGACAGCTTAAGTTCCTCTTTTCCTATTCGTATCCCTTTAATTTCTTTAGTCTGCCTAATTGCTCTGGCCAGAGTTTTGAGGACAATGTTGAATAGAAGTGGTGAAAGAGGACATCCCTGTCTTGTTCCTGTTTTTATAGGGAATGGTTTCAGTTTTTCTCCATTAAGAATGATGTTGGCCATGGGCTTAGCATAAATAGACTTTACAATGTTCAGGTATGTTCCTCCTATCCCTATTTTTTCTAGTGTTTTGAGCATGAAGGGGTGTTGTATTTTGTCGAACGCTTATTCTGCGTCAATTGAAATAACCATATGATTCTTATCCTTAAGTCTATTGACATGATGGATTACATTTATTGATTTACAGATGTTAAACCATCCTTGCACTCCAAGGATGAACCCCACTTGATCGTGGTGCACAATTTTCTTAATATGTTTTTGGATACGGTTTGCCAATATTTTGTTAAGGATCTTTGCATCTATATTCATCAAGGATATTGGTCTAAAATTTTCTTTCCTTGATGTGTCTTTGCCTGGTTTGGATATTAGGGTGATATTAGCTTCATAGAATGAGTTCAGTAGGTACCCTCCTCTTCTATTTCCTGGAATACTTTGAGAAGTATTGGAATGAGTTCTTCTTTGAAGGTCTTGTAGAACTTGGCTGAGAATCCGTCTGGTCCTGGGCTTTTCTTGGATGGTAGATTTTTAATGGCTTCTTCTATTTCATTGCTTGATATTGATCTGTTTAAATTGTGTATGTCCTCCCGGTTCAGTTTGGGAGGAGCATATGTCTCTAGAAATTTGTCAATGTATTTTGTAGTTTCTATTTTGTTGGAATACAGATTTTCAAAGTAGCTTCTCATTATGTTATGTATCTCAGTGGTGTCTGTTGTGATATTTCCTTTTGCATCATGTATTTTAGTAATTTGAGTCTTCTCTCTCCTTCTCTTTGTTAGTGTGGCTAAGGGTTTGTCTATTTTGTTTACTTTCTCAAAGAACCAACTTTTTGTTTTGTCAATTTTTTGAATTGTTTCTTTTGTTTCAATTTCATTGATTTCAGCTCTGATTTTATTATTTCCTGTCTTCTACTTCTTTTGCTGTTATTCTGTTCTTCTTTTTCTAGGGCTTTGAGCTGTAATGTGAGGTCATTTAGTTGTTGACTTTTCATTCTTTTCTGGAATGCGCTCCATGCACTGAATTTTCCTTAGTATCATTTTCATAGTGTCCCAGAGATTTTGATATGTTGTATCATCGTTCTCATTGACCTCTAAGCATTTTTTAATCTCCTCCCTGATATTTTTTGTTATCCATACTTCATTTCAATAGCATATTATTTTAGTCTCCAAGTGTTGGAGTAATTTCCCTTTTTTATTTTGTCATTGATTTCTACTCTCGGTCCATTATGATCTGATAGAACACAAGGCAGTATCTCTCTTTTTTTGCATTTCCTAATGACTGCTTTGTGGCATAACATATGGTCTATTTTCGAGAAGGTTCCATGTGCTGCTGAGAAGAAAGTGAATCTGCTCATTGATGGATGGAATATTCTATATATGTCTATTAAGTCTAGGTTATTGATTGTGTTATCGAGTTCTATGGTTTCTTTGGTTGGATTTTGTTTGGAAGATCTATCTAGTGGTGACAGTGGTGCGTTAAAGTCGCCCAGAATCATTGTGTTGTGGTCTATGTGATTCCTGAAATTGAGAAGGATTTGTTTGATGTACAGGGATGCACCATTGTTTGGGGCATAAATATTTACTGTCATTATGTCTTCCTGATTTACGGTTTCCTTAAGCAGTATGAAATGTCCTTCTTTATCCCTTCTGACTAACTTTGGCTTGAAGTCCACTTTATCTGATATAAGGATGGAAACCCCCGCTTTTTTACTGAGTCCATGTGTGTGGTAGGTTTTTCCCCATTCTTTCACCTTTAGTCTATGGATGTCTTTTGCTATGAGATGAGTCTCTTGCAGGCAGCATATTGTTGGGTCTTTCTTTTTAATCCAATCTGCCAGTCTATGTCTTTTGATTGATGATTTTAGGCCATTAATGTTCAGGGTTATTATTGAGAAATGATTTGTATTCCCAGTCATTTGGCTTATTTTTGGTTTTTACGTTGGCTTGGTTTCTCCTTTGAGTGGTTTTTCTCTAAGGTAGTTCCTCCCTTTTCTGCCTCCATTGTTGTTTTTCATTTCCTCCTCATGGAATATTTTGTTGAGAACATTCTGTAGTGCAGGCTTTCTATTTGTAAATTCTTTTAACTTTTGTTTATCATGGAAGGATTTTATTTCATCTTCAAATCTGAAGGTTAGTTTTGGTGGGTATAGGATTCTTGGTTGGCAACCATGTTCTTTCAGAGCTTGAAATATGTTGGTCCAGGCCCTTCTAGCTTTTAGAGTCTGGGTTGAGAAGTCAACTGCTATCCGTATTGGTCTCCCCCTATATGTAATCTGATGCTTTTCTCTCACAGCCTTCAAAATCCTATCTTTATTTTGAATGTTAGGCATTTTCATTATAATGTGCCCTGGTGTGGATCTGTTATGATTCTGTATATTTGGTGTTCTGTAAGCCTCTTGTATTTGATTTTCCATTTCATTCTTCAGGTTTGAGAAATTTTGTGATATTATTTCATTGAATAGGTTGTTCATTCCTTTGGTTTGTACCTCTGTGCCTTCCTCAATCCCAATAATTCTTAAATTTGGTCTTTTCATGATGTCCCATAGTTCTTGGAGATTCTGTTCATTATTTCTTACCATCTTCTCTGTTTGGGCAAGTTTATTTTCAAGATTCAATATTTTGTCTTCATTGTCTGAGGTTCTATCTTCCAAGTGGTCTAGTCTATTGGTGATGCTTTCCATTGAGTTTTTTATTTGGTTTATTGTCTCCTTCATTTCAAGGATTTCCATTTGTTTTTTTTTTTTTTTTTTTTGAGAATCTCTATCTCTTTGTTGAAATGATCTTTTGCTTCCTGCAGGTGCTCTTTCAGCTTATTGGTATTATCATTCATTGCCTGCATTTGCTCTCTTATCTCATCCTTTGGTTCACGAATCATCTTAATCATGTATAATTTGAAGTCCTTTTCTGACATTTCTTCTAACATACTGTCATTGGATTCTATTACTATAGAATCTTGATTTGTTTGGATCATTTTCTTCCCTTGTTTTTTCATGTTGTTCTTGTATCTTCCCCTCTAACAGTGCAGATCTGGGTTATTGCAGATTTCCTCCTATAGACTTATAGTGACCCTATAGGTTTCCAAAATCCTTTCTTTAAGGGGAGATCAATATTAGCAGTACCCAAATCAGACACTATGCAATCCTAGACCAAATAGCCCCTATGGGGACAATAACAAAATTGTCATAATAAACAAAATGAGTTCAAATATTATCTTCAGTAAAACAAACAGGTTTGCAATAAGGTCTGCAGTTTCTACTGGAGGACAAAGAGGATGCAGAGGGATGTAGAATGTGACTGTTAATGGGATAAAAAAGAATATACAGAAGTTCTAGAAAATAGAAAGGGTGAGAGTGTAATCCAACGAAATTGGTTGTTAGCATGCAAAAAAGGGAGAAAGAGACTCTCAGGGAACAGGTAAACAAAAGGAAAAGAGAGCAAGAAAAGTAAAGAAATAAAAACTTAAATTTTTTTAAAAAGGAGAAAAAAGAAAATCTACTGCATAATATTCATATACTAATGAAACCTCCTAGTGTTCAGTAGCCTGATGCATGAGAGGTACCGGACAATGAGCTTCAAGCCTCCAGAAGGCATCGCAGGATGGGATTTGTCCCACCCAAAGATCGGGGGTACAGCTTTCAGGATTATCCAAGATGGCCACTCTGGCTTCCAAATGTGTTGGCAAATGGGGAGCTGCAGCTCAGGGTGTGGACGTGGTCAGCTGGAGGTCCTGGAGACGGGATGTGGTTGGTCAGGCAGGAGTCCTGGAGGTTCGGTGTGTTTGGTGTGGTTGTGGGATCCTGGAGGCCGGGTGCAATCAGTCGGTCTGGGGTCCCGGTGATAGGGTGCAGTTGGTCTGGGGGTCCTGGCAGCAGGGAGCAGTCAGTCGATGTGAGGGCCCCGGAGGCAGGGAGTGATCGGTTGGGCTGAGGGATCCTGGAGATGGGGCTCAGTCAGTCCAGCCAGAGGTCCTATGGGGCCTGGCTGTTGTCTCAAAATGGCGGCAGCCATGTGTAATCAAACCTGCAGGTACTGTAACAGTGACCTTCCAGGCAGCAGCAGGCAGCTGGTGCTCCACTGGCGGTCGGGGATCAGTTTGCTGACTGTTGTCTGACGATCGGGAGGTGAACCTCCAGTGTTGGGGATGGATAGGTGTACCGGGCCTCTTGTATTTTTGATGGCAGCTGTCTTAGTCACTTTCCATGCCTGTGACAATATACCTGAGATCAACACCTTCAATGGAGCAAAGATTTATTTTGGCTCGTGATTTCAGAGATTATAGCCCATGGTCACTTGGCCCTCTTGCCTTTGGACCTGTGGCAAGGCAGAACATCTGGCAGAGGGTGTGTGGCAGAGGAAAGTGACTCACCTCATAGCAGCTGGGAAATAAAGAGAGAGCCAGAAATGCACAGGGGTCCTTGACCCCTTGAAGGGAACATCCCCAATGAACTAATTTCCACCAACTGGGCCTACTTTATAAAAGATTCCACCACCTCCCAACAGTGCCATCAACTGGAACCAGAGGTTTAACAGGTGAGCCTTTGGGGGACACTAAAGGTCAATACTGTAACATCTACCTCTTGTCCCCAAAAGCTCATGTCTGTCTCACGGGGGGAATAAAAAAGAAAAAAGAAAACAGTATTAAGTCCATCACCAAGAGTACGAATAGTCTCAGCAGTTCCCATGTTGCCGGAAAGTCTCCAAAGACTCCTCTGAGGCTCAAGGGAACACAGTAAAGCTGCACCTGAGTTAAAGATTTTTTCTCCACTTTCTTCTTTTTGTACTTGTTCTTTTTAGTTATGCATGACAGTAGAGTGTATTTTGACATATCATACATACATGGAGAATAACTTCCCATTCCTGTGGTTGTATGTGATGTGGAGTTACACGGGTCGTGTATTCACAAACATAGGAAAGTGATGTCCCATTCATCCTACTTGTCTCTCCCACGCACATCCCTCCTCCAATCTGGTGAAACTCCCCTCCTCCCTCCTCCATGCCTATTGTGAGTCAGCATCCACGTATGAGAGAACATGATAATCTCCAGTTCCATCCATTTACCAGCAAATGCCATGATTTTATTCTTCTTTATGATTGAGAACATTCCATTGTGTATGTATACCATATTTTCTTTATCCATTCATTTCTTGAGGGGCATCTACATGGGTTCCATAGCTTGACTATTGTGAACTGAGTTGCCATAAACATTAATGTGGTCATGTCACTATAGTATGCGATAGTAGGCTATTCTGTGTCTCTTATTGTTCCAAATGAATTTCATGATTGCATTTCTATTTCTTTGAAGAATGTCATTGAACCTTAATAGGAATTGAATTAAATCTGTATAAAGTTTTTGGTAGTATGGCCATTTTGACAGTATTAATTTTGCCTATCCAAGAACATGGGAGGTCTTTCCAACTTCTAAGGTTATCTTTCTTTCTTTAGTGTTCTGTACTTGTCATTGTAGAGATCTTTCACCTCTTTTGTTAGATTGATTCCAAAACATTTTATTTTTTGAGGCTATTAGGAATGGGAGAGTTTTCCTAATTTCTCTTTCAGTTAATCACTGATGCATTGAAAGCATTTGATTTATGGGTGTTAATTTTATATCCCACTGCTTTGCTGAATTAATTTGAGTTCTAGACATTTTCTAGTGGAGTTTTTTGGGTCTTATAAATGTAGAATGATATCTTTGGCAGTCCTGAGTTCTTTTCCTGTTTGTATCCCTTTAATTTCTATTTTTTCTGTATAATTGCTCTTGCTCAAGTTTCAATGACTATTTTGAAAAGAAGTTGTGAAGGAGAGCATCCCTGTCTTGTTCCAGTCTTCAGAGGCAAGGTTTTCATTTTTTTCTCCATTTAGAATGACATTGGCCTTGGTTTAGCATATATAGCTTTCACAATGTTGAGGTATGTTCCTATTATTCTTAGTTTTTCTAGTGTTTTGAACATGAATGGATGCCGTACTTTGTCAAATGCTTTTTTTTGCATCTATTGAGATAATCATGTGATTCTTGTCCTTAAGTCTATTGATACTTATTGACTTCTGTATGTGGAACCAACCTTGCATCCCTGGGATAAACTCCATTTGTTCATGGTACACTATCTTTTAAATATGCTTTTGTATGCAATTTGCCTGTATTGCAAATTATTTTATTAAGATTTTTTGCATCTATGTTCATCAGGGATATTTGTCTGAAATTTTCTTTCCTTGATGTGTCTTTGTCTGGTTTTGGTATCAGGGTGATATTAGCATCATAGAATGAGTCTGGAAGGGTTCCCTCCTTTTCTTGTTCATGGAATAATTGAGGAGTATTGGTGTTAGTTCTTCTTTGAAGGTCTCGTAGAACTCAGGTGACAATTTGTCTAGTCCTGGGCTTTTTTGATTGGTAGGTTTTTGATGGTGTCTTCAATTTCATTGCTTGAAATTGAACTCTGTAAATTTCCTATGTCCTCATGATTCAAATTGTGTAGGTCATATGTCTCTAGAACTTTGTCAATGTCTTTAAGAGTTTCTATTTTATTAGAGTATAAATTTTCAAAACAGTTTCTGATTATCGTCTGTATTTCAGTAGTGTCCATTGTGATATTTTCCTTTTTCAAATTTTAGTAATTTGAGTTTTCTCTTTCTTTCTCTAGGTTAGCTTGGCTAAACAGTTTATCAATTTTATTTTTTCAAAGAAGTAACTTTTTGTTTGACCAATATTTTGGATTCTTTTGTTTTAATTTCATTGATTTTAGCTCTAATTTTAATTATTTCCTGTTTCATACTGCTTTCAATGTTTGTTTGTTCTTCTTTTCTTAGGGCTTTGAGATGCAATGATAAGTTATTTGTTGACTTTCTGTTCTTTTAATGAATGGGTTCAGTGCAATGAACTTTCCTCTTAGAACTGCCTTCATAGTGTCCCAGAGATTTTGATATGTTGTATCACTATTCTCATTTACCTCTAAGTATTTTTTAAATTTTATTCCTGATTTCTTCTCTTATCCATTGGTCATTCAATAGCATGTATTTAGTCTCCAGGTGTTAGAGTAGCTTCTATTTTTATTTTATTGTTGACTTCTAATTTTATTCCATTATGAAATGATAGAATGCAAGGTGTTATCTCTATTTTTTGTATTTGCTAAGAGTTGCTTTGTGGCCTAAGATATGGTCAATTTTAAAGAAGGATCCTTGTGCTGCTGAGAAGAAGTGTATTCAGACTTTCATGGGTGAAATATTCTATATATGTCTGTTATGTCTAAGTTATTAATTGTATTTTTTAGTTCTATAGCTTCTTTGTTTAGTTTTTTTTTTTTTTTTGGAGGATATAGCCAGTGGTGAGAGAGGTCACCCAGTATTATTGTGTTGTGGTCTATTTGATTCTTGAAGTTGAGAAGGTTTTTTTGATGTATATAGATACTCAATTCTTTGGGGCATAAACGCTTAAGACTGTTAGTGTCTTGTTCCCTTCCACAGTATGAAATGTCCTTTGTCCCTTCTGATTAACTTTGGCTTGAAGTCCACTTTATCTGATATTAGGATAGAAACCCCTGCTTGTTTAAGAGATCCATGTGAATAATATTTTTCCCTGTCTTTTTACCTTAAGTCTGTGGATATATTTGCCTTCAAGGTGAGTCTCTTGGAGACAGCATAGTGTTGGGTCTTGTTTTTAAATTCAATATGCCAATCTGTCTTTTGAATGATCAATTTAGGCCACTTACATTCAATGTTATTATTGAAATATGATTTTTATTCCCTGCTATTTTGATTTACTTCTAGTTTTAATCTGATTTAGTTTCTCCTTTTGTTAGCTCCCTCAGGTGATGCAAAGCAGCAGAATGGAACCTTTCATAGTTACATTGGCTATTTTAATTCTCCATAAAATGTGAAGAATGTTAACATACATACAAGATATAATGGAACAAGGGGAAACACAACCATCCCAAAAGAGAAGAACAGGAAACTAGCAAGATGGAATCTGAACAAAAGACAACAGGTAAATCGTTAAGTCTAGTGCTCCAGGTGTGGTCTGGGGCACATGATGCTCGGATATGGGTTCTGAGGGCTTGGGCACCCCCAAAACTCTGGCCTTGCCTGCTGGGGGTCTACGCCCTGGAGCAGGTCTGCTCACTGCCTGTGACTTCCCCTGGCAGTCATTTCACATGCCTGGCATCTCTTCTAACTTCCTGGGGTCTCCATTACAATACTGGTTCCTCCATCACCGCTTGACCAAACACACTTTCTGGGGCTACTGTTTGGAACTTTGACAGTGACACATACTTCCTGGCCACCAGGTTTTTCTCTGAAGTATCAGGGCAAGCCTTCCAGGCACACGTCTTGCATTCCAACTCTACAACTCTTGCATTCTGCAAGCCTGATAACCAGCATCACATGGACAATGCCACGGTTTGCTGTCAACAAAAGCATTTGCCCAGCCTGCCTGGACCAGGGACTCTGTGTGCCTGTATGGTGTTAGTTATACAGGGAAATGAATCTTGAGGTAAGGTCCCCAGGCTTCCCTTTGCAAAGAGGGCACCCTGATTCTCTCCCTCCAACGAGTCTCTGAGTCTGCTGTGGTGGGGTCTTGCCCATTCCTGAGATGCACCAATGCATCTTTTCTAGTGAACTAGTGCAAAGTACTCAGCTTCTTTGTAATGCGACCAGTCTCTTTACCAACCACACCCTCCTTGGCCCCAAAGTTACAAAACTTTCTTTTCTGGAAAACCTGCAAGTATTTTCAAATCTTTCCACTCTGTCTTATACTCCTGAGTCCCATTGTAAATCTGGATAAAAGCAGCTAGAAATACCCAGGCTGCATCCTGAATACTGTAATGCCTTGACATTTCCTCTGCTTGATTAATTAGTCTGTGTTTTAATCACTTTTTACATCACCGTGACCAAGAGATCCAACAACAATAATTAGAGGAGGAAAAGCTTGTTTGCTCATGGTTTCAGAGGTCTCAGTTCACTGACCAAAGCTATGGGCTCAAGGTGAGGCAGAACATTATGGTGGAAGGGTGTGGAAGAAGAAAGCAACTTAGGACATGGCAGTCAAGAAACAGTGAGAGAGAACTCTGCTCATCAGATACAAACCTTAAACACAAAGGCATGCCCCTTTCACTGATTGCTTCCAGGCACACCTGCCTGCCTACTGTTACCATCCAATTAATCCACATCAGTGGATTAATGCACACATTAAGTTAAAGCTCTCATGACCCAATCATTTTGCCTCTAAACTTTCTTGCATTGTCTTACATGTGAGCTTGGGGGACACCCTTCATACCTAAACCATAGCCATTTGTCACCTTTAAACAAACTTCCCATGAATTCTAAGGATGTGAACAGTGTTGACAAAATGTAGGCCAACTCTTGCCAGAAGTAACATGAGTGGCCTCTAATCCAATTCCTGCTAAGTTTCTTGGGCAACACCATGCCTCCTGAGGAAACCTCTGTGGCCTGCCCTCTTTTGAGCCAGAACATCTGAAATAACCACTGGTGATTTTCAATAGTACAAATCTGCCATGCATTCCTTAGGTACCACCTTCCTTCAAGACTGCCAAAGCCCTCTACACTGAAGCATAGGCTCCTCACACTGGGCCAGGTTTTACACCTTTTGCACTAAGTTTGTTTAATTCTTGTTCACCCATTTAAACATCAGTGTGTGCTTTCCTTCTAGTGCTTCTGTAGGTTCCATTAAAGAACAGCTCTGTCTGGCAAAGAATTTCAGCACAGATGAAGACTCCACTGCCCTCCTATGTTTAGTGTACTGAGTATATTTATTTCATAAGGAGAACTCTCCCAATGAATGCTGATGCACAAATGTTTTCTTTGAATGTTTTTAATATCTTGAAGACCTGGCTGTGTTGACCAATTTCAGCAGATAGAACAATTTCCTCCTCTTCCTTTTGTACAACATGGCCTACTTTCAGCGAAAACACTTTAAAATTGTGTATGTGGGAAATACTTAGCCTTGTAACATAGGGAAAAAACCCAACTCCCCTGTTGCTCTCTCAGGGAGTTTGGGTAATACGCATCACTTCCCTCCAAGGATAATGTGTAAGACAGGTTACATGTGACACTGTCAGTGGCCTCCCTGGGCACAGAATATAAAGCTCAACAGCAGGCACACAGGGCCCTTTGCCACTCCTCCAAAGTTCCCTCATTGTGTGTGTGGAAGAGCTTCTGTCTTCTGAAGCTGATCATCCATGTTCAGAGATGTTTGTTTGTCTCTGCTCAGCAACTGATGTTAGCCTAGGGATTCATAATACCAATGGTCAGATGATAGGGGCTGAAGGACAGCTAGCTGCTCCATTCCAGGGTCAGCTTGCACAAATCATATTTGAGCTAGTTGGATTATATGTGTGTCTAGGGTCTGACATTTTAAAACAGTGCAGAACTGATTGCATGGTCCTGGGGTACAGCTCATTGGTAAAGAGCTTGCTTAGAGTGTGTGAGGCCACTGAATTCAGTCTCAGTCTAGCAAATAATGCTTGCTTTGAAAATCTGGTCTCCATCATTCATTACATCAAACTATTTTTTGTTTTTGAGATTAAGTAATGCGATTTTATTTTTTTTTTATTGTAAACAAATGGGATACATGTTGTTTCTCTGTCTGTACATGGCGTAAAGGCATACCATTTGTGTAATCATAAATTTACATAGGGTAATGTTGTTTGATTCATTCTGCCATTTTTTCCCTTCCCCCCCTCCCCTCCCACCCCTCCCCTCCATCTATACAGTTCTTCCTTCCTCCATTCCTGCCCCCCTCCCTAAACCCAACTCCAACCCCAACGCTAACCCTTCCCACCCCCCATTATGTGTCATCATCCACTTATTAGCGATATCATTCTTCCTTTGGTTTTTTGAGATTGACTTATCTCACTTAGCATGATATTCTCCAGTTTCATCCATTTGCCTGCAAATGCCATAATTTTATCATTCTTTATGGCTGAGTAATATTCCATTGTATATATATACCACATTTTCTTTATCCATTCATCAATTGAAGGGCATCTAGGTTGGTTCCACAATCTGGCTATTGTGAATTGAGCAGCTATGAACATTGATGTGACTGTATCTCTGTAATATGCTGATTTTAAGTCCTTTGGGTATAGGCCAAGGAGTGGGATAGCTGGGTCAAATGGTGGTTCCATTCCAAGTTTTCTAAGGAATCTCCATACTGCTTTCCAGAGTGGCTGCACTATTTTGCAGCCCCACCAGCAATGTATGAGTGTACCTTTCTCCCCACATCCTCGCCAGCACCTGTTGTTGCTTGTATTCTTGATAATTGCCATTCTAATTGGGGTGAGATGGAATCTTAGGGTGGTTTTGATTTGCATTTCTCTTATTACTAGAGATGTTGAACATTTTTCCATATGTTTGTTGATTGCTTGTATATCTTCTTCTGTGAAGTGTCTATTCATTTCCTTAGCCCATTTGTCAATTGGATTATTTACATTCTTTGTGTAGAGTTTTTTGAGTTCTTTATAGATTCTGGAGATTAGTGCTCTATCTGAAGTATGATTGGCAAAGATTTTCTCCCACTCTGTAGGCTCTTTCTTCGTATTGCTGATAGTTTCCTTTGCTGAGAGAAAGCTTTATATAACTGAGAATCTATCCCAGTTATGGATTCTTGCTTTTATTTCTTGTGCTATGGGAGTCCTGTTGAGGAAGTCTGATCCTAAGCCGACATGTTGAAGCTCTGGACCTACTTTTTCTTCTATAAGATGCAAGGCCTCTGGTCTGATTCCGAGGTCCTTGATCCATTTTGAGTTTAGTTTCATGCATGGTGAGAGATATGGGTTTAGTTTCATTCTGTTGCATATGGATTTCCAATTCTCCCAGCACCATTTGTTGAAGAGGCTATCTTTTCTCCATTGCATATTTTTGGCCCCTTTGTCTAGTATGAGAAAATTGTATTTATTTGGGTTTGTGTCCATGTCCTCTATTCTGTACCATTGATCCACCTTTCTATTTTGGTACCAATACCATGCCGTTTTTGTCTCGCCGAGCAACTCCACTTCACAAATTCCCTGCATTCCGGGGCTACCGCCCCATCCGGGACGCCTCCCCAACAGGAGAGACTCACCTGGCGGCTCTGAGTTGGTCCCAAGTCTCTCACTATCTCCTCTTTTGAATCTTGCATCCTGGAGCAATGTGAAATGCAACCGCCCTCTAGTCCGCCATCTTGGCCCCCCCATTTATTGATTCTTGATTTTATTTCTTGTGCTTTAGGAGTCTTGTTACGGAAGTACTTCCTAAGCCAACATGGTGGAGATTTGGGTCTACTTTTTCTTCTATTAGGTGCAGGGCCTCTGTTCTAGTTCCTAGTTCTTTGACCCTAGTTCAGTTTGACTTTTGTGAAAGATGAGAGATAGGAGTTTAATTTCATTTTGCTACATATGGATTTCCAGTTTTCCCAGTACCATTTGTTGAAGAGACAATCTTTTATCAAATGAATGTTGTTGGCACCTTTGTGTTGTTTGAGATATCCGTATTTATGTGGGCTTATCTCTGTGTCTTCTAATCTGCACCACTAGTCTACATGTCTGTTTTGGTGCCAATACTATGCCATTTTTGTTACTAAGGCTCTGCAGTATAGTTTGAGGTCTGGTATTGTGATGCCTCCTGCTTCACTATTTTTTTTGCCAAGGATTGCTTTGGCTATTATGGGTCTCTTATTTTGCCCAAATGAATTTCATAATTGCCTTTTCTAATTCTATGAAGACTGTCATTGACATTTTAATAGTAATTGTGTTAAATCTGTTTGGTAGTTTGGTCATTTGACATTATTAACTATGCCTATCTGGGGGCATGGGAGATCTTTCCATTTTCTAAGGTCTTCAAGTTCTTTCTTTAGTGTTCTGTAGTTTTGATTGTAGAGGTCTGCCACATCTTTTATTAGATTGGTTCCCACGTATTTTATTTATTTATTTTTTTTGAGGATACTGTGAATGGGATAATTTTCCTAATTTCTCTTTATAAAAAAAGAATTTTTGAGAGGAAAATATTAATCCTTGGGCAACAGTGATGTTGGTACTATTTAAAGACACTGAACTGCATCCTGCTGAGAGACTGGAGGCATTACTTTTAGAACAGAAGGAGGCCTTCCAGAGAGGGATAAATTGAAGCCTAAGAATAAATGGGTCTCTTCGAGTCTCTCACAATTTGGGATACCACCTGCTACATTGTCCCCAAAGCAGAATTTGTACCTTTTAAGCTTCTTCAAAAGGTCTGTGGCCTTGGTGCAGTGAGCTTTTCCAGATGGCTTTTCCTTTTGTGAACCTCTTTCTTGAGTTTGTAGGTAGGTGCTCACTAAAGATAAGAATCCTAAGTATAGGAAGAAACTATTTCCCATATTGGCTTGGATTTAATAGTGATGCTTTTTCTCTGGTCTTGAACTGGTTTGGGCACTTGCTCATGCAGCACACATTACAGACAGATGTCTGGCAGGCAGCTAAGGAGCAAGCAAAGTTGCCATTCGGGGCACAAAAGGCAAAAAGCTTACACATAGTGACTTATGCCCATTTTCCCTCCCTTTCGTGAAACAAGTCTAGCTGTAAGTTCGTGTTGTAGCTTACGCTTCCCTTCAGAGGCCATTTTATCCCATCCTCCAGCTTATATTTGGGCCAGGCTTGGGTGCAGAAAAATATCAGGCATTTCTTTTTTAGAGTTTGTGGATCAAAGTGATTTCAACTGCTGAACACAGCAGAGGGAGTATTTCCCATCTGTGAGAGAAAAAAGAAAAGAACAAGGCATCCCTGTTATTCCCTTTGCCTCCTGATAGGGTGTAAGCTGGTGTTCCTTCCCTTACTCATGAACAACCATGGGAAAGGGTTGTGACCTATTGGATTAGACACTCTTGTCAGCATGGTCCTGTGTCTTTTGTATCCCTGTGTGTTAGTAAACCCTGAGCTATCTACGTGGAGCCTAGCAATATATTGATACACTTTTAGGGGGAGAACTGTGCTGCGCTCAGTATGGAAAAGTTATTTCTGAGCTGCTCTAAGGTCAGTCCTCAGTGCACTGACACAAACTAGAATCCAACCTTCCACACATCCCATCAAGATCTTCCCAAAACACCAATCTACTCTTATCCAGGCAACCTCCTGTTGTCACTCAGAATGTCAAAGTCCCCCCAAAGTGCTCCATAGTCCCCCAAAGTGCTTCATAGTCCCCCCAAAGTGCTCCATAGTCCCCCAAATGACCACTGTAAAACTGGCCAAACCACTGTCAGCTTAGGCTGTCACAGTACATCTGACACCCCAAATATATGTGACTATAAATATGCACACACACTAGAACCAAATGTGCCTGCTCAAGAGCTGTGTCCAAGCACCAAAGTGAAAGTTTACACTAAGAAATCACACGCTGGCTTAACACAGGCAATGCAACCCTCCTGCATGTACCAATCCCATACAAGCCCCCATTCCATAAAGCCCCATATCACCACTCAAAGCTCCCAGAGGTATACACACCTGCAGCCATACACATACCTAGGGCATACATCATACTGCAGCAAACCAAAACAGCAACCAGCCATGAAGCAACCAGATACAAGACCTCAAAACAGGTATGACCCTCAACGCCCTAAAACCCAGTCTCTCCAACAACAAAAAACCCAACAGACACAACTTGAATACACACAAACACTGTTTGAAATTTACCTTGCTTAAATCATCTGCAACTTTCTTAGACACTCTATAGCTTGTTTAAATCCTTAGTTTTGTCCTCTCTTACCACACCAAATGATTTCTTTTTAGGATACTTCCTAGTAACTGACTTCCTTTCTCAAATCCACATCTTTGAAACAATACTCACATAATTTCTGAACACCATTCTTCCTACAAGACAAAGAACTTCCATCAAAAAAAAATACAACCCAAACTCCCCATGTTCCCTGCCCTCTCCATAGACTGGAGAGGGAGGCAGGCCTGATAATGCTCCGGGTGATGTCCCCAATTAAGGCAAAAAACAAATCATGTCTGTTCTGCCACAAAAGGTATATTGATTGTTAGTTTGTATTATACCTTCAGTCCTAGGATATAGCTCTTAGAGAACTGAGCTCTAGAGAACTGAGCTCTTAAAGAAACTTCCAAATTGGTCCCTGTCCTAGAGGAGGTTATTAGGGATTTGGTTAGGGTTTGGGTCCCAAAATTAGCATCAGGAGAGAACAGAGACTCATATGTCTTAGGCTTGTTTGGGTCCATTTAGATGCAATCATTTAGATGAAATTTAGGCCAAGTCCAACCAGGTCTCTTAATATTAGCAGCTCTGAGGTTTGAGTGCCAGTGACTCACAGACTCTCAGTGTGCCCCACTGTGTTCCTGGCACCCTGAGCCAGCAACTACCAATAGCTGTCTGGCTAGTATCATAGAAAGACATCAACCAAATGCTTCAGGACTTTATACATTTTTTAAACCTTTTGAATTCAGTAAAGAGAAGAAGCATTCATGCACTGTTTTATAACATCTTAATGTGTCACTTATTCTTTATTTCACTCCATGAAATTGACCACTTGGCAACTATCACTGCCCTGTTTGCTTGGTAGGGACCAAAGGTTGGTGTCTGGTTTGGCAGCTGGTGAGTCATGACAATAGAAGTGTGTCCTGATTGAGTTGTTAGTTGAAGTTTCAAAGGGTGCTGTGACTTCTTCCCCTAGAAGCTAGACTTTGTCCTCTCATCAAGCTACCTATGCAGAAAGGCCGTGGCTATGCTGAATATTGGTCCAGCCTGACTATCTAGCCTCTTCAACAGAAGAAGAAAACAGGTTCCTAAGAAAAATTCCATCTCCATGCCCAATTCTAGAAAATGGTTTAATCATTCAGAATACTGAAGGCTTAAAAACAACTCTCCTTCTAAATGAGACAAAGAGAAAGGACTATCACTCCCCAGGAGGCATTTAAGAAAAACTGATTTCCCTGTCTTTGATATCCACAGCTGACCCACATGTCACAGAGGCCCAGTGTCAATCCTAGATCCTGTAGTCTCTGTAGATGATGCCACCATTCTGAATCTCTTCAGCTGTCCCTAGTCTGCTGCAAAAGGAACCCCTTCCCTGCCCATGCCTCAGAGAAATCCCAGTTATCTGGAAGGACACTGTGTGTGCTTGAACCTGCTTTTTAAGCAAAATGAGCCCTTCCCCATATCCTTATGCAGAGTACCCGTACTACTTCACTTTAGGGTGTGCGGCATGAGTCCTAATGAGGCCTCAAGTGGGTGGTTATATTTTACTTGTTCATGACTTTTATATCGAGTGAAGCAGGTGGAGCTGGTTGCACTAAGAACTGATAGCAGTAAAGTCTACTGGCACTGAAAGAAGCCTGGGCAGGTCACCCTGAGGGCAGTTATCAATGAGAGTGACAGCAGTGGACAGCTCCCAGGAGCAGGAAGGTCGGTTGTTAGAAGAGTTCCAGGGAACTGTCAGTAACTGGCTGGCTCCCCCTGCCAGGAACACAGTGGCAGTGCTGCTACCACTAGGAGCTGAGGGTCGCTGGTGTTCACTCCCAGGGCTACAAATACTAGGATCTGAAGACACTGTCCCTCCAAACTCAGAGCTGCTACTACTAAGGGAGGTGCACTTTGCCTATCTGTGATCATTCCCCAGATGGATCCACAAACCCTCAGGTGATTAGTAACAGAGATGCTTAAGGGATACAGATAATGAAGGGATGTGCAGAGAAGGTCCCCTAAATAAACCGAGCCATCTGAATGGAATGATGAGTGGGTTTTGGTTAAGTTTTGATCTGTTTTATGCTGGAAGGCAGCATAAATCTGGAGGCAAGACCCTGGCCAGTCACCTGTACACCCTAAAGACTGGCATCTGCATACACCTCCTCCTTTCAGTCCTCACCACATTGAATAGCCCAGTCCCCAGGATGGAAGGCAACAGCAGTGAGAACGTTGCTTCACTGAACTACTTTTATTCACTCTGACATTCAGTGCCCCTGACGTGCAGCTTTGCCCCAGGTATGCCTGTCTCTCCGTCTCCCCTCCCAGTCCCCACCCTTTGCCTCCGTCCTACACCCCCAGTGCCCTCCCCTTACCCTTCCTACACTGAGGACCAGCAGGATCAGTCCTGAGTGACAAGGATTCTTTTCCCCCTTTGTTGCGGGATGCAGTGAGGGTGAAATCTCACCAAGGCCAACCTGAGGGGTTGGGTCCCCAGAGACCACCAACCCTACTGTGTCCAATGCCTCTTTTTTCTCTGGGGTCTGATGACTCACATTCTTCTCAGATGCTCTGCTGTTTGATCCAGTTCCAGAGCCACATCTTGACCTCAGGAGACATGGAGATGAGGCCCAGAACAGGGCATCTTTCCTACATGGTATGAAGGTCAAGTGGAACTCGTTCCCTAGACTTGGAGCAGAAGGGGAATAAGGGGATGAGGACTCCTCTTTGGGGAGGTGGTGCCTGGGTCACTCAAACTGTGGAGAATGAAGGAGCCTGTGTGAGGCCCCTGGTTCTGGGAAGTCCAGGAGGACATCCAGGCTGCGGAGGGTCATGGTCGTCCTCACCGAATGCTGCCGTCCCATACGGCCCTCCAGCAGGAGAGGGTACTCTGGGACCCACTGCTCTTCTGTGCCCCAGGCTCGCAGAGGAGATCCTGTGCCCCTGGGGAGGGCTGTGGACTGGATGGTACCCAGTGAGGAAGACTCCCAACAGTGCAGGAGGATACCAGTGTGCTTCAGTCCCAGGACCTGTGGTTCTGTGACCCTATATCTCTTGACTTCCCATGAGGTGATCCATGGGAACCAGGTCTCCATCTAGACCCCTATCCAGTGGCATGACTGTCTCTACACTTTTGCCAGCAGCTGACTTAGAAGCACTTTGGTTGGGGCACAACATAACTGTGTGGCACCTGCACACATCCTTTCTCCTTCGAGGGCAGTAGGTGCTTCTCCACTGGCTTCAGAGGGAAATGGGCACTTGCTCAGTCTGCATGGGCATAAGGGGAGACAGAGGGACTAGGTGGAAGTATAAATTTGATTGGGAGGTGTCACCTGTGTTGGTGTCAGAGAGACAGACTGAGGTTCTGCTGGCCCCCCTGCTGGTCCAGGTCCTTGGTTAGGGTAAAGATGTCCATGTGCAGTCCTAAGGAAGGCAATACCTCCAAGAAAGGGATGGTGGTGAATGAAAGCCTCCACCTGGAGAAGAAGCGATCATGTGTGGCCTTGGTAGGAGTGTCCCCAAGCCAACGATACTTCTGGGATTCATAGGAAGCACTGATGACATCTCCCTGGTTCACACTATGGGGCTGTTAGAGTCTGACCATGAGCTACCCCACTCAACAGATATGTTAGAGTCTGACCATGAGCCACCCCACTCAACAGATATGTTAGAGTCTGACCATGAGCCACCCCATTCAACAGATATGTCAGAGTCTGACCATGAGCCGCCCCACTCAACAGATATGTCAGAGTCTGACCATGAGCCACCCCACTCAACAGATATGTCAGAGTCTGACCATGAGCCGCCCCACTCAACAGATATGTTAGAGTCTGACCATGAGCCGCCCCACTCAACAGATATGTCAGAGTCTGACCATGAGCCGCCCCACTCAACAGACACACACACTGCTGAGAATGAAAGAATGAAGGGTGATTCCATGAGTCTGGGTTGGCTTTCCCACATCTGGTAGATGCCTGGCTTCCCAGCTGAGCCCACCTTGGTGACAAAGTCCTCTCAGAGAATAGCTCATCAATGTAGGTCAGGAGATCTGGATTTTGGTACAAGTTATCCTCTTTTAGATGTTACCCCATTCCATCCACTTCCAAGTTTCCCATGGACTCCATCAACATTTCCATCTGAGTCCACAACCATCTGGCACAGGCAACATTTTCCTATAGCGGTGTACTTTGTGCTCGGTTCTGAATCTGAACCTCAGGGCCCTCTTCTAAATTTCTACAATTCTTCCTTATTCACTTTCCCTCATCCCTAGGAATGAAGTTCTATTACCTCTTGGAGTTAACTTTTGTGCTTTCAATGCAGTAGTTATCCTTCATTTATGTAAGTTACACATACACACGTTTCTATTCAAATTGGTAGTGTAATTTCTGTTTACTGACTATATCCTAAATGTCATAAAAGTGAGCTCATGGGAGGAAACATATCTCAAGTTACCATCATTATGTCATGGAAGCAGGGAAAGTGAATGAGAAAGGATAGGGATAGGATTTAGGAAGTTTTTTTGTGAGAATTTGGTTTTTGCATTTTTACGATTTCTGCCACTTTGAGAGAATACATAAGATAAACAAATTAAGAGGAGAAAAGGTTAATTTAGACTGTTTCAGAGATTTCATGTTATATATAATTGATTCATATTATGTATGTTAGTTTCAATGTTTTGGAGACTCTACCATGGAAGAATGTCATGGCAGAGGCTATATTGTGGAGAAATGCTGTGCACCTCACGGCAGTCTGGAAGTAAACACACAGGATGAAGCATGAGGCCATGGTCCCAATACTGCAATAACCTAATTTCCTTCCATGGGGTCCAACTTCTACAGGTTCCATCACTTCTCATTACTGCCACAGTTTGGCAAACAAAACTTTAATATATGGATCTTTTAAGATCCAAATCACAACACTTACTTCATTTCCCACTTCCTGCATGGGACTGATTTTAATGGAAATTTCCTTTCAATTCTAACCCTGTATATTGATTGTGGGGTTAGGAATATGATATTGGTAATTCATAATTCTGACTTAAGTGGAGTCAAACCAGGACCCACATGTGAACTGCTGTGCATCATATGGAAATGCTGGACTTTGAGCCTCTTGCTGGGACTGGATGACATGTTGGGCTATGTATCCTGGGGTGGGATAAGTATATTCATTTGAGGGCATATAAGTAAGCCAACCAGAAGTGGTAGTAATTCAGTTGATCAGTTGGTTCTATCCCTCTCAGGAACACTTAGCTGCATTTCTCAAACTCTCTGATGATTGGCTGGGCTATGTGTGCTTGTGATTCAGCCAACTTCATTTTCTGCTTGTCCACCATGGAACATGCTATCCTATAACTAAGTTTGTCAAATGGTACCATGATAGCTAGTTTTATCTATTGATGGACCTAGGCATCAGTAACCAGCAGGTTTTGGTCACACACCCGTTAGATGTTGCCATGAAAGTTTTTTTTTTTTTAACTGTAATTAACATTTATTTTGATTAAAGCAGGTTACACTCCACTGTGGGAGGGCCAAATCAGTTCAAAGCATTAAAAGACTGACAGATCCTGAGAAAGACAAAATGTTGCCAGAAATCTTCAAAGTTGGGCTGCAGAATCAGCTCTTCCCTTCCTGCCACACCCTGCAGAATTCAAATTAACCATACGCCACCCGCAATCACAGGAGCCAATTCTTTACAATAAACCTCTCTCCTTGGTCTATATATATGCACAATACACAAACGCACACACACAATTGTACTGTTTTTCTGGAAGACCTGACTACTAACACCAAGAGAAAGAAAGAAAAGGAAATCTTTAAAACTTGACATAAATATCAGGTATTATAAAAGGCTGGAGACATTTTCTTCAGTTAGAATGGAAAACATTTTTAAAAATTCAACCCCAAAGGGATCAAGGACCTGAAAGTAACATTTGAAACTGATAGAGGCAAACAGGGGAAATACTTCAAGACAGGTACGGGAAAGATGGCAGAGCAAAGGAAGCCTGCACTTCCCAGTTACTCTATAGTTCACAAAGGAAGCAAAAAGCATACTGCGTCTGTAAGAGGTTAGTGACCAAGGAACTAGCTATAATTCAATATTGGACAGTCAGAGACTCAGAGGGAACCAGAAATTATGAAGTTATGACCAGAAGATAAGGAAGAATACATCTGAGAATCAGCCTCTGGGACAGGAGTCCCCCGTGTTTCTCCTTTGCTAGCAAAGCAGTAAGTCTTCTTATTTCTTTTTCTCAAAATTGTGTCCTCATTATTGGGTTGGCTTTGGGGACAAGGACCAAGGTTCGGTAACAAATATGGTACCCCAGCTGGGACCCCAGAGCAGTCCCCGCTCCAGCTTATTTGGGTAGGCCTAGCTCTCCATGGAACCCCATTTCCATGCTGAGGATGCAAGGTGGCTGGAGAACTTGTTGAGGGCCAACTGAAGGAGAGTTAGGAGATGGGTGAATTTGCCTCAGGTCAAACTGGAGGAGCTATACCTATGAGGAAAGGGAGGGACTGAGGGACTGTCCCAGCAGCTGCCAAAGCTTCTTTTGCTTTGGGGAACTCCCACCTTCTCTCCCTGAATGGTACAGGTGTTCCATCATGATCCACTTTGAGATAAAGCAAACTGAACTCAGTAAAGTTGCAATACCCGTGGCCATTGAATCCACATGTCTGGTTTCTCTTCCTGGGAACATCTGGTCCCTCTTTGTGTCAACACCTGTGGTGCCTTGGTGTAGGAGTCACCGGTGGTTAAGCAGGACTCAAGAACCTAGGGATATTTACTCCCTTATGATCTGTTCTAGGTTCACATTTGTTTGTTTTCTTGGGTTTGGAAACGCCCCTCTGGTTGTCAGTTGGTGTTTTTGTTTTGTTTGTATCTGTTACTGCCCCTTTTAAGACATGGCCAATACTGCATTGATCCTATAGGTAGTCTCTTGGGAAAGATCTTGGCTGGTCAATTTAAAGGTTCCCATCTGTCAGCCATGGTTTTGGGGTTCCTAGCTGGTTGTGTCTCTCTCTGTTTCTTTTTTGTGTACGATCTTACTATTGGAGCTGGTCTGTCAGACATAAAGTAAGTTGAAGTGCAGCCTGTCTAAGAGAATGTTTTACTGTAACAATCTGGCTTTTGAATAGCTTTCTGAATTATTATACAATCTTGCAGTTGGAGTTGTCTGTCAAAGGTAAAGTAAGTAGAAGAAATTTGCACATGCCTCTGTCTCTTCATAGATTCTTGTCTATGAGCCCTGATTTTGGTGATTATTATTTTGTTTTTGGTATCTGTTACTGGTCCTTTAAAACACAGGTCATGCTGCATTGATCTTACCAGTAATCTCTTGAGCAGAGAGATCTTGGCTGAATGGGCCACCTATCTGCAAAAACCTGTCTAAGAGAAATACAGTTTACTGTAACACAATCTGGTCTTTGTATAATAATTCAGAAAAACCATTCAATCTTAAATTTGAAGTTGGTTTGTCAGGGTTAAAGCATATGAAAGAGATTCTGGATGTACAGGCATTTATGCAGTTGTAGGATAAGGGGTCTGAGCATCAGGAACTAAGTTGAAGGTACAAAAGGGACTGCCTCTCATGTGCAAGGATAGCAGGACACCAGAAGAAACGGTTTTAAAAAAGAGTTAAATGCTTTCTAGGTTGAAAAACCCAGTGCTAGCACTCCCAGCACTGTTTCTCAGCCTGGCCGGAGGAAGCCACAGATCATCTCACTGTGAGTCAAGGACACTAGCCTTATGCTGGGGCAAAAAATCCCAGCGAAGCTTCCTGGGCTGTGAAAAAAAAATGGCCTAAGAGAAACTGACTTCCCCCTTCCTTCTAGCCCCTTTTTCCCATGGGGGGGAGGCTGCTGTGCAGGCTGTGGCAGTAGGTTTTAGTACTGTCAGTTTATGACCTGGGGACAAGAATGTAGTCTCCCCTTTTAAGATCTGACAGAAGAGCCCATTTGCCCAGGAGATGACCCATCACTGGGGCAATGTGATTGTTGCTCTAGCAGTACCCCATCAGCCTAAATGCAGGGGGAGCCTGGCAGGGTGAACAACTGCACCCAGAAAAGACAGAGACAAGAGTCTAAGGCCAGTCCATGTTTTGCATGTAGGCAGCTTCTGCAAAGGGATCTTCAAGGAAGCCTAAAGAAAAGGATGGACAGGGCCTCTTCCATTGCATATCAATATGTCTAGTATAAGAAAAAGTCCCCAAAGGAGCCTCTGAGTACAGTTGACAGTTGGGAGCTCACTTAAAGTTGATGGCACTATGATAATGATAAGGGAGAAAGGTCAGGCTCATCAATATCCTGTGTTCCCACCCCTTGAATGCAACCTAAGAGAAAAAAGAGTAAGGTGAAGTTTTGTATATGCTGGATTGTCCAACCCTCTCCTGGGAAGAAATTTGATGTGTAAATTAAATGCACAGATAACACTCATAAGGATTATTTCAGAATATGAATTTAAGAAAGGGTCCCAAACTAGAAAAGATAAAATTTATATGTATGAAAATATATTTTAGTACAGAAAATTAGAAGATAAAAGAAATGTTTCTGGATTAGAAAGCATTTTGTCTGGTAAAGTAATATTCTTGGACAAAACTAAGGATGTAAAGAAGTTGTGAATGTTTAAGTAAGTCACAGGAGGTTTGTGGAAGGTAAATCTCAAAAAGTTTGTGTTTGTGATTAAATTGGCAATACCACAGCCAAAGTTATTTGAACTTTAATGTACTGATATGAAGCAAAGTCTGAAGCATTGCTCTTATCTATCAAGATAATTTTCTTGTATCTGTTAGGTTTTATTACTTAGGGAAACTAAGTCTTAAAGGAATTACAGTTTGTACCTATTATAAAGTCTTATAACATATAAATGATTATTTTGTAACTGATTAAATATTTTAAAAATTAACTTATTTTTGATAAACCTTTATTTATTTATTTGTATGCAGTGCTAAGAATTGAACCCAGTGCCTCATGCATGCTAGGCAAGCACTCTGCTGCTGAGTCACAACCCCAGCCCTTAAATAACTATTATTTTAGGTTATAACAATATAGTTGACACCCTAAATATATAAGTGACTAGATATAAGTATACATCTGAGAACTATAGCTATCTGAGCCTGGTCTTAGTGCTATGTAAAAGTTTATGAAATGAATGTTTATCTAGGTTTACTGCCAAGGTAACCAATAAGTGCTTTCCTTTATACATTGTATCTGACATAGAAGGGCCACTCTGCCATTTGAATACCTGTCTTATATCTGTTCACTTTGACTAAGTCTCTTTCTGATCATTAACACTGTAACCTAAATGTATAAGAGACTAAAGGTTATCCTTTGATTTTTGCTAGTACTGCAAACCTACCCAGACCTGTAATTATTGTTACCATACATTGTGATTCCTGAATTGTACTTTAAATGTTAAATTTAGTTAAATGTAAAGCTTAGGGGAGAGTACTTTACTAAGTTGGCATTCTCCAAACTAAAATTATCTGTAGCACTAATCTAAGATTTGTATTGAAATAACATTTGATTGATATTTGTTCATGTCACTTGATTTTTTATAGATGGATAAAGTAACCTGTTGTCAGTAAGTAATAGATACAATTTTGTGTTACTCTTCACACTGGAATAGGAATTTAAATGTATTTTTGGAAGGTCATAAGGAGAGCCTGATCTGCTAATGGTGACATTATAAAACATGAAGACGTTCTGTCACCTTTTCCACAGAAGGGAAGTTAAGAACTCTCTTAGCCTTTCTGTTTGATTACATTTGAGAGGTAATGTTATATTAACTAATATTCACAGACTCAGGAAATGATATATGAGAACTTTGTAGAACAATATGCTAAAAGGGGACAAACATTAGATTAAGAAATAAAACTTTTTAAAGATCTGTCAACAGGCCAGCCTCACCTGAGTTAAGACTTTGCCTATCATCCTCCTTCATGTAAGGATGGCTCTGAAGTGGGCTGGAATTAAGCTTATTTAGACTTTTTTGTTGTAAAGATGACTGATCTAAAAGTAAACGGGATATAATTAAAAACTTAAGTAAAGGCTTAGGTAAACTGTAAAAGGTAGTTGGTTTGTAAAAGAATTTTAAAGGAAAGTAAAACGTATGTAATTGAGGTGACAAATATATGGGTCTTTGTAAAGGTTAAATAGATAGATATACTTCAAAGATACATTGCTGTTCCTTTTGTATTTTCCTTCTAAAACTTTAAACTTGCCTATTAGTGTTTTGCAGAACTACTATTTCTAATAGAACCTAAATTAATCTGAGATAAGAAGCCATAATCTATAGGACAGTTAGTATATAATGCTGACTTCTGGTACTAATATTGGCCCCAATTAAATGAAAGGGGTAACAGTAAAATTATAGATATTGAAGCTATAACTGTTACTCCCACTTCAAGACTGGTGAAACTGGCCTGCAGAATGTTTAAAGCCAAGAACTTGGAGACCAAAATCAAGGAAGTAAAATGGCCAAGGGAAAAGCAGTCAACATTTTGGTCCTTGTCCACTAAGGTCGACCAAGACCCAGAGAAAGATGGGACCCCTCTCTGGGCCCTGCAACTCTGGTGAGTTACCCCATCTGCCAATCAGGGAGCTTGAGAGGACCCTAGCGAACTGTAAACCAACCAGTGCACATTCTGCAAAGAGGAGGATCATTAGAGAGGGCTATGTCCCTGATGCTTCCAAGGAAAGCCACATATGGTCAGCCAAACCCTGACCCATCCTGGCAGATGGCACCACTGGTAGAGGAAAACTAAAGGAGATAAGAGGCTTTGCAAATGTACCCAAGAATGATCTCTGAGGAATCTCAGTTGATTCTTAAGAGTAGATAGGAACAAGGTCAGTTTTAACCAACTTGGTCTTAAACATATGACAGGAGAGTATAGCTTGAGCACAGTCCTACATGGACATTTAAAAGGAAAAATAGTTTTTTTCCAATGTAACTTAAGACATACAGTTGTGTCAGCCATACCAAAAGTAAGTAAAGCTGGAGACTATAAAAAAGGGTTATATTGTGGGTGTGTCTAATAATAATGATTACAAAGGACTCTAGAGTTGCAAGTTTGACCTGAGTTAATTTGAGCCTGACCTCATAGACCTACAAATCTTCCTAACCTCTTACATTAATAAACTTGATCTGTTTTTCACTGATAGGATTATGAGTGGTTGTCTTCGTGGTTTTCAGAGACTGGCTGAAATACTAATTGCTTTTGTATTGTTTGCAAAAAAGTAATGCTTTGCTATCTTGTATTGTTGTCCTAGCATGATCCCTGTTGTATGTATGCCTTGTCCAGGCACCTGCCAACTGCCACTGTGGCCTTCTCAACTGCTCTGCTGAATACCCTTAACTGTCCACACCCCACCTGATAATAAACAAGGACTTTGGGTTATTTCCCCTAGCTTTGCCCTCTTTCAGCAGGAAGCAGCTTGGAGATGTCATTACCCATTTTTCCATAGAAATAGAGTGTAGAAATCGACAGTGGAAAATATAGTAGTGGTCCATTTTATACTTTGAACATAGCTCTTGCTGCTGTGCTACTACAACTGATTTTTAAAATAGACATGTTCTTTCTCTTCCTCTCTCCCTGCTCCTCCTTAATCTCTCTGCCTCCCTGTATTAGTTAGGATTCTGTAGAGGAACAGAATCAGCAGGAAATATGACTATAAAAGGGGATTTATTAGATTGGCTTACATAACTAGAAAATTGATCATCCAAAATGGCTATCTGCAGCTGTGTAGTCCAAGAAGCAGAAGCCCCAGAATTAGAAAGATCCACAGTGCTACCCGAGTCTGAGACCAAAGCTTCTGGAAACTAGCTGAAGAATCACTGGCAGAGTCCACTTTGGAAGAGTGAAGAAGCAAGAGTCCTATATCCTCAGATGATCAAAGCAGCGATCAAGAACCCACTCAGGACCTTACACAACATGGCAGACTAGAAGGAGGCTGCGTTCCTTGTCACTCCACAACTCCAGTTTCAAGCAGAGGATATCTATTTCTTGGTGAGGCAGTTTTTGCTGCTTATCGATCCCCTGCTGTTTGTCTACTGTGATCACCTGCAGTCCGCCAGCATATCGACGCCTTTTTTGAATGCAGACTGCTCACTGTCAGGCGCCTATCATCCGCCATTTGCCTGCCTCTTGCCTGTCCATCACCTGCCTTTCACCTACCTATCACCCACCACTTGAGTTTCACCTCCTGATCATCCGACAGCTGCCAGCAGACTGACCACAGATCACCAGTGGAGAACCAGCTGCCTGCTGTTGCCTGGAAGTTCACTGTTACAGTACCTGCAGGTTTGGTTACACGTGACTGCTGCCATTTTGAGACAACAGCCAGGCCCCATAGGACCCCTGGCTGGACTGACTGAGCCCCATCTCCAGGATCCCTCAGCCCGACTGATCGCTCCCTGCCTCTGGGGCCCTCACATCGACTGACTGCTCCCTGCCGCCAGGACCCCCAGACCAACTGACTGCACCCTATCACCGGGACCCCACACCGACTGATTGCACCCGGCCTCCAGGATCCCATACCCACACGAAACACACCCGACCTCCAGGATCCCTGCCTGAACAACCGCACCCTGCCTCCAGGACCTCCAGCCGACCACATCCACACCCTGAGCTGCAGCTCCCCATTTGCCAACACATTTGGAAGCCAGAGCAGCCATCTTGGATAATCCTGGAAGCCAGAGCTCCGATCTTTAGGTGGGACAAAACCCATCCTGAGATGCCAGTTGTAGGCTTGGAGCTCATTGTCAGGTACCTCTCATGCATCAGGCTACTGAACACTGGGAAGTTTGAATACTATATGACTGTTATAGTGTAGAATTTCTTTTTTCTCCTTATTGAACAATTTTAGTTTTTATTTCTTTACTTTTCTTGCTCTCTTTTCCTTTTTTTTACCTGTTCCCTCAGAGTCTCTTTCTCCCTTTTTGCATGCTAACATCCAATTTCTTTTGATTACATGCTCACACTTTCTATTATCTAGAACATCTGTATATTCTTTTCTTATCCCATTAACAGCTACATCCTACATCCCTCTGCATCTTCTTTGTCCTCCAGTAGAAACTGCAGACCTTATTGCAAATCTGTTTGTTATACTGAAGATAATATTTGAACTCATTCTGTTTATTATGACAATTTTGTTATTGTCCTCATAGGGGCTATTTGGTCTAGGATTGCATAGTGTCTGAATTGGGCACTGCTAATATTGATCTCCCCTTAAAGAAAAGGTTTTGGAAACCTATACAGCCACTATAGGCCTATAGGGGGAAATCTGCAATACCCCAGATCCGCACTGCTAGAGGGGAAGATACATGAACAACATGAAAAGACAAGGGAAGAAAATGATCCAAACAAATTTAGATTCTATATTAATAGAATCCAATGACAGTATGTTAGAAGAAATGTCAGAAAAGGACTTCAGATTATACATGATTAAGATGATTCGTGAAGCAAAGGATGAATTAAGAGAGCAAATGCAAGCAATGAATGATAATATCACTAAGCAATTGAAAGAGCAAGTGCAGGAAGCAAAAGATCATTTCAACAAAGAGAGATTCTCAAAAAAAAAAAATGGAAATCCTTGAAATGAAGGAAACAATAAACCAAATAAAAAATTCAATGGAAAGCATCACCAACAGACTAGACCACTTGGAAGACAGAACCTCAGACAATGAAGACAAAATATTGAATCTTGAAAATAAAGTTGCCCAAACAGACAAGATGGTAAGAAATCATGAACAGAATCTCCAAGAACTATGGGAGATCATGAAAAGACCAAATTTAAGAATTATCGGGATTGAGGAAGGCACAGAGATACAAACCAAAGGAATGAACAACCTATTCAATGAAATAATATCAGAAAATTTCCCAAACCTGAAGAATGAAATGGAAAATCAAATACAAGAGACTTACAGAACACCAAATGCACAAAATCACAACAGATCCACACCAAGGCACATTATAATGAAAATGCCTAACATTCAAAATAAAGATAGGATTTTGGATGCTGCAAGAGAAAAGCATCAGATTACATATAGGGGGAAACCAATATGGACAGCAGCTAACTTCTCAACCCAGACTCTAAAAGCTAGAAGGGCGTGGAACAACTTATTTCAAGCTCTGAAAGAACATGGTTGCCAACCAAGAATCCTGTACCCAGTAAAACTAACCTTCAAATTTGAAGATGAAATAAAATCCTTTCATGATAAACAAAAGTTAAAAGACTTTACAAATAGAAAACCTGCGCTACAGAGTATTCTCAACAAAATATTCCATGAGGAGGAAATGAAAAACAATAATGGAGGTCAGCAAAGGGAGGAACTACCTTAGATAAAAACCACTCAAAGGAGAAACCGAGTCAAGTTCAAAACGAAAAATTAGCACAAATGACAGGGAATACAAATCATATCTCAATAATAACCCTGAATGTTAATGGCCTAAACTCATCAATCAAAAGACATAGACTGACAGAATGGATTAAAAAGAAAGACCCAACAATATGCTGCCTTCAAGAGACTCATCTCATAGCAAAAGACATCCACAGACTAAAGGTGAAAGGATGGGAAAAAACATACCATGCTCATGGACTCAGTAAAAAAGGTTTCCATCCTTATATCAGATAAAGTGGACTTCAAGCCAAAGTTAGTCAGAAGGGATAAAGAAGGACATTACCTACCACTTAAGGGGACCATAAATCAGGAAGACATAATGATAGTAAATATTTATGCCCTGTACATCAAACAAATCCTTCTCAATTTCAGGAATCAAATAGACCACAACACAATAATGCTGGGTGACTTTTAACACACCGCTGTCACCACTAGATAGATCTTCCAAATAAAAACCAAACAAAGAAACCATAGAACTCAATAACACAATCAATAACCTAGATTTAATAGACATATATAGAATATTCCATCCATCAATGAGCAGATTCACTTTCTTCTCAGCAGCACATGGAACCTTCTCAAAAACAGACCATATGTTATGCCACAAAGCAGCCCTTAGGAAATGCAAAAAAAGAGAGATACTGCCTTGTGTTCTATCAGATCATAATGGAATGAAATTAGAAACCAATGACAAAATAAAAAACAGAAATTACTCCAGCACCGGAGACTAAATAATATGCTATTGAATGAAACATGGATAACAGAAAACATCAGGGTGGAAACAAAAAAATTCTTAGAGGACAATGAGAATGATGATACAACATATCAAAATCTCTGGGACACTATGAAAGCGGTACTAAGAGGAAAATTCATTGCATGGAGCGCATTCCAGAAAAGAATGAAAAGTCAACAATTAAATGACTTAACATTACAGCTCAAAGCCCTAGAAAAAGAACAGAATAACAGCAAATGTAGTAGAAGACAGGAAATAATTAAAATCAGAGCTGAAAATAATGGAATTGAAAAAAAGAAACAACTCAAAAAATTGACAAAACAAAAAGTTAGTTCTTTGAAAGAGTAAATAAAATAGACAAACCCTTAGCCACACTAACAAAGAGAAGGAGAGAGAAAACTCAATTTACTAAAATTCGTGATGAAAAAGGAAATATCATGACAGACACCACTGAGATACATAATATAATGAGAAGCTACTTCGAAAATCTGTATTCCAACAAAATAGAAACTACCAAAGACATTGACAAATACCTAGAGACATGTGCTCCTCCCAAACTGAACCAGGAGGACATACACAATTTAAATAGATCAATATCAAGCAATGAAGTAGAAGAAGCCATTAAAAAACTACCATCCAAGAAAAGCCCAGGACCAGGCGGATTCTCAGCTGAGTTCTACAAGACCTTCTAAGAACTCATTCCAATACTTCTCAAAGTATTCCAGGAAATAGAAAAGGAGGGTACCCTACCAAACTCATTCTATGAAGCTAATATCACCCCTATACCTAAACCAGGAAAAGACACATTAAGGAAAGAAAATTTTAGACCAATATCCTTGATGAATATAGATGCAAAGATCCTTAACAAAATATTGGCAAAACATATCCAAAAACATAAGGAAATTGTGCACCATGATCAAGTGGGTTTCATCCCTGGAATGTGAGGATAGTTTAACATCCATAAATCAATAAACATAATCCATCATGTAAATAGACTTAAGGATAAGAATCATATGGTTATTTCCATTGACACAGAAAAAGCGTTTGACAAAATATAATACCCGTTTATGCTCAAAACACTAGAAAAAATAGGGATAGTAGGAAAATGCTTGAACATTGTAAAGGCTATTTATGATAAGCCCAAGGCCAATATCATTCTTAATGGAGAAAAAATGAAAACATTCCCTTTCAAAACAGGAACAAGACAGGGATGTCCTCTTTCACCACTTCTATTCAACATTGTCCTCAAAACTCTAGCCAGAGCAATTAGACAGACTAAAGAAATTAAAGGGATATGAAAAGGAAAAGAGGAACTTAAGCTGTCACTATTTGCTGATGACATGATTCTCTATTTAGAGAATCCAAAAAACTCCTCTAGAAAACTTCTAGACCTCATCAATGAATTCAGCAAAAGAGCAGGGTATAAAATAAACATGCATTAATCTAAAGCTTTTTTATACACAAGTGATGAAACATCTGAAAGGGAAATGAGGAAAACAACTCCATTTGCAATAGCCTCAAAAAAATAAAATACTTGGGAATCAATTTAACCAAAGAGGTTAAAGATCTCTACAATGAAAACTACAAAACATTGAAGAAAGAAATTGAGGAAGACCTTCAAGATGGAAAGATCTCCCATGTTCTTGGATAGGCAGAATTAATATTGTTGAAATGGCCATTCTACCAAAAGTGCTATACAGATTCAATGCAATTCCAATTAAAATCCCAATGACGTACCTTACAGAAATAGAGCAAGCAATCATGAAATTCATCTGGAAGAATAAGAAACCCAGAATAGCTAAAGCAATCCTTAGCAGGAAGAATGAAACAGGGGTTATCGCAATACCAGAACTTCAAGTATACTACAAAGCAATAGTAACAAAAACAGCATGGTATTGGCACCAAAATAGTCAGGTAGATCAATGGTACAGAATAGAGGACATGGACACAAACCCAAATAAATACAATTTTCTCATACTACACAAAGGGACCAAAAATATGCAATGGAGAAAAGATAGCCTCTTCAACCAATGGTGCTGGGAAAACTGGAAATCCATATGCAACAGAATGAAACTAAACCCATATCTCTCACCCAGCACAAAAATCAACTCACAATGGATCAAGGACCTTGAAATCAGACCAGAGACCCTGCATCTTATAGAAGAAAAAGTAGGTCCAAATCTTCAACTTGTTGGCTCAGGATCAGACTTCCTTAACAGGACTCCCATAGCACAAGAAATAAAAGCAAGAATCAATACCTGGAACAGATTCAAACTAAATAGCCTTCTCTCAGCAAAGGAAACTATCAGTAATGTGAAGAGAGAGCCTACAGAGTGGGAGAATATCTTTGCCACTCATACTTCAGATGGAGCACTAATTTCTAGTACATATAAAGAACTCAAAAAACTCTACAGCAAGAATACAAATAATCCAATCAACAGATGGGCTAAGGATATGAACAGACAGTTCACAGAAGAAAATATACAAGCAATCAACAGATATATGAAAAAAATGTTCACCATCTTTAGTAATAAGAGAAATGCAAATCAAAACTACCCTAAGATTCCATCTCACCCCAAATTAGAATGGCGATTATCAAGAATACAAGCAACGACAGGTGTTGGCAAGGATGTGGGGAGAAAGGTACACTCATACATTTCTGGTGGGGCTGAAAATTAGTGCAGCCACTCTGGAAAGCAGTGTGGAGATTCCTTAGAAACCTTGGAATGGACCCACCATTTGACCCAGTTATCCCACTCCTCGGCCTATACTCAAAGAACTTAAAATCAGCATACTACAGAGATATAGCCATATCAATGTTTATAGCTGCTCAATTCACAGTAGCCTGATTGTGGAACCAATCTAGATGCCCCTCAATTGATGAATGGATAAAGAAACTGTGGTATATATATACAATGGAATATAATCCACCATAAAGAATAATAAAATTATGGCATTTGCAGGCAAATGGATGAAATTGGAGAATATCATGCTAAGTGAGATAAGCCAATCTCAAAAAAACCAAAGGACGAATGATCTCGCTGATAAGCAGATGATGACACATAAGTGGGGGGTGGGAGGGAGGCAAGAATGGAGGAAGGAGGGACTATACAGAGGGAAAAGAGGGGTGGGGGGAAGGAAAAAATAACAGAATGAATCAAACACCATTACCCTATGTAAATTTATGATTACGCAAATGGTATGCTGTTACTCCATGTACAAACAGATATAACATGTATCCCATTTGTTTACAATAAAAAAAAAGAACCCACTCAAGCTTGCATCTTCATCTGCTTCCTTTTTCTTCCAACTTTTATTCCATCCTATTGGGCAGTGCTGCCCATGCTTAGGGAGGGGCTCCACTTCAGTTCAGGATCCCACATTCCAATCATTCCTAGACACACCCTCACTGACACACCTAGAAGCCTTTTAATCATTGGCATATCTTAATCCAATCAAGTTCACAATTCAAATTAATCATTATACTTCTTAATCTCAGGGGAAGCAGTATTACCTTTCTTTCCCATTTTAGGCAGGCTTATTTGTCCTTGAGCATACACTCACCAGAGGAACCAAGTAACTCAAACTTGATGGCACCAGATCTCAGAAATGAGTATCTCCCAAGTTATCAAATGAAATACAACTCTAACAGAGAATATGTGGGATGTAGCCTTGGAATCACATCTTTAAAAGCCCCCTGTTCCTGCTGATGGGCAGAATCACATCCTCTGGAACAGGATTCCTGTGTTTCTCCTTTGTTACGGAATTTTTCAAGGAAGGAAGGATACAAGGAAGGAAGGAAGAAAACATTTCAGCAAAGCCTGTTATGGCAGCAAGGCTGGTAGCAATAAGAATATCCAGTAACTGCAGAAGGTAAAGGCAACACAAAGGGAATGAGAAACATAAGAGATACACTTTGTACACATACACATGTAGAAGGTACTCTGAATATAGCTAATACTGAGGCCACACAGCAAGCTAGTGTTTGAAAGTGCCCCATGCTTCTCAACTTACCAGTACAAAACTGAAGCTGTGATTCAGCTTAAGGAGGCCATACTGGAATTTGAAGAATCCAAGAGATCATAGAAATATTTCCACAGTATACCAGCCCATGCCTACCATGTGGCCTATGGTGCGTCACACAGATTATAAATAAAATAGCACAGGAAAGAATGGACCTGGGGGCTAAAGAGAAGACATATGGATGGGAGTGAGACTTGCTAATCCTTTGAGCCCAGTGCCATGGCCAAGCAGCTGAATTCTACAAGACCTTGAAAGAAGAACCTAATGCCAATCCTCCTCAACTAGTTCTGAGAAACAGAAAGGGAGAACACTCCCTTACTTATTCCATGATGCAAGTATTGCCCTGATCTCAAAATCTGACAAGAAAACTTGGAGGAAAGAAAACTAAAGAACAATATTCTTGATGAGCACAGATGCAAAAATCCTTGATAAAATATTAGCAATCTGATTGATAAAACATTAGCAATCTGTATTCAAATATGCATCATAAGATTACATCATGAAGTTGGTTCCATTCAGGAATAAAAGGTGGGTTCAACAAATACAAATCAATAAATGTAATTCATCACATAAAGAGAGTCAAGGACAAATATAGCATGATCATCCCAATAGAAGCAGAATAAGTCACTGATACAGTTCAGTAACCATCATGTTGAAAACACCAAAGAAAACAAGAACAGAAAAGAAAAAAAAAAAAACAACTCGACATCAAAAGGATAGACATCACAAAACCATAACAAACTTCATACTACAGTAGGAATAATTGAATGTTTTACTCTAAAATCAGGAACAAGAGACAAAGATGCCCACTCTCAATACTCCTATTCAATATAGCACATGAAATTTTAGCCAGAGCAACAATCAAGAGAAGGGAATTAAAGGGATACAAAGTGGAAAAGAAGAAGCCAAATTATCTCTACTTGCAAATTTCAAATTTTCTCCCAAATTCCAGCAGAACACTTCTAGAGCTGATGAACAAATCCAGCACAGTAGCAGAATACAAAATCAACATGCAAAAATCAATACCTTTTCCATATAACAATAAGCAGTAAAGAAGATATCAGGGAAACAATTCCATTAACAATTCCATTTTTTCCTAAGAAACAAAACACTAAGAAGAAATCTAACAATATAATGAAAATTACAGGACACTAAAGAAATAATTTGACATTAGAAGACACTGGAAGCTGATAAGATCTCCTGTGTTCCTCAGATAGGCAGAATTAATATTGTCAAATGGACATGTTACCAAAAGTGATGTATGAATTTGGTGCAATCCCCATAAAAAGATCAGTGAAATTCTTCACAGAATGAGGAAAAACAGCCCTAAAATGCATACAGAACTGTGAAAGGCCAGAATAGCCAAGAGAACCCTAAAATAAAAAAACAGGGCTAGAAGCATCACAATTCCTGACCTTTCCTTTCACAACAGTTAAAATAAGAAAATTACAATACAACTGGCATAAAAACAGACAAGAAGACCAATGATGTAGGATAAAAAATGCCCACGTAGACACAGTCATTCGATCTTTGACAAAGGTGCTAAGAACCTATGATAAAGACAGCCTGTTAAACAATGATGCTTGGACGACTGTATATCCTGGTGCAGGAGAGTGGAACCAGATCCCTGTCTCTCATCCTGCACAAAAGTGAACTCAAAGTGAATCAAAGACATGAGAATCAGCTCAGAAACTTTGAATACTTTGTATCTGCTTGAAGAAAACAGGGTCGATACTCTAACATATAGGCATATGCATCAACTTATTAAATAAGATCCCTAAACCTACAAGGGCTTTTGTATATTATTTTGTTTAATCTTCCCAGCAATTTCTGTGATATAAGTATTATCACAGAGAGAAATAAAATCACATCAATAGGTGGTATGGCATTCAGTTAAAGAGCTTCTCAGCAAAGAAAACAAGGGCATGAAGAGTCTATGGAATGGGAGAAAATCTTTGTCAGTTACTCTGCTGACAGGCTTAATATCCAAAATGTATAAATAATTCAAAAGATTTTAACAGTGAAAAATAAATAAATAACCCAATCAATACTGGGGAAAATGAATTAAATGGATATTTCTCCAAATAAGAATTTAGTACACTGTCCAGAGTGTTGTTTTCAAGGAACACAGTGGTCAAAAGTCATGCCATAAGTCTTTTCCAGTCAGACCACTGTGGTAAGTGCTGTGACACTGCTCTTCAGTGCAGTGACCACATCCACTTGTCTTTGGCAAGTTAGAGGTGCCACTTTGCTCCTGTCACCCCAGAACCTGTTTATGCCCTACATACACAAGGATCTCAATTCAGAGGCAGCAGTGCCACTCCCATTTCAGACCCACAAAGGCAAGTCATGGTGTTCTCCAGAGATTCTTGGCCTCTGATCACAAATTAACTTATCATTGTCAAGGTAAAAGTTGTAGAACTTTGAGGGGTGAGTGAGCAGGTCCTACTTGATAAATCTGCATTGCATTTCAATTTCCTTGAGCCTGTGGATACCCTCCTCCTTGATATATAAAGGATGATATGCCATTTCAACTCCATTTTGTTTAATGTTGGAGCTAAAAAGTTAACAATCTTTCTACCCATTGAACTACAACACTTAGTTTAAACTCTCTGATTATGGGACCATATCAAAAAAGTAGGCCCAGTTAGAGGGAAAGGTGCACATCTGTAATCCCAGATACTAGGGAGGCTGAGGCAGGAAAATGGCAAGTGCAAGAACATTATGGACAATTAAGCAAGACCCCAACTCAAAAGAAAATACTACTAATAACAACCAAAGTCTGGGGGCTGGGTTTGTGGCTCAGTGGTAGAGTTCTAATCTGGCTCATGTGAAGCACTGAGTTTGATTCTCAGCATCACATATAAATAAATAAAATAAAGGTCCATCAACAACTAAACCAAAATAAAAGAAAAATAAAATAATCAAGATCTGGGGAAGTAGCTCCATGATAGAATGCTTGCTGCATGAGGTACTGGGTTCAATCCCCAGTATTGAAAAAAAATTAGGTCCAACTGAACATCACATCTCTATCATCTAAGCTTATTCACTGCTGTTCATTTAAAGGCCATCATTATCCCATCCCTTAATATCCATTCCTACATGTATTTTCTAATGACTTGTAGCTCTTTTGGAATGTGGCATGTTTATATGTAAACTCTATGAGAAGTCATGTGTCACATTTTTCCCTCTCACCTATTGGGAATCTGTGGGACTTGAGTCTAGAGATAAAGCTACAAAGCTACAAATAAGGAAAGTTGGAGGGGACAGTCATTATGAGAATCAGCATCATCTTGTAAGCCAAATACTTCAGGGGGAGCAATTATAATTTCTTTAGGCAAAGCAGGGTTAATCTCAAATGACTGTTTATACTTCCAAAAAAGACAACAGGATTTAGATGTTCAGTGTCTCCAACCTCATGACAATCTTCCCTCATGTTCCCATTCTAATTTTCAGGATCCCATTTCTTCCCAATAAGTGCCCTTGATTTAATAGAGGATACCCTGTGAGATTTGAAATGTGTTGGGGGATGTGCCATGCAGGTGGTGCCAGGATGGTGCCTGGCAGTCAGCCAGAGGTTGTTGGCAGCAAGGAGGTTCAATGACATAAGCACACTCAGGTGATTTATCGTCCACGCACACAATGCATGCACATGTGTTCTCGAGCACTCCTAATCCTGCCTGCTCGGACATCTAGCTTCTTGCCTAGTCTTTGCATAAGAGGCGTGGCCCTACCCTCCACCTCCTGGAAGGAATATAAGCAGGCAGTAGGTAGAAGGCAGGGAACAGAAGCTAGCAGAAAGAAGCTGAGAGAAGCCACTCGCAGAAAGGAAGAAGAGAAGGCAGCAAGCAGATAGAAGCAGCTCGCAGAGAGAAGCAGCAGGCAGCGGGGGAAGGCAGATCACAGAGCGGAGAATTGAGAACACACCTCTAGATCACAGATAGGCAGATCACAGTGCACGGGACGCATCACTAAGAAGTACCTCAGATAGACGCACCCTTAGTTCACAGGATGCAGGATGCACCTTTAAGAAGCAGCAGAACTAAGAAGATATAGATCTCTGAAAGTGTAGTCTCTCTCTCTCTCTCTTAAGCAAAGTCTCTCTTTCTCTCTTATGCAAAGCCTCTCTCTCTCTCTCGTCTCAAAGCAAGTAAGCCTCATTTCCTCTAGCCTCTATAAACAAGCAAGGAAGGAAGCAGCTCAGAAACAGAAGTAGCTCAGTTTCCAGTCCACCTTTGATAAATACCCACGCAATTGTTGCCACGGGCGGTAATAAATATCCGCGGACGGCAACAGAAATGCAACTTATAAACTAAGGATGGGTTTCATTTTCAGAAAATTTTCATTACTCTGAGGCTACAGAAGATGTATTTTTCTTTCAGGTCATTACTGTGCAGCATAAGCTGCGAATTTGAAGTTTTAGGCTCTTCCTATTATTTCCTTCACTATCTCTGATTAGGAGCAACCAACTATATTTATTATAAACATTAGTTTGACAAAAGCTCAAAGTGAATTGGTCCTGGAGTTTCTGGATTTAGTTCTAAAAGCACACTGAATTTTCAGGCACTAATGAAAGTCTTCACCATGATATTTATATGTAAACTCAAAATACACCTATTGGACAGTCTAAACCAAATGTTCATCACAAGAAAAGCCCAAAGCAGCCATCAATGGGAAACACTTTTTCAAAAATTGGAATCCCACATGTTAGGAGTACTGAATACAACCATACACCCAGAGAAGAAACATTATTTACTATTTACAATGAAACCACAAATTCAAAATAGACTTCCCATATCAGGGCAATTTTGGTCCACCCAAAATCACCATTACATATCTTCCCAAAGGCAGCCTGGATTCAAACACAGTAGCAATACCACCAGTGAAAGTAAACAGCTATAACAACCAATCTTGGTGATGGGAGACAATCTAAGCTTATTCGCTGCTCTTTATTTAAAGGTCATTTTCAAAATATTTATTTAGAAGATCCAAAAAATTCTACCAGAAAACTTCTAGAACTCATAAATGAATTCAGCAAAGTAGCAGGATATAAAATCAATACCCAAAAATCAAATGCATTTCTATACCTAAGCGAAGAATCCACTGCAAGAGAAATTATTGTGTACCCCATTCACAATAGCCTCAATAAAAATAAAATACTTGGGAATCAATCTAAAAGAGGTGAAAGACCTCTACAATGAAAACTACAGAACACTGAAGAAAGAAATTAAAGAAGACCTTAGAAGGTGGAAAGATCTCCCATGCTCTTGGATAGGCAGAATTAATATTGTCAATATAGTATAATACCAAAATTTTATGCAGATTCAATGTAATTCCTATTAAAATCCCAATGGCATTCTTCATAGAAATAGAAAAAGCATTCATGAAATTCACCTGGAAAAATAAGAGACCCAGAATAGCCAAGGCAATCCTTAGCAATTAACAAACATATGGAAAAATGTTCATCATCTCTTGCAAATAGAGAAATACAAATCAAAACTGCTTGAAGTTTTCATATCACTCCAGTCAGAATGGCAGTTATCAAGAATACAAGCAATAATAAGTGTTGGTGAGGATGTGGGGGGAAAGGTACACTCAAACATTGTTAATGCAACTGCAGATTGGTGCAACAACCCTGGAAAGCAGTATGGAGATTCCTCAGAAAATTTGGAATGGAACCACCATTTGACCCAGCTGTCCCACTCCTCGGCCTATACCCAAAGGACTTAAAATCAGCATACTACAGTAACAGTCACACCAATGTTAATAGCAGCTCAATTCACAATAGCTAGATTGTGGAACCAACCTAGATGCCCTTCAATATATGAATGGAATAAAGAAACGGTGGTATATATATACACAAAGGAATATCATTCAGTCCTAAAGAAGAATAAAATTATGTCATTTGCAGGTAAATGAAGGGAGTTGAAGAATAGCATGCTAAGTGAAATAAGCCAATCCCAAAAAACCAAAGGCTGAATGTTTTCTCTGATAAATGGATGCTGATACATAACAGGAAGGAGGGAGGGGATAAGGGAAGAATGGAGGAACACTGGATTGTGTAAAGGGAAATGAGGGGGGGGCGGGGAAGGAAAGATGGTGGAAAAAGACAAACATCATTACCATATGTACATGTATAATTACACATCATGTGCAACCAGAGAAAAAGTTGTATTCATTTGTGTACAATGAATCAAAATGCATTCTGCTGTCATGTATAACTAAAAAGAACAATAAAAAATATTTGAAAAAATAGTGGACAAAATTTCCCAAATATGACAATATGCATGAATCCACACACCAAGATAATAAACTCCAAGAAAACACACCCAGTGAGACTCACATCAAGACTCATAGTCAAATTGTCCAAAACTAAAAACTAAGCATGACTCTGAAAAGGAGAAAGAAAGAAAGAAGGTGAATTATACAGCAAAACTGTATGTCCAGAAAAACTAGTTTCCAAAAATTAAGGGGAAGGTGATGACAAACTAGAATACTCCAGACCCTTGCTCTCACATGGAATACAAATGACCACCACAGACCAGTAAATAAGCTTATGGCAAGTCTAGAAATCAGTCAAAGTTCTACTGTTACCAGGTGAACAAACACCTAATTTAGAAAAAAATACAAACAAGAAATTTCATGCCAAGTTTTCTTGACCTTCCCACTTGCTTGTAGCATGGAACAGCACAATAGGAAGCAATCCACCCACTGCCACTTACTCCCTCATGACTGAAGAAATAAACACAATTATTTTAAACATTCTGGCATCTCAGAAGGGATGTCTGGGAGATTGATTTGTCTCACTTGACTCAGAACTCAGTTCAGAACAGAAGGTAGCATATTTTAGATCTCAGGCAAATGGAAGTTTAAAACCCTATTAGATATGAGGTGCTGATCTGCATGAGGCCTGAAGACCTAACAGCAACTAATGTCAAGGAATGAGCGCAGTAAATATAATCAAACATCAAAGGTCCCAGAAAATATGTGTGAGAATATCAGGGAAATAGACACTTAAAAAGGAATGAATATAAGTAAACAGGTAAATTGGTGGAAAACCACATATAGAGGTCCACGGGAGACTGATCATGGCAGAACTGAGAAGATCTTGTACTTCCTTGCTGATAACTGAATGGCTTCCCCTGCGTGTATCTAGTCTATAAATTCTAGGCATAGTTACTGTTTTTCAAATGTCTGGTTTTCAAAAAAAAATCACAATGAACAAAAAAGGGCAGAATGAATCATCCTGAAACAACTCTGGGGAAAAAAAGGCTTAAGACATATTACACAAAAACACATGTCAGACTTAAATATGCTCAAGGGCTAATGGACAGTGTGGACAGAGAACTAACGAAAACAGGAAAGAGATGTGAACAAAAGTGATTATAAAGAGAGGTACAAACTGTAAAGAAGAATCAAATTCTGAATTGAATAATATAAACTTTAAGTTAAAAAATAAGTTGGAATATTCAACAGCAACTCAAACAGGAAGACGACTGCATAAGTTCCAAGAGAGATTCTTTGAAATTACCAAGTGTTAAGAGAATAAAATTAATGAATAAACATAAACAAGCACTAAAGCACGCAGCAATTGTCATGAAGTAGACTAAAAAATGAATTATGGTAATATTAAAATGAAAAGTCAGGGAGAAAGACTTATTTGAAGAAATAATGCCTGAAAACTTCTCAACTTTAGTAAAAGAAATGTATACACATATACAAAAGCAATGAACTCCCATAGGATAAACCTCAAAATGCAGTATCAACTCAATTAAAATCTAATGGATAGCTGGGCATGGTGGTTGGTTCATGCCTGTAATCCCAGAAAATTGGGAGCCTGAGGTAGAAGGATCACAAGTTTAGAGCCAGCCCCAGTAACTTAGCAAGGCCCTAAAACACTTATCAAAACTCTGTCTCAAAATTTAAAAATAAAAATTCAAAAAGGGCTGGGGATGTCTTGGTGGTTATGCACCCAAGTTTAATCCCTGGTACAAAAAAAAAATCTTACAGATAAAAGAGAAAGAAAAAGAATTTTGAAAGCGGCATAAAAAAAGAAACCAATAATACACAAGGGGTCCTACACAAGAATATCAGATTTCTCAGCAGAAACCTTGAACATCAATAGCATCTGGGATGATAAATTTAAAGTGCTTAAAGAAAATAAACTGACAAGAATACCAGGAACAACAAACTGTCCTTCAAAATGAGGACGGAATTATACATTCCCTGACCCCCGCCAAAAAATGTGATCAACTACACTGCCACTAGAGCTGCTATTTAAGAAATTTTAAAGGGGTCCTTCCTGTTGAATCACTGAAATTAACAAATACTCAACAGGAAAACAAATTCTTAATATAAAGTTCTCTGGTATATGTGAATACATGGAAAATATGAAAGTATTTTTAAAATTGGTATTTTTAACTTTTCATTTTCTTGAAGGATCAAAAGAAAAAAGCATGCAAGTTATACATCCATAATAATGAATATCCAATAAATGAATTGTTTGTGACAACAAGACAAAGGGGAGGAGGCAAAGCTACAAAGGAGTACTTGGATGTGATTGAAGTTACTGGCTTAAAATGTATTGTTATAACTTTAGAAAGTTATTTGTAATTCCCTTGGCAACTAAAGAAATTTAAAGGTCTTTTAACTATCAGTGGTCACTTTAAGTGTCAATGGAATAAATTCCCTAATCAAAAGTCATATATTGGTAAAATGGACTTAAAAACAGGATCTGAAGCCAGGTGTGGTGGCACATGCCTGTAATCCCAGTGGCTTGGGAGGCTGAGGCAGGAGGATTGTGAGTTCAAAGTCAGCCTCAGCAAAAAGTGAGGTGCTAATAAGGAACTCAGTGAGACCCTGTCTCTAAATAAAATACAAAAAAATAGGGCTGGAGATTTGGCTTGGTGGTCAAGTGCCCCTGAGTTCAATCACCAGTACCAAAAACAACAAAAATAAAACAGTACCTGAGGAGATTGAAGGTGGTAGATTAAAAGAAGCCTGCTTTTTCAATTGCTTCACAGCTTGGGATTCAAGCACTTGGGAAATACCAATTCTCGGCAATGTGGGTAAAAGAGGAAATTCATTGAAATTCATCATCAGGCAGAGATTCAAAGTCAATGGCATTGGGAGCAGAGGCACTGATTCACCACAAAGGGGAGGGATAACACAAACAAAACACAAAGGTCAAAGATGACATGGAAAAACCTGTAGAACAGAAAAGCAGTCTGAATGTGGCTGTATGGCAAGTTGGTGTTAGAAAAGAATGCTGTGCTTCTTGTCTGGCAAAGACCTGAGGTGATCCCCTTTGAAAAAGCAAAACCACACAGCCTGTTCATGCATAAGCCCAGGCAATCACAGGAAATATTACCATGCTCTCCTGGCAAGCACCTGCCTAGGATGTACCTGGAAGAAGTTGATTAAAACAGGCACAGAGAAAATTATACCCAGAGGGATTCAAGTCAGAGATGTGAATGGGAGTACAAGTCATTTTCCCTTTGAGACTGGAGGCTCACTCACATGACCACATGGGAAATTACACAGGTAAGTGTGATTTCACTCTTAGATTCCTCTCTGGGACTGAGTATGGAAAGGCCATGTTTGTGGTAGGTGGAGTGTGCATGACATGTGGAAGGCTGACTCCCCCTCAGCACCTGCACAATCCTCAGGAGACCCCTGAAACCCAGGGATCCAGGTACCCAGGAGATCAGCATCTGCCCAGCCTGGGGATGAGCTAACCTAATGTCTCCAGAGCACATGTACCCAAACTCACAACAGCCTGATCAGAGCTAAATATCAGCCACTCGAACTTCCCACTTAGAACTCTGCATAGATCTGTTAGTCCAGACAAAACTTCAATTGACAATACCTCCCATTTCATCCTGCCATATACTGGTGAGAAGGAAAGCTGCAAGCTACTTCAGACAACTATAGTTCCACATCATTCCAGCTGGCAGCTCAGTGAGAATCTCTAAAACAGGAAGGGTTTAGCAACCCCAAGACTTTTATACCTCCAAGGGATGCATAGCCCAAGAAGAAATGTAAAGGAGAACAACCTTGCACAAGCAGTGAACATTCCACCCTTGTGGATAGTTTTGACCACCTTAGCAAAAACAATTCTTATACTTTTAAGATATTACACTTTTCCTTCTCTCTTTACTTCTTTCGTGTGTGTGTGTTCTTACTACGGTAATTGGTTTGTGTACATTCACATTCTTTATTTCTATTTTATGTTTTATCTTCTTTGTCTTTTAAATGTTAAGTCTTTTATTTGTTTTATTGGTCAATATCTCATTTCTTTCTCTCTTCTGCTTTTTTTTTTTTTTTTTTTTTTTTGCAGTGCTGGGGATTGAACCCAGGGCCTTGTGCTTGTGAGGCGAGCAACTACCAACTGAGCTATCTCCCCAGCCCTCTCTTCTGCTTTTAATACCAGTTTCTCTTGATCTCCTTTTCATTTTGTTGTTATCACTTGATAAATATCTTCTTCTCTATATTCACATTTTGAATATGATAAACTTTCACATTCCCATCACATTTCCTTTTCTCTTAATGAACTCTATTTGTTTCATCTCTTGGAACTATTTAGTTGATACAATTCCGAACTCTTCACCATTACTGGTGTTTCAGTTATTAAGTACTATGGATAATGCAGTTGACACTTGCTGTTTTTTTTTTTTCTGCTGGGTTTTTAAAAGGTGTATCTTTGGCAAAATAATTTGTTGTTCTTGCTGGTCATTGCTAACCCTGCCATTCCTGTTCCTGTGGAAATGAGTGCTGCTGATGTCATAGTAGGCACTGGGTATTTATTTAATGCTGTATATTGCTGGCTGTTGCTGTTGCTGTTGCTTGATTGACCCTTTTTTTGTGAGATGCTGGGCATCTATGTGGACACTATAAGTTCACAGGGTAGGTACACTACTTCTGAACTACTTCTAAAACACAAACAAGAGAAAGCACCCCTTGCACCACACCCAAACCACACTGGAACATTAATGATATTTTAATAGATGAATGGAAACAAAACTCCCAAATCAATGACTCTGCCCCAAGTAGTAACAGCTGGGTGGTGACCTTGGGTCCCATTCATGCATATCCACTCCTATAGCATAGCAAATCAGGTAGTAAACTTGTATTACACTGTGGATACCTCAATCTACAAGGGGTCTCAATTTAGACATCCCCTATACCACTTTAGTATACAGAGTCTTGTTAAGTGATGAAGAGCAATCACTGTGGGTATATGCCACATATCCAACACAACTGTGGGATCTACAAGGAACCCACTCTTCTGAGACCTACAGGGAAAGTGGAATCCTCAAGCTCTGATACAACACACTTTGTAACGAAATGCACTATTCATCACCAAAGGACTAGATAGGGAAACTATAAACAACCCACTTGGAGGTCAGGCATGGTGGTGCATGCCTGTAATCCCAGTAGTTTGGGAGGCTAAGGCAGGAGGATTGCAAGTTCAAGACCACCTTCGGCAAAAAGTGAGGTGCTAAGGAACTCAGTGAGACAGTCTCTAAGTAAAACACAAAACAGGGCTGGAGATGTGGCTTGGTGGTCAAGTGTCCTTGAGTTCAATCCCAGGTACCACTGTTCCAAAAAAACCCAGTTGGAAATATGTCAAAAAATTCAAAACAACCTGATATCCAGAACACTTTTCCAAGAGAAGTCTATGTCCTAAAAAGGCTAACACATACTAATGGAAGATAAATCTGCCCCAAAGGATGCACAAAACACAAAACATGATAAAACATGGTGATATAATACTTCCTAAACTTCATAATTCAATTAACTCCAAAGATATTGAAGTGGATAAAATAGAGTGAGAATTTAAAGGAATGATTTAAAATGATCCATTTTCAAGGGACCACTTCACAGAACTTTATGAATTAAGGAAGTCAGTAGAGGATATGAGGTATAAATTCAGTAATGAGATACTGACACAAAAAAGAACCAAAGGAAATATTGGAAATGAAAGCCAAAATAAATCAAATAAAATGTTCCCTTGAAAGTTTCTCAAATAGAGTTGACCACAGAGAAGAGTAAATCTCGAAGGTGGAAGACAAAGTGGTCAGTCTTGAACATTCAGACACTATTAAGGAAAATGAGTACCTGCGAACAGAATAGACAAGAACTCTGGGACAACATTAAGAAACCAAACTTAAGAATCACTAGAAAAAAGAGCGTTGTAACATGTAGGCTAATGGCATGGATAACCTCTTAAGGGAAACAGTAGCAAAATTATCCAAACACTAGCAAGGAGACAGACATTAACCAACAGGAGGCAGTTAGAAGCCCCCAACCATCAAGATGAAAAAAGAATCTTTCCATGACACATTATCATTAAAATGCCTAACCCAGAGAGCAAGAACAGAATTTTTAAAGCCTTAAGAGAAAAAAAAAATCAGGTCACATTTAGGGGCAAGTCACTCAGAATTACTTTTGATTTCTCAGCACAAAATCTAAATTACAGAAGGTTTCAAATGACAGTTTCCAAGCCATGAAAGAACATACCTGTCAACCAAGATTGATATATCCAGAAAAACCATTCTTCAGAAGCAAATCAGGAATAAAAACTTTTCAGGAGAAGCAGAAACAAAAAGAAATCATGTTTACTCAACTGCCCCTAAAGAAAATACACTAAGAGCTACTACACAGAGAAGAAATCAAAAAACAAACAACAGAGCTCGCAAATGGACACACCTCATTTGAAAAGTAGCTAAACAAGTGAGAAAGAGAAACAAATTCCACATCAGAAAACACACAGAAGGAATTACCAAACATCTCTTTGTAATAACACTGAATGTAAATTTCCAATGAAAAGATGTAAGTTAGGACTGGGGTTGGCTCAGTGGTAGAGGACTCACTTAGCATGTGTGAGGCACTGGATTCGAGTCTCAGTACCACATAAAAAAATAAAATAAAGATATTGTGTTCATCTACAGCTAAAAATATTTTTAAAAGATATAGGCTGGCACAACAGATTAGAATACAATACCCAAATATATGTTGTAGTAAGAGACTCACATTACAGTCAAGGATAGCCACAGGCCAAAATAAAAATGATGGAACTAGACAAACCATGTAAATGAACCCCACCCCCAAAAGCAGGAGAAGCTACTCTATCTGATAAAGCAAACTTGAAGTCAAAATTAATCAGAACAGACAAAAAGTTCACTTCACACTGATCAAGAGAATAGCACAACAGGTACATACAATGATTGCAAATATTTAGGCCCCAACCATCAGTGCTCCTAATTACATAAAAGAGATACTTCTTGAATTAAACATTCAGAAAGACCAAGGTATGATAATTCCTTGTATCTTTTTTTGAATTTTATTTATTTTTAATTCATTTTTATTGTAAACAAATAGGATACATCTTGTTACTCTGTTTGTACATGAAGTAGAGGCATACCATTTATGTAATCAAACATTTACCCAGGGTAATAGTTTTTGATTCATTCTGTTATTGCATCTCATCATATCATAATAGAATGAAATTAGAAATGTACACTAAAACTACACAGAAACTAAGTAAACACATGGAGATTGAACAATACACATTTGAATGATGAACAGGTGATAGAAGAAATCAGGGAAGAAATTTCGAAAATTCTTAGACTGAAATAGAATAGTGCTACAAAACACCAGAATCTCTGGGACTCTATGAAGGTGATTCTAAGAGGAAGGTTTAGAGATAATGAAGGCAGACATAAGAAAATTAACAAGATCTCAAATAATCAAAAGATACATCTCATGGCCTTTGAAGAAGGAATAATTAAAATCAAAGCCAAAATTAATGAAATTGAGAATGAAGAAAATTGAAAGTATCAATTAAACATAGAGTTTATGAAAAGAAAAAAAAGATGGATAAGCCCTTAGCCAAAAGAAAAGACTTTTGAATTAACAAAATTAGAGATGAAAAAGGAGAAATCATCCATATATCACACAAATAAAAAAAAAATCTTTAGGGACTATTTTGAAAAATTATACACCATTGAACTGGAAAACCCAGAAAAACTGGGTTCATTTCTAGACAGTTACAACATTTAAAAATTGAATCCAAAGGACACAAAATACCTAAACAAACCAGTAGCTAGTAATGAGATGGACCAGTCACTAGCAAGGAGTTAGAAGCAGTAATGAAAAGTTACCTAACAAAAGCCCAGGTCCAGATGGATTCTCAGTTGAATTCTATGAGACTTAAAGAAGAACTAATGCCAGCACTCCTCATTCCTTCCATGAAATAGAAAGTGATGGGACACATTCAAATTCACTTGAAGTCAGTATCCCTCTCAGACCAAGAACAGATAAGATCATATTGAGGAAAGAAAACTGCAGACCAATATCCCAGATGAAATTAAATGCAAAAATTACTAATAAAATATTAGCAAATCATATTCAACAACATATCAAGGGTATTCAACATGACCAAGTTCACTTTATCCCAGGGATGCAAGAATGGGGTAACACAAGCAAATTAATAAGTATAATTCATCACATAAATAGAATTAAGGACAAAAATCACTTAGCCATTGCAACAGATACACAGAAAACCTTCAAAAGAATGCAGCATCTATTCATGAACAAAACCCCAAAGAAACAAGGGATAGAAGGAACCTACCTCAACATTACAACCACTATATACGAGAAAAACAAACCTAATACTGCACTGAATAAGAAAAAACTGAGAGCATTTCCCTTAAAAATTAGAATAAGACAAAGGATGTCCACTCTCACCACTCATATTTAATATACTACTAGAAATTCTTGCTGGAGTAATTAAGGATGAGAAGGAAAGAAAAGGGACAAAAACAAGGGAGGAAGAAGTAAAATTATCACTATTTTCAGTTGGTATGATCCCAGACTGACAAGATCCAAAAAGCTACCCCAAAAGACTAGTAGAGCTAATAAATGAATTTGGCAAAGTAGCAGGTTACAAAATCAACATAAAGAAATCAATCGCTTTCCTATGTAACAATAATGAATCTACTAAGACACCAGAAAACAATATCATTCACAACACCTTAAAAAATAACTAGGAATAAATCTAATCAAGGAAGTGAAAGACCTCTACAATGAAAACAACAGAACACTGAAGAAACTGATGAAGACACAAGATGATGAAAAGACTATCACAGTTATGAATAGGTAGAATTAATATTGTTAAATTTGCCATATTACCAAAAGCAATGTACAGATTCAATGTAATCCCTATCAAAATACCAATGACATTTTCATGAAACTAGAAAAAAAAACTGTCCTAAAATTCATGTGGAAAAACAAAAAAGACCCAGAAGTCAAAGAAATTCTAAGCCAAAAAAGCAACCTGTCACAATATCTGACCTCAAATTATACTCCAGAGCTATAGTAACAAAAACTGCATGGGACTGGCATAAAAACAGACACATAGACCAAGGTTGTAGAATAAAAGACAAAAAAACAAATCAACTCAGATACAGTCATCTGATCCTTGACAAAGGTTCCAACAGCATACATCAGAGAAGAGACAGCCTTTTAAACAAATAGTGCTGGGAAAACCAATTATCCATATGTAGAAGGATGAGACTAGACCCTTATTTCTCACCCTGCAAAAAAAAAATCAACTCAAAATGGATCAAACCAGAAACTATGCACCACTTAGAAGAAAAGGAGGGCTAACACCCCAACAAGGACTTTCTCAATAGGACCCATAAAGTTCAGGAAATAATGCCAAGAATTGATAAACAGGTAAGCATTGAATTTAAAAAGTTCTGCACAGCAAAGGAAACAAGAGCGTGGAGAACCTACAGAATGGGGGGAAAATCTTTTCTAACTACTCTTCTGACAGAGTATTAACACACAGAATACATAAAGAACTCAAAAATCTTAACATTAAAAAGCAAATAATGCAATAATAAATGAGCAAAGAAATAAACAGACACTTCTCAAAAGAAGAAATAAAAATGGCAACATATACAATAAATGTTCAACATCATTAGCAATTAGGGAACTACAAATCAAAACCGCCCTGAGATTTCATCTCACTCCATTCAAAGTGGCAGCTGTCAAGAAAACAAACAGTAATACATGCTGGAGGAGATGTGAAAAACAAGGATATTTATACACTACTGATGGGACTGGAAATTACTACAAACCTTATAGAAATCAGTATGGATGTTCCTCAAAAGACTAGAAATGAAACCACCATATGACCCAGCAATACCACTCCTCAGTATTTATCCTAAAGAAATAAAGTTATCATACTACAGTGATATATGCACACCAATCTTTATAGCAGCAAGATTCACTATAGAAAATATGGAACCAGCCTCAGTGTCCCTCAAAAGAAAAATGGATTAAGAAATGTGGTACAATACATAATGGAGTTTTATTCACCATAAAGTAAAATGAAATTATGTCATTTGAAAGAAAATGGATGGAACTGGAGACCATTAAGTTAAGCAACACATTCCAAAATCAGAACAACAAGGGTTAGATGTTTTCTCTCATATGTAAAAGCTATAATAGAAAAAGGAAAAGAGAGGTGGTGGTTCATGAAAATCAAAGGGACATAAGTAGAGTTGATGAAAGGGACTATGGGGAGAAACAAGGAGGGGAAAGAAAGGTAATGAAATTGTTTAAATTGAATTCTTGCATCTTGAGCATGTGTGTATACGTAAGAACAATTCCCACCATATGTACAACTGCAGTGCAACAATAGCATAACAAGAAAAAGAAACCATCACCTACTAAAACAAGACATAAAACATAGAAATACATGAGGATTGAACAATACCCTTCTGAATGATGAATGGGAGACAGAATGAATCAGGTAAGTATAAAAGTCATAGAATCAAACAAGAATAGTGATACCACATACCCAGAACCTCTGGGACAATAAAAGCTGTTCCAAGAGGAAAGTGTATATCCTTGAGTGCCCACATAGGAACATGTGAAAAATCCCAAACAACTTAAGGATGTAACTCAAGGTTTTAGAGAAAAACAAAAACAAAAATTCAATTTGAAAAAAGAGAAGGAGGAAAATAATGAACAGTAGAGTTGAAATCAAAGTAACAGACAGCAGGGGCTGGAGTTGTGGCTCAGTGGTAGAGCACGTGCCTAGCATATGCGAGGCACTGGGTTCAATTCTCAGCACCACATACAAATAAATTAATAAAGGTTCATCAACAACTAATAAAATATTTAAAAAATAATAATAGACAACAAAATTCAATGTACAGGATGAATGAAATGAAGGGCTGGCTCTCTGAATAGAACCCTCAGTCAAACTTAGATCAAACCCACATTAACAAAATTAGAGATTAAAAAAGGAGAAATAACCAGATCCCACCATATCCAAAGGATCATTAGGAACCATTTTGAAATGTAAACTGGAAAACACAGAAGAAATGAATACATTCTGTATAAATATATAATATATGATATTATGTATTCCTAATCAAGAATATATAAAAAACCAAAAGAGACCAAAGAAAAGCAATGAGATAGAAGCAGCAATTAAAATGCCTTCCAAAATAATAGTCCAGAGTCATATAGACTGTGAGTGAAATTCTAACAGACATTTAAACAGGAACTAATAAAGCAAAAAATGGCAGAACCCTTCTGAATCCATTCTATGAAGCCTGATACCATCCTAATACCAAACCCAGTTAAGGATACATCAAGGAAAGAAAACTACAGACCAACATCCCTGATGAATTCAGATGCAAATATACTTAATAAAATATTAGAAAATAATATTCAACAACACATCAAGAAGACTATATCAGGACTATGTTGGTTTCATTCCAGGGATTCAAGGATGGATTAACATCCACAAATCAATAAATATAATTCACTACATGAGTAGAATTCAGGAGAAAAACCATATAGTCTTCTCAACACGTGTAGAGAAAGGCTTTGACAAAATCTAGCACCCATTTATGATGAAAACACTGAAGAAACTAAGGACAAAAGGGACTTAACCTTGACATCATTAAGACTATATGTGGCAAACCCAATCCTAAACACAAACCCATCATATAGGATGGGAAAAAACTGAAAGCATTTCCTTTCAAAATCTGGGACAAGGTGAGGATGTCCTATGAACATCTGTCCTATTCAATATAGTACTATAAATTTAAGCAGACCAATAAGAAAAGATGAGATAAACAGGATAAAATTAGGAAAGGAAGAATTCAAGTTATCACTGTTTTCATATACTTCTAAGAACCAAAACACTCTATGAAAAGACTGCTAGAGTTAATAAGTAAATTCATCAAAGCACCAGGTTACAAAATCAGCCTGTGAAAACCAATACATTTCCTAGACACCAATAATGAACCCAGTGAAAACAAAATCATAAATGACCTAAAAAATTGAAATAAAATACCTAGGAAAAAATAACAAATGAGGTGAAAGATCTCCAAAATGAAAACTATAGAACTGAGGAAAGGAACTGAGGAAGACCTTAGAAGATGGAAAGACTTCCTAAATGCTTGGACAGGCAGAATTGATATTGTCAAGGTAGCCACACTACCAAAAGTGTTACGGAGATTCAGTGTAATCTCCATCCAATGAACAGTGACAATCTTCAGAGAACTAAAAAAAAATAATAAAAATTAAAGCATCCTAAAATCCATGTGCAAGAACAAAAACCCAGAATAGCAAAGTAATCCGGAGCAAGAAGAGTAATGCTGGAGGCATCACAATACCTCATTCCAGATTATACCAGAGGGTAATAATTTGAAAAATCATGGTGCTAGCATCAGAAGACATGAAGTCCACTGGGACAGAAGACAGAGAAAATTTACCCTAGATGCAGCCATCTGATACTCAACAAAGGTGCCAAAAACATGTTGGAGAAAATATCAATCATTTTTCACAAAAGGGACTGGAAAAACTGGACAACATATGTAGAGGAACCAAAATGGATCCGCATCTTTCACCCTGCATAGAAGTCAACTCAAAAAGGATCAAATGAAGTCAAGAATCAACAAGTTGGACAGCATCAAATAAAAAACCTTCTGCACATGGCAAAGGAAACAAGAACAGGAAGAGGGAGTAAAGAAAAGGTGAGGATTTTTTCCAGGTGCCGCTCTGATAAAATTAAGCAACAACAGGAGATTAATACTCAGAATATATAAAGAACTCAAAAAAAACTTAACACCCAAACATTTTAAAAATAAAAAAAATGGGTCAATGATCTAAAAAGACACTTCTCAATGTAATCTCTTCTGAACAGAAGAGATACAAATAGGCAAGAAATGTATGAAAAAAAAGTTCAACAAGCCTAGCAATCAGGAAAATGATAATAAAATCCACACTGAGGTTTAATTCTCACTCCAATGAAGAATTAAAATAATGCACTACTAGAAACCTAATGGGTAAAGGAACTAGGAGGACACTTGTCTGGCCCCTGGTTATATGGAAACAACTAATCGATTTTGCCCCAGGCACTACAATGAAAGGCAATAAAGGAAGAATATGATTCCTTCCAGGTGGGGAGGGATGCTGTAACAGGAATGGCCAGTTGGGTGTTTAGGGACTTTGGAATATCAAATACACCCACCAGCTCTCCTGAAACCACTCTCTCTACACCTCCAATAACTCCAGAAAGCTACTACCACCCATCTTAGAACCAGATCAACACTGCAGATCATACCCAGGGGGGACTGGAAACAAGATTTTAACCCACAAGCCCTAGTACACAGGATACAAGCTCTTACTAATCCTCATATATACATTTACAGGGTGGATATAAACCTTTCCTAACAAGGTGAAAAGGCACAGGAGGGAATAAAGGTATTTCTAAATGAAATCATCCCTAGTTTGGCTTACCAAGATCCCTACAAAGTGACAGTGGTCCAGCTTTTATGGCACAAATTACAAAAGCACTGGGGATACAGTATTATCTACATCTTCTTCCAGCCAAGTAAAAAGGGCCGACCATTCCCTTAAGAGAACTTCAGCTAAGCTATGACAGGCAATATCCAAAACCAAATGAATTTAGAGCCCATTGTCCTTATGAAAGTCATAAATACTCTGAAAGTTAATCGGATGCTACTTTCATATGAGATGTTACATGGCATAGCTTTTCTATCAGTAAGTATAAGAAGTGAATCAGATTCTGCAGTACCTGATTAATCTGGGAAGAGTTTGGGTCACACTCCAAGAATGAGGAAATGCCAGCTGGACATGCTCAGTAAATTCCGTAGAGATTCAGAAGAAAGGAAAGCCAGGAGACCAAGATCAAGTCACGACCTGGAAAGAGATGGACCTATCGAAACACCTACGACCTAGATGCAAGGTATCTTACATGGTCATTTTAGCTCCTTCTGTGGCCATAAAAGTACTGGGCATACCAACTTGGATCAATCTCTCCTGGGTAAAAAAACAAAACAAAACAAAACAAAATCCTCCCTCTGGATTCTGAAGATACTCCAGACTCAGAGTCTCACAGAATTCATCCTACACCTGTGAACTTCTCAGACCTCTGCTTACTCTTCTGATGTAATAACTCCTCAAAATCAGATAAGCCTTTCATAAACATGAAGTGAACTTTGCTTTGTTCTCTTTGCTACTTCACTTCAGCCTTAGGACAACTTCTTTCAACTACATGCAGTGGCTCAAGCCTTTAATCTCCCCTCCACCTGGATATGCCCTTCTGAAACATGACCAAAAGTAGTTTTTACCATGTATCTGGAAACCAAGAGTTGAGAAACAAATCTTCCACTTCCTCTCATCTTAACTTAGTCAAGTTCCCAAATGAAGCTACAGAAAACACACTTCTATCAACATTCTCTGCTCTTATGGAGCGATATCCATATTCCCTCACTAACTCTCACAGCACGGATCCGATCCTTTTGATTTCTCAAAGCCAGCTTCCTAGTTCCTTCTTTGCTTCAGGGCCTCCCACTCTTGTGGGTGATGAAACTCTCCCTTTCTACAGCAGTGTACTCTCACTTCAGTAGCTCCTCATGCTCTGTCTGGTGTGTGTCTCCTCCAATTGTCTGTTCATAATAAGAACCTGGAACTACAAACCCAGGCATTGCATCAGTCTGGCAAGAACACCTTTTGATTAGGAGTCAAAAACAACTCTAAATAGAAGGAAGAAAAGCAGCTGGATGTTTTGATGTATACCTGTCATCCCAGCTATTCAAAATCTGAGGCAGAAAAATCATAATTTCTAGGTCACTCTGGATCCCTTAACGAGACCCTGTCTCAAAATAAAATTTTAAAAGGTCCAGGATATAGTTCTGTGGTTGGTAGAGTGTATGCCTAGCATGTGTGAGGCCATGGGTGCAATCCTTGATCCTGAAAAAAAAAAGGTGCAATTCTTGATCCTGAAAAAAAAAGAATACAAACAAAAACAAAATAAAGACAACACATTGGAAAACACACCTCTGCTATAGTAAATGGTTAGAGATAAAAATATTTCCCCCAAAATGGAAAGAAGACAAACATACATGCTTACACTAGTTCTTTTTGACATACCAGAAGCCCTTGCTAGATCAATCAGCAAGAAGTAGAGACAGAGGGTATACTAAGTGGAAAGGAAGAAGGATAATTACTTGTATCCACAGATGGTATAAGTTTATATCTGGAGAACTTTGATTCCAAGGGAAAAAATGACCAGAATGAATAAATTCAGCAAAGGTACCAATACACAACCCATATACACATAGCTGTGTTTCTATATACTAACCATAAAATATATGGAAAGAAAATCAAGAAAAAATTCCATTCACAATATCAAATAAAATGTAATACTAGACCCTATGGAACCAAGGAGATCGAAGCTGAAAACTACAAAACAATGAAGCAAACTTAGAATTACACCAAATAGTGAAAGGCATCAAACAATCATGGGCAAGAACACTAAAATTTCTCAACATGCCAACACTACCCAAAGCAATGTACAGTTTCAGTGACATCTGTAGCAAAATCCTAACTTTTTTCATGAATACCATTTAAATTTATTCTTTTTAGTTTTACATGAAAGAAGAGAACATTTTGACACACCGGAGTACATCTTATTGTAATTAAGATCCTAATCTTGAGGTTGTACATAATGTGGAGATTCTTGGTGCAAAAAATTAAAAATCCATCCTAAATTAATATGAAATGTGTAAGCTACCAACTACCAAAACAATTCTGAATGAGAAGAACAGCATTGGTGGTCTGACACATCAAAATTATAAACTCCCTGCTGAAAAGCTACAGTCCTACAGTGTGAAAATGAAAGAAAGGTCGATTAAACACTAGAAAATCTAGAAAAAACACTTTTACATAAATTTTCAAATTATTTCTGATAATACCATTTGATGGGAAATGGATAGTCTTTTCAACAAATGCTGCTGAGAAAACTGGATAGCCATAAACCAAACAAGGAAGGAGAACACTTATCTAACACCATAGTCAAAAATTAACTCAACATGGATAGAAGACCTAAATGTAAGACCTGCAACTATAACACACAAGAGAGAGAAAGTCCATGACAATGGATTTGACCTGGACTTTTGGGACAGAACACCAAAACCACAGGCACCAAAAGAAAGAAAAAAACTGAACTACATCAAGACTGAAAACTTGATTCATCAAGGCACACAATCATTAGTGAAAAGGCAACCCACTGAATACAAGAAAGCATTTGAAAATCATATTTCTGATAAGAAGTTAAGATCTATGATATAAAGAGCCCTTAAACCTCAACAATAAGAAAACAAAAATCCATTATTAAAATGGGCAAAGGACTTCCACAGATGTTTCTCCAAAGAGGACATGCAAATGACTGAGAAACCCATGTGAAGATGCTCAACATCAATAATCAGTGGAGAAACCAAAATAAAAATCACAGTGAGAGTCAGGTTGACACATAGGATGATGGCTACCACCAAAGAAACAGAAAACACTAGTGCTGCTGAGAATGTGATGTAACCAGAACCCCAGGGCACTGTGGGTTAGAATGCAAAGTGCTGCAGGCTCTACGGAAAACTGTTTGTTGGTTCCTCAAATTATCAAAAGTAGATTTGCATGATCTTTCAATCCTACTCCGCAACATACACCTCTAAAACATTACAAGAAAGGGCTTGAACAGATATTTATACAAATATAATCACTCCAGGAACGTCTGTTATACTCAAGGGTCCATTGAGGAAGAATTTTTTTTTAAATTTTGTAGTTGTGCCTTATAACTGTACATAAGCATGGAATATGGTTTGTTCCAATTCAGTCTCTAGAACTTGCCCATTCCCTCCCCTCCTCCTGGCCTGGTTTCCTTTCTTCTTCTCTACTGGTCTTCCTTCCATGTATTTATAGTTTTCCTAACTAGAGCTTTACAGATATACATAAAGATGAAATTCACTATGGGTCTCTCCACATATGAACATTGGACAGTTTGGTCAATTTCACTCCACTATTCCAGTCTTTTCTTACCCCAAGGAAGAATGCTTTACATGTAACATATGACGGAATATTATTTGTTCTGAAAAATGAAGGAAAAACTGGTTGATACTAGACCAGGGATGGACCTTGAGAATATACTATATGATCGTACTTAAATGAAGCACAGTACACAGAGGAATTGGAATAAATCATAAAGGAAAATGGTAGTTTCTTAGGGCATGAGGGTAATTGAAAATTATTGTCTAATAAATGAGCTTCAATTTGGCAAGAAGAGAAAACTTCTGTGGCTGCATGCTGGTATCAGAAGAATGGCAAAATAAGTGTACTGACCACCACCAACCTGCCTTCCCAAATAGTTAACATGGTCAAACTTTGCTGTGCATATTTGATCACATATAAAAAATTAAACTCCTTTTATTTATTTCCACATAAATAAAAACCAAGGAAGTTCTCCACTAGTAGAACTGATCACTAAGAAATGTGAAAGGATCATTCAGGTTGAAAGGAAGAATCACTCGCTCAGTCATGCCACGAAATGAAGAATAAAAATGAGGGAAGCTCCTCAGGAAACTTTAAAGCCCTATCATTGTACTTTCAATTTTTATCTTCTCTCCAAATGTGATTGAGGAGCAACTGTGTAATAATTATAGAGCCCATGGTGTTGCCAAAGCATGCACATTGTGAGCTCAGGCATGTGTGCACATGAGTCAGGCTGGGAAGGCCTGTAGGGGCTTGTACTTAGGGTCTGGGCCTTTTTCATTAGGGAGGGAAAACTCCAAGGGAGGAAGCAACAGGTGAAAAAACATAAATAAACTCTCAATAATTGTCCCTGGATCCGTAAATCTCCCAGCAGTTTCCTTACTGAGTCAGTCCCTTTGAACCATTCTGAAGGGGAATGGTCACACCTCACATCTTAGAGGAAAATCTCCCCCAACCACTCTGGAGGAGTCATCCCTGACTGGCTTCCATCCACCAGCACAGGATCCTAGAGGTCAGCCCCAAATGAGCACAAGAGGTACGTCCCCCCACCACCACAACTAACATAGCCAGACATTGCATAAGGACAAGAAATGGGAAATCATTTTTGGGGCTTCAGATCAAAGGAACAAACGTCAGTGCATATGGGAAAGGCTTGCCATCACCAATGTGCTCCTGCTACCCGTTCCAGCCTTGGACGTACGCAATACCAGTGGATTACGAAGGCTCTCATAACCTAGTCATTTCACTTCTAAACTTTCATGCATTGTCAGACACATAAGCTTTTGGGGGATGTCTCATACCTAAAGTATAACCTCTCACCATTAAATAAGCCTCCTATTTAGGTATGTTCTACATTCTAAGCACATGTAGAATGTAGACAAAATGTAGGCCAATTCTTGTCAGAAGTAACATGAGTGGCCTCTAATCCAGTTACCAAACAGGTACTTGCTTCAATCTGGAAACCGCACGGACAGTGCCTGTGCTGTCTGCATTCCTCCACACATTCTGGTCTGACCTCACATCAGCATCCCTAACAGAGCTCTCTTCCAGCACTCTAGGCTTTCTCTAGCTTATTTCTCCAAGCTTTTCCAAATTTCTCCTGAAAATTATTCCAATGCCTTCTGAATCACATGACCAGGTATGGTCACAAAATCATGCACACTCTGGGAGCCATTTTTCTGGGTTAATCAGTTGTCTGTCACAGTAGTAAAGTGTCTGAGAGCAATACCATGAGTGGAGGTTACAATCCATGATTGTTTGGCCCAGTTCACTATGGACCTGTGACTGAGCAGTAGAGTATACTAGAGGAAAACTCCTCACTTTAAGGTGGCCAGAAAGTAAAGAGAAAAAGAAAGGGATAGGTATAGGGAAAGGCCCAGGTCCCAATATCCCATTCCAGAGAACAACCCCCAATGACATGATTAACTTCCACTACATCCCACCTCCTAAAAGCTCCCCCTGCCTACCAATAGCACCATCCACTGGAGACCAAGCTTTGAACCCATGAGCCTTTCCCAGAAGGTGACTGTCCTACCCTTAGAGGGGACTGAGATCCCCTCATTTACCCCTTTCACCACAACTCACCATCCCTGGGTCACAACCAGGAGTAGAATCAGCCTAAGGAACCAGGCACAGAAAACCTCAGATGACTCCTAAGGAGGAAGGTCATGTTGTGGGGTCGTCTGGTTTCCACCTCTAGCATGCAGCTCACTGATAGGTCAGCCACTCAATGGGAATGGAGAAAATGAAGAAGGTGGCACCACACTATCAGACAAACAGGAAGCAGGGATGTGCTTCCCCCAGAAGAGAATACTTGCCCTTCAAAACACACAGAAGGTTCCTTCAAAACATGACCCAAAGCAACAGAGCTACCAAAACAGAAAATAAAATCTCTGAGCTTTGGGGTCCCTGGAGGTCCCTGAAGCCTCAGGTTTCCACAGGGAAGGGTTGCCTGACATCCACCAGCAAACACCACCCAGGGCAGAGATGGTAGTGCCCTAGAGGATCTGCAGGTTTTCACTGGCCTCACGCTGTGGAGCACAGTGCTTTCATCCACCAGCTTAGCCTCAGAGGAACCAACAGCCTCTGTGGCTGCCCAGCTGATTCTCACGGTGTTGGTACAAAAGAGGACTTTTCCATCTCATCTCCTGTCCAGGAAACCCAACAATTGTATGCCTGTTGCCCAACACAAACATGATACCTATTTAAAAGTTTCTATTCTTCACAGTCAGCTTATGACTGAGATGCCTGGACCACCCACATGCTGAACAGGAACCTGCCTGCCCAAGGAGCATACAGTACTGAATCCACCTGCATGAGGAAGAGCCAGAAAGCAACAGACATGCAGGTTCTTTGTCCCTGAAGAATGAACTAACCCAGTTAGGAGCAATAGAGTGGATCAGAATGAAGAGGGTCAAGGCCTTCCCAAAAGGATCCCTGATGCCCCACTCACAATACATGTAGAATCTCCAAGATATCAATGCACTGTTACCTTAATATGTTTATGGTATTAATGTCTCCAGACAAAAACACCTCATAGTTTCTGAACTTGTGAACAACCAATATCTCCACCCTAAATATAAAGGAACACCACCTGTTACTATGTGATTTTTTTTTGTAGGAAAATACCCTATTCATCCTAAATGTTCATGTGCGTTCCCACAATAATGCATACACGAACGACGAGGGATGGACACGTAACTATGCAACATACACACTGCCCATATATACCCAATGAATACTGTACAGGCACAGACTCTGGAAAACCAAAAAGTATACGACCAGTCATCTCTTGAACTATGAAAAAAGAGACACACGAAAATCCCAGCTCTTAAAATACGTACATTTCACAATACCCAAAGACACAATCAAATCCCAAATATACATGCCAAGAGTCCCTTGAGTTCAAGACACACTCAACCACCAACAACCCAGACTTCTCAAATGCATGAGACTAACCATAATCACATACCAGGACCACATATTCTACTAACATCACCAATATCTTCAAGAATTATGTGCCACAATAAACACAATTCCTGAGCATCTTATATACATATACACAGAGATTCTAAATACCACATCCACAAATCCATGAAGATACACCTAGTCGCTTGTGTGCTTATACACAAAACACAAAAATGATAATCTTGCTTGAATGTGGCAGAGAGTTCAATACGAACACACATGAAAAACCATGCATATATTAATCTCTGTATATGGATCGATATATAATTTCCACACATAAATGGAGGCAGATACAGAAATATTTCTAAAATATGAATATAGAGATTCACTAAAAATACATATTCTACATCTCCAGAAAGTACCATGCCAACTTAATCAGTCAAACATTGCTATACACACCTAGAAATAATATCACACATTCTCCAAAGAAATAGTTTGAGAACTCCTAGAAATCTCATTCCCAATGAAGAAACTTACAGAATTTGGGCACCCCTCTAAAAGTCCACAAACCAATTTGAACACCTGAGACACAAAAACATCTTTAGCATATCATATAAGAAATACATAAGCTCACGTACAAATCCCAAATTATCACACCCTACTAGAACAAACTTTATTTCTACTCGAATACTAACAAAGAACTGTATCATTTCTAAAACATAAACAGAATTTCCACAGCCCCTGTTTAAAAGCACAGTGTCACCTTTCCATCCCATATATACATCCTTCCTTCCCAGTTACATACAAATAACTTTCTACTTAATACAGACATCAACTTCCATGTCCCTTGAATACACATACTAATTGACACCTAAATATTCTGCCTTCTCACAACTATTGCTACAACATGCAACACAAATACAAATACCCACACATGTGTGCACAAACACACAAACATACACACCCCTGCGGTGTGGCAGCCAACACAAACTCAATATACAAGTAACTCTCCACAGGCATCTCATCTCTACACAGTTACCCACTACATACAAATATGCAAGTAACATCAGTGAGTTGTTTTTTTGTGTGTGTGTGCGGTGCTGGGGATCAAACCCAGGGCCTCGTGCTTGCAAGGCAGGCACTCTACTGACTGAGCTATCTCCCCAGCCCACAAGTACAATCAAATACACAAAAAACTCTTACTACCTTCATATACAAGCTCGCACACTTCCAAATATGAAGAAATAACTCCTCTTCTTCTAAAATGCAGAATCCTGCCAACTCCACACCACACTTGAACATATTCATCCTACTACACCACAAAATTAGTAACTGAGCAACCTTCATGCACTCAAGTGCATATACATGAGTAATCAAAATATATTTTTTTACAAAGCCCCACATTACCAAGCACCATGTCCTGAATATACAAATACCCCTTCTCCAATTCCCAACTCTCAAAATCACATTGCAAACCCACAGAAATATACCCAAATGTGCTCCTTAACATAGCCCACATGCAAACACACATATTATACCCAAACTTCCCAGGGTGCACCCATGGGCCAAAACAAACAATAAAACCACAGGTAAAATATTACAAAATCCTATTGCAAACACCTAACCCCAACTCCCTCAGTTGATGCCAGTGGTCTCTCACACCCTCCAAATACACTGAAGCCTACACTGTCTCACAAAAACTGTCATGACTTCCCTTGGTCCCTACACCCACCCAGACACCATCACACACCCTTGTGAATACACACCAGACTATCATCAGTGGACTGACCCTGAACTCTGAAGGCATGTCAACACATGAGGGGCACCACCACCCCACAAAAGGAACAGGGACAACCCCTCATGCCCTCTGAATTCCCACCATCCCCACAAGGACAAGCACACCATCTCATTTTCTCTTACAAATAACCTCCCATTGATCATCATGCCTTCAAAATGAAAGGAAAACTTCCTGCACCCAGAAACACCAACAAGGGCCTCCCACTAACCCACCAACACACACGAGAGCATGTGATCCATTTCCCGTGTGCGATCCATGAACGCCACACAATTTAATAACCAAATCTCAATCTCTTTATTGCAGAACGACTGTAGGGCAGACGATTCTCATCCGGTCATCGAGTCCATTTTCCACACTCTTCCGCCGCAGCCAACCTGCGACTGCACGTCACAGGGACGTGACCACAGCAGAAGGGCCAGAGCAACTCGGTCGTCCCTTTTGCAAAGTCCCCTGCGTCACCAGACAGGAGTGTCCTTCTGCCTAAAGACGCGGAGGTCTTCTTCTGTGGGAGCAGAAGTAGAGGAAGGAGAGACCACTAGACAACACACTTGGTGTAGCTGGGGAAGCCCAGGGAAGACTGACGGTGCTCATGGGGTGCGAGGTTCCTAGGACACAGATTGAGCCAACTCGAGGGAGGGATACTGGGTAGGCAGAAGGAGAGAGACAAGGGACTGATTCCTTGTAGAAACACACAGGTCACTGCGTGGTAATCTGCGGCAGTCAGAGATGGTGTCACAGTGGGTCAGTTAGGGCTGCCTGAAAGGGAGAGGCTGAGCCTGTGGCCATTCTTCAGACACCTGGAAACTGCCTGTGATACTATTCTGAGGGGTTTGACTGAACGGTCTCAGATTGTGAGTGGGCAGTGGAGAGAAAGATTCTTTTTTCCTTTTTTAATTGTAAACAAATGGGATACATGTTGTTTCTCTGTACGTGGCGTAAAGGCATACCATTTGTGTAATCATAAATTTACATAGGGTAATGTTGTTTGATTCATTCTGTTATTTTTTGCCTTCCCCCCACCCCTACCACCCCTCCCACCCCTCTTGTCCCTCTATACAGTCCTTCCTTCCCCCATTCTTTCCGCCATCCCTAACCCTAAATCTAACCCTAACACTAACCCCTGCCACCCCCCATTATGTGTCATCATTCACTTATTAGCGATATCATTCGTCCTTTGGTCTTTTGAGATTGGCTTATCTCACTTAGCATGATATTCTCCAATTTCATCCATTTGCCTGCAAATGCCATAATTTTATCATTCTTTATGGCTGAGTAATATTCCATTGTATATATATGCCACAGTTTCTTTATCCATTCATCAACTGAAGGGCATCTAGGTTGGTTCCACAATCTGGCTATGGTGAATTGAGCAGCAATGAACATTGATGTGGCCGTATCTCTGTAGTATGCTGATTGTAAGTCCTTTGGGTATAGGCCAAGGAGTGGGATAGCTGGGTCAAATGGTGGTTCCATTCCAAGTTTTCTAAGGAATCTCCACACTGCTTTCCAGAGTGGCTGCACTAATTTGCAACCCCACCAGCAATGTATGAGTGTACCTTTCTCCCCACATCCTCGCCAACACCTGTTGTTGCTTGTATTCTTGATAATCGCCATTCTAATTGGGGTGAGATGGAATCTTAGGGTAGTTTTGATTTGCATTTCTCTTATTACTAGAGATATTGAATATTTTTCCATATGTTTGTTGATTGCTTGTAGATCTTGTTCTGTGAAGTGTCTATTCATTTCCTTAGCCCATTTGTCGATTGGATTACTTGCATTCTTGGTGTAGAGTTTTTTGAGTTCTTTATAGATTCTGGAGATTAGTGCTCTATCTGAAGTATGATTGGCAAAGATTTTCTCCCACTCTGTAGGCTTTTTCTTCACATTGCTGATAGTTTCCCTTGCTGAGAGAAAGCTATTTAGTTTGAATCTATCCCAGTTATTGATTCTTGCTTTTATTTCTTGTGCTATGGGACTCCTGTTGAGGAAGTCTGGTCCTAAGCCGACATGTTGAAGCTCTGGACCTACTTTTTCTTCTATAAGATGCAAGGTCTCTGGTCTGATTCTGAGGTCCTTAATCCATTTTGAGTTTAGTTTCATACATGGTGAGAGATATGGGTTTAGTTTCTTTCTGTTGCATATGGATTTCCAATTCTCCCAGCACCATTTGTTGAAGAGGATATCTTTTCTCCATTGCATATTTTTGGCCCCTTTGTCTAGTATGAGAAAATTGTATTTATTTGGGTTTGTGTCTGTGTCCTCTACTCTGTACCATTGATCCACCTTTCTATTTTGGTACCAATACTATGCCATTTTTGTTACTATTGCTTTGTAGTAGAGTTGAAGATCTGGTGTTGCGATACCCCCTGCTTCACTCTTTCTGCCAAGGATTGCTTTAGCTATTCTGGGTTTTTTATTCTTCCAGATGAATTTCATAATTGCTTGCTCTATTTCTGTAAGGTACATCATTGGGATTTTAATTGGAATTGCATTGAATCTGTATAGCACTTTTGGTAGTATGGCCATTTTGACAATATTAATTCTGCCTATCCAAGAACATGGGAGATCTTTCCATCTTCTAAGGTTTTCTTGAATTTCTTTCTTTAGTGTTCTGTAGTTCTCATTGTAGAGGTCTTTCACCTCTTTTGTGAGATTGATTCCCAAGTATTTTATTTTTTTCGATGCTATTGTGAATGGGGTAGTTTTCCTAATTTCTCTTTCTAAAGATTCATCACTTATGTATAAAAATGCCTTAGATTTATGTGCATTGATCTTATATCCCGCTACTTTACTGAATTCACTTATGAGCTCTAAAAGTTTTCTGGTGGAATTTCCTGGTTCCTCTAAGTATATAATCATTTCATCAGCAAATAGGGATAGTTTGAGTTCTTCTTTTCCTATTCGTATCCCTTTAATTTCTTCGGTCTGTCTAATTGCTCTGGCTAGAGTTTCAGGACGATATTGAAAAGAAGTGGTGAAAGAGGGCATCCTTGCCTTGTTCCAGTTTTTAGGGGGAATGCTTTCAGTTTTTCACCATTTAGAATGATATTAGGCATGGGCTTAGCATAGATGGCCTTTACAATGTTGAGGAATGTTCCCAGTATCCCTATTTTTTTCTAGTGTTTTGAGCATGAAGGAGTGCTGTATTTTATCAAATGCTTTTTCTGCATCTATTGAAATAATCATGTGATTCCTGACTTTGAGTCTATTGATATGGTGAATTACATTTATTGATTTCCGGATGTTGAACCAAACTTGCATCCCTGGGATGAAACCCACTTGATCATGGTGCACTATCTTTTTAATATGTTTTTGTATGTGATTTGCTAAAATTTTGTTTAGAATTTTTGCGTCGATGTTCATTAAGGATATTGGTCTGAAATTTTCTTTCCTCGATGTGTCTCTGTCTGGTTTAGGTATCAGGGTGATATTGGCTTCATAGAATGAGTTTGGGAGGGTTACCTCCTCTTCTATTTTCTGGAATACTTTGAGAAGTATTGGAATGAGCTCTTCTTTAAAGGTTTTGTGGAACTCGGCTGAGAACCCATCTGGTCCTGGACTTTTCTTTGTTGGTAGGCTTTTGAGGACTTCTTGTATTTCATTACTTGAAATTGGTCTATGTAAATTGTGTATGTCCTCCTCGTTCAGTTTAGGCAATTCATATGTCTCTACAAACCTGTTGATGTCTTCGAAATTTTCTATTTTGTTGGAGTATAGATTTTCAAAATAGCTTCTAATTATGTTTTGTATTTCAGTCGTGTCTTTTGTGATATTTCCTTGTTCATTCCGAATTTTAGTGATTTGGGTTTTCTCTCGTCTTCTCTTTGTTAGTGTGGCTAAAGGTTTATCAATTTTGTTTATTTTTTCGAAGAACCAACTATTTATTTTGTCAATTTTTTGTACTGTTTCTTTTGTTTCCATTTCGTTGATTTCAGCTCTGACTTTAACTATTTCCTGTCTTTTACTACTTTTGGTGTTGGTCTATTCTTCTTTTTCTAGGGCTTTGAGCTGTAGTGTTAGGTCATTTATTTGTTGAGTTTTACTTCTTTTATTAAATGTGCTCCATGAAATAAATTTTCCTCTAAGTACTGCTTTCATAGTGTCCCAGAGATTTTGATATGATGTCTCTTTGTTCTCATTTACCTCTAAGAATTTTTTAATTTCCTTCCTAATATCTTCTGTTATCCATTCATCATGTAATAGCATATTGTTCAATCTCCAGGTGTTGGAGTTGTTTCTGTTTTTTACTCTCATTTATTTCTAACTTCAATCCATTATGATCTGATAGGTAGTGTGTCTATCTTCTTGTATTTGCTAACATTAGCTTTGTTGCATAATATATGGTCTATTTTAGAGAAGGATCAATGTGCTGCTGAGAAGAAAGTGTATTCTCTCTTCGTTGGATGGTATATTCTATAAATATCTTTTAAGTCTAAATTATTGATTGTGTTATTGAGATCTATGGTTTCTTTGTTCTATTTTTGCTTGGAAGATCTGTCCAGTGGTGAGAGAGGCATGTTAAAATCACCTAGTATTATTGTGTTATGGTCTATTTGGTTTCTGAAATTGAGAAGGATTTGTTTGACATACATGGATGAGCCACTGTTTGGGGCATAGATGTTTATGATTGTTATATCTTGCTGATAGATGCTTCCCTTAAGCATTATGAAATGTCCTTCTTTATCCCTTATGACTAACTTTGGCTTGAAGTCCACATTATCTGAAATGAGGATGGATACTCCAGCTTTTTTGCTTTGTCTATGTGCATGGTATGTTTTTCCCCATCCTTTCACCTTTAGTCTATGGGTATCTTTTTCTATGAGGTGGCAGGCATTTCTTGTAGGCAACATAATGTTGAATCTTTCTTTTTAATCCAATCTGCCAGTCTATGTCTTTTGATTGATGAATTCAGGCCATTAACATTCAGGGTTAATATTGAGATATGATTTGTATTCCCGGTCATTTGGTTCATTTTTAAAATTTTATTTATTTATGTATTTATTTGACACGACTTGGTTCCTCCTTTATCTGACAGTTATTTTAGATAATTCCTCCCTTTGCTTATTAGCTTCTTTGTTTTTCATCTCTTCCTCATGGAATATTTTGCTGAGAATGTTCTTTAATGCTGGCTTTCTTTTTGTAAATTCTTTTAGCTTTTGTTTAACTTGGAAGGACATTATTTCATTGTCAAATTTGAAGGTAAGTTTTGCTGGGTATAAGATTCTTGGCTGGCATCCATTTTCTTTCAGGGCTTGAAAAATGTTGTTCCAGGCCCTTTTAGCTTTTAGGATCTGGATTGAAAAATCTGCTGATATCTTTATTGGTTCCTCCCTGAATGTAATTTGGTTCTTTTCTCTCACAGCCTTTAAAATTCTGTCTTTATTTTGTATGTTAGGTATTTTCATTATAATATGCCTTGGTGTGGGTCTGTTGTAATTTTGTGTATTTGGAGTCCTATAAGTCTCTTGAACTTGATTTTCCATTTCATTCTTCAGATTTGGGAAATTTTCTGATATTATTTCATTGAATAGATTGTTCATTCCTTTGGTTTGTTTCTCTAAGCCTTCTGCAATCCCAATAATTCTCAAATTTGGCCTTTTCATGATATCCCATAGTTCTTGGAGATTCTGTTCATGATTTCTTACCATCTTGTTGAACTTTGTTTTCAAGGTTAAATATTTTGTCTTCAATATCTGAGGTTCTGTCTTCCAGGTGTTCTATCCTATTGGTTATGCTTTCTATGGAGTTCTTAATTTGGTTTATTGTTTCCTTCATTTCCAGGATTTCTGTTTGGTTTTTTTTCAATATCTCTAACTCTTTATTGAAATGGTCTTTTGCCTCCTTATTTGCTCTTTTAACTGTCGATTTGTGTGATCATTCAATGCCTGCATTTGCTCTTTCATCTCATCATTCAATGCCTGCATTTGCTCTTTCATCTCATCGTTTGCTTCCCTGATCATTTTAATTATGTACATTCTGAACTCCCTTTCTGTGATTTCTTCTGCCATGCTGTTGTTGGATTTTATTGATGTAACATCTAGATTTGTTTGGGGCATTTTCTTCCCTTGTTTTCTTATATTGTTCAGATATGCTAAGATATTTCAGATTTCCTCTGTTGACTTATAATGTCCCTGAGGATTGCTAGTATATCCCCTCTTATCCTTCAGTAGCCTGAAATCTTGGAGGAAGTTGATAATGCGGTGCTCCACAAGGAAGGTGCCTCTCTAGTGGTGGTGACCTTCAGGTGGGGTATATTCCCTGCTAGTGGGCAGAGGTGCCTCCACTTGTTGACCAATGGTCATCCAAAGGTGAACTAGGCTGCGGGCTGAGGCAAAGCCTGTTTGGACCTGTGTCTCTGGTTTTACCCTCCTTGTGGGAAAACCTCACCCGGCAGGGAAGACTCACCCGGTGGGGAGGTCTTGCTGGTGAGTTCCCCTCCTAGAGGTTCCCCTCAATCTACAACTACTGCCTGGGCTGGGCTGCCTTCCTCTGCAATGTTCCCAGGGGCCCGAACCTACCTCCTGCGCCTGGGAGCCTCACCCTTTGCAGACGAGTCTCCTTAGGCTGCCTCTCCTCAGAGAATCTGCCCGCCGTCCTGGAAACTTCGCTCTGCCCTAAGTGTGTCTCTGCGGCTCTTCCACCAAGAAGCTGCCTAGGTCCTGGGACCATGCTCTGCAACTAATCACCTGGCTATGCGGCCCCTCCTCTGATCAGCCACCTGGAGTCCCATACAGTCACTCCGAGTCCCAGCGACCCGCCACACGCCTCTTCCTCCAGACAGCTGCCCAGTGTTCCGACGCAGTCACTAGGAGTCCAAGCAACTCATTTCGTGTCTCTTCCTCCTGCCAACCGCCCGTAGCCCTAGGCATTCACTCCGAGTCCAAGTGACCCGCCCCGTTCCTCCTCCTCCTTTGGGTAGCCCCCCGTGTGTTCAGGAGCAGTCGCTCTGAGACCAAGCGACCCACCGCGCTCCTCCTCCAGGCAGGCCACCGGTGTTCAGGAGCGGTCGCTTTGAGTCCAAACAACTCACCACTCGCCTCCTCCTCTGAGCAGCCACCCGGAGCTCTGATGCAGTCACTCCTAGACCAAGCAACCCGCCACGCTCCTCTTCCTCTGGGCAGTCCCCCCGTGTTCAGAAGCGGTCACTCTGAGACTAAACAGCTCGCCGCGCAGCTCCTCCTCTGGCAACCGCCTGTAGCTCTGGTGCAGTCACTCCGAGTCCAAGTGATCCGCCGCGCTGCTCCTCCTCCTCCTGGCAGGCCCCAGTGTTCAGGAGCGATTGCTCTGAGTCCAAACAGCTCGCCATGCAGCTCCTCCTCTAGGCAGCCACCCGGAGCCCCAGTGGTTGCTCCGAGTCCAAGCGCTGTGCTGAGCCGCCTCCTCTACGATGATCCCAGTTGTCCGAGTTCACTGCTCCAGGCAGTAGAGTCGCCAGGCAACTCTACTTCACAAAGTTCCCTGCGTTCCGGGGCTACTGCCCCATTCGGGATACCTCCCCAACGGGAGAGACTCCCCCGGCGGCTTTGAGTTGGTCCCAAGTCTCTCACTATCTCCTCTTTTGAATCCTGAGTCCTGGAGCAACATGAAATGCAGCCACCCTCTAGTCCACCATCTTGAAACTGAGAAAGATTCTTAGTATGAAAACTGTCCTGTGGGGTTCTTGATAACCACATCTGCAGTGCAAATATACTGTGTTGTGAGACTGAAGGGCACCCGAACTGCCACAGCCCAGGGCCCCTCACCCACTTCCTGCCCAGGAAATCTTCTCTTTCAGTCCAGACAGGTGTTCTTGATTCCTGAAGCACAGGGAACACAGAAAAATGCAACCAACATAGATTGGGACCTCGGTGAGGTTTCCTGAATTGGCATCACTTTCACGGAAGGAAGAGTACTCTCAGAGAGGCTTGGTGTTGGCCACATTCCGTGGTGTAGCCTCAGCCCTTCATTTTGTGTTGGCAGCAAGACTTAGCTCATCTTCCTTGTTTGGTACTCCATGAAAAGTGAACACACCTTTCCTTCATTTAACAGGATCAGGTTTGAGGATGACCGGATTCATTTCAAGAGAGGAAGAATAGCACACAGTTGGGAAGGGCCCTACCTGTATTGTCATTTGAAGTTAGTCAGGGGTCCTGATTAATACGTGCAGGTGTTGAGGTGTTGTGGGCCTTGGTTTGACTAGGGTCAGCATGACGTCCTGGACAGGGTTGTGTTCCAGTCAAGCTTGCCACACCTGACAGCTGGTGCAGGCTTGGCTGTCTGTGACACATTGCTTACTGTCACTGGGAGCTGAAAGGACAAGGACCACAGCATGGCTCAGTTCCCAGGTCCAATAACATGACCAGGGGCTTGAAAATCTCGGGAGAGCCCCAGTCGCTCCCCATCCCATTTTCCTCAATGATCCTCAGAAGCCATTGCTGGTCATGCAGCAGAACATCTCAGGGAACTCAATGTCTATGACACAGACCTCTTCCCTGGGAACAGAGCTTCCTGACTCTTGGCAGGATCCAGTGAACACTGGGGACAGTGCTGGTCACAGTCTGTCCCCCACATAGTGTTTGATGAAGGGAGGGTGAGGAGAAGCACACAATGCAGAGACATACGTGCTCCTGGGTGAACTTCAGGGTTCCTCAGGCTCTAGGTAGGGAGAGATTTTACTCATGTGACATTTGCTTGTGCAAGCCTAGGAAAGAAGTGGAGGGATATACAAGGAGCATTGGCCAAGGGAAGGCTGAGGAGGTGATGGGAAATAAGCCGTGGAACCTGTCCCCTTCACTAATGACCTTGGAACACCTGCAACTGCCCTGGACAGGGTCCCTTTCCTGCTGGCGAGCGGTGCAGGGGCATGGTACCACTGAGTAGTCAGACTGATTCATTTCCAGGGAGCCATGGGTGGGGGCAATGGATTGTGTGCAAAGGACATTCAAGAGAGTCTCAGAGACAGGGAAAGCTGAGGTGTCATAATCAACAGATAGTGTTCTGGAAATCCCAGTGTATGGACAAGTAGTATAGCTACTACTAAAGGAATATAAAATGACATTCACTCAGGGATGTTTGCAAACTGCACAACTTCCTTGCCCACAGGGCCCTGAGCTGTTCCCACTTGTCCTCAGATTCCCACTGACTAAGGAGCTTGGGGCCTCGATCCTGCTTACATGTCCCCTCCTCCATTCTCCCTTTTGCCTCCACAGCATCTGCATCAGAGCCCAGGCATGAACTTCAATCCTGGTGTCCCCATGTCTCCCTTTGGAGGCCTGCCCTTTCTTCCTGCTGCCCCTGTGCCAACACACCAGCTGTTCTGGGAGCTGCTCCTGGCACCACGGATGACTGCACCCACCTCCCAGGGTAACCCTCTGGTGCTGTCTGCTTACCCTGGATGACCACAGGTAGCTGAGTTCTTCACCTTTGAACAACATGGGCCAGAACAGGTAGCTGAGTTCTTCACCTCTGAACAACATGGGCCAGAACTGAGGCCAGCAGGCTGTCCTCACACTCACAATCTTGCCCACACTCAGGGACCCCTCAACTGGAGGGCCCCAGGGGCCTTCTGTGGGGGTGAGGAGCATCCCACTCCCTTCCTCATAGCAGCTTCTGCCCTGAGGACCACTGTGCCTGCCTCAGCCAGTGGGGGACCTGGAACTATGGGGGCCCCTGTCACCAGTGCCTTGCCCCTCCATTGTCTTCCCAATGGCTGTCCACCAACAGCCAGGTGGATGGTTTGGAGAGGGTGCCCTGCCCACCTTCCACACTGCAGTGCCACCAGGTGCCTCCAGTGGACCTCAGAGCAGGGAGGAAAACTTCAGCCACTGGCAGTGTTCAGACCCTGGTCCGCAGGCACCTGCCTCAGACTCCAGATGTGGAAGCACTCTCCTGCTTTGTGTGAGTGCTCTCCCCAGGGTCCCCGAACTCCTCCTAGAGCTCTGACATGAGGAAAAGCGTGGGATGGACAAGGTAGGCTGGGATGCAGGGTACCTGGACGGAAGGCCCTGAGGGTGGGGGACAAACTGAGAGACCAACACTGCCAGCAATCATCACCTCACACATGGGAGGAAATGTGCCTTGCCTCAGCTGCCCATCACAGCCCTGTGAGTGCAGGCAGTCTTGTTTCAATGATCATCTCTGTCACACGGAGGACTCAAGGTCAGAGAAGTTTCCTGGGGTAACATTAGCCAGGATTGGAGGTTGGCTATCTCACGCCACATGTTGGTTCCCTCCCCGATCTTTTCACTTTCCAGCATAGACCTGACTGTTCCCAGCACAGAGGATGTCACTAGCAGAAGTGGGGTCAGGGGTTCTGGTCCCAGGAGATAACTCCACAGACACCCACCCACATTGTCCTGAACTCCTGACAAGGATGCTACGTTGATGCAGCACTCTTGGGGAAGCTTGCTCCCTCTGGTTTCTGGATGGGGACGTTCATCTTGGCCCCACTTTGTAACCATGCTCCAAGGCCATTGTGTGCACTGTCTCAGTCAGCTTGGGCTGCCATCCAGGGTAGTTTAGAGCAGCGGGGTGAAACCACAGGCATTCATTTCTCACAGGTCTGCAGCCAGGAAGCCCAGATAAAGGGTGCCTGACCCAAAGTGCCATGAGGGCTCTCTCTTCCCACGAATGAAAAGGTTGCTAACTCACCAGTGTCCTCACATGACTGAGGTCACTTCAGAGTGTCTTCCTTCTCCTGGAAGACCACTAATGCCCTCATGAAGCCCTACCCTCAGCATCTCATCTAACTCCACAGAACTCTAAAGCCAATCTCCAAGTGCCCATCACATTGGGGGTTAGGACTTCAACAGTTGAACTTGGGAGGATAACAACAGTCAGCACATAACACACCACACCACTGAGGAACCCAAGTAAAATCACACAGGCCATGGTGAACCTTGGTTTTAATGTGTAGTATAAGGTACATTGTTTTAGGATCCCAATACCAAACCTTTGACCTGAACATGATGGGGCAGATGTAACAAAGGTAGGACGGTGTGTCGGTCCAAGTAAGTTGAGAAGAGAGGGTGACCTTGTGGACCCTGACTGATCTTGATGAATTCTAGCCCAGTCCTTCGGTCCCTGTCCCAACTGGAGCCCACCAAGACCATGGAAGAGGGCCTGCAGAAGGGGTTGCAGGAATGGCAGTGCATAAGCCACTTTGACTGCAACATCTTGAGACTGCACAAAAGTGAGTCAGGTTTCAGAGCTCAGACCACAGTGGTGGGGGATCATGGATTGCACAGCAGGGTCTGGTAGGGCCAGTAATATACCTATGTGTTGGCTCTGAGGCATCAGTTCTCCAAATAGCACCTCCCTCTAGCTCAGTCCTGGGCATTCTCTCTGCAATTGTCCCAGAAACTGCAGCCTCAATATTCCTGATTTCAACTCTGCCTTGAGGTTCAGGGTGAGGATGGGGAGGAGTTACCAGTCCAGTCACAAGTTGGCCTTCAATTTCTTGCCTCTGCAGAGGGGGAATGTTCTGCTATCCTCACACAGGCCCCCTACCTGGGAACAGGCACCTCTTTATAGAGTGGGGTCCATCATAACTCAAAAAAGAGCGGCCACTATTTCACCCTGATGTTCCAGAAGAGGGTGGAGTGGGGAGTGGGTGTTCAGGAGAACCCAGCACCTCAGATGCCCTGAGGACACATCTCCCATCTTTATTGCCTTTCCTCTAAGGAATCTCTGTCATCTAACAAGTGAAAAGAAGAATAAGAAACAGCCCTCCTTGGAAGCAACCCCATGTTCTCCATTTAGCTACCACTTTCATGTGACCTCTCCTGTGCCTCTGTCTCTCAGGTGCTCCTTCCAAGGATCATGGGCCCAGCAACACTATGCCCAACTTGGGTCAGGACCCCTGGTGTTCCCTGATATAAGTCACATACCTGACCAGCTTCTTGCATTACCTGATCTGTGGGATTTGTGTTAGGGACAGGAGAGACCTGGAACCAGGGTCGCCTATGGACCCTATCAGATTCCCTTCAGGTGCTACATGAGGTAGTGTTTCCCCAGAAATGTGGTTCTTCCTTTGTGGCACCTCTCTCCTGGGACTGGCCCAGCCCCCTCCAGCACAGCTCCACATCCCTGCCATCAGCTCCTGCCTGGTATGGGACAAGAACCTGCCTGGTATGCCTGACCTGCTTCTCAGCTCAGCCTGTGATTCCCTTATCCAACCCTGCCAAGGTTCATGGAGTTTGAGGCTGCAGAAGAGATGGAGGATCCAAGGATGCAGTTGTCAGTGGTCTTCCACTGCCGACCTCCTCCTGTAACTCTGTGGTTGGATCTTCCAAGGCTCCCAGCCCCTGAGACTGTCTAACAGCCAGGTAGGGACCCAAAATTCTGAGAGAAACCCATGATACTGACCATGGGAAGCCAAGGACTGAAGGTTTTTTCTTTCACTGTGGGGTTAGAGCCTTCAAGAACAACAGCCCACTAGCACCTGAGGTCCCTTCCGCCTTTGTTTTGAAGTGCATATTCACTGGTCCAGCTTGAGAACACCTTTCTCTCCTTGACTGTCCAGGGAACCAACACACCATCTGCCTGGGATTTTGGTCTGGTTGGGGAGAGTGCATGAAATATCACTGGCTCCAAATGGCCTCTCACATGACTGTCCTAGATGTTGCACCTGTTGCACTGTCACCTCCCTTGAGTCAGGTTGTCCTGGTGCATTGCACTTCAAGTTAGGTCCCCTGAACCCTGCCTTCTACCAAGTGATTGGGATGAACATGGATCCCCCAGGCATGCAACATTCTGGTCCTCCCTGTCCTAGTGTGCACCTCCAGAAAGATCAGGCCTAAGGCACCTGCCCACCCATTAGCAGTCAAACCCAAGGTGCCAGGAACCAAGGCACATGAGACCAAGGCACCCGAGGAGATGCACCTGAAGCCATCCAAGAGTGCATGGACATCATGGATGAGCTATTTGGGTCTCTCGACTTTGCCACATGGGAGCCCTCCTGCTTCTCCAAAGGACAGCCTGCTGCACACCTAGGAGAGGAAGGACTGCGTCAAAACCCAGTAGAGGATGAGTTATACCCAGATGCAAGCCTCCTGAGCAACATTGATGAGGACTTTGTTGACAAGGTGGGCTGGCCTGACAATCATGGTGTCCACATGGTTTCAGGACCCACAGATTTGAGCTACATACATTAGAGTCTCAGCACTTTGTGTCTGTGTGTGTGTGTGTGTGTGTGTGTGTGTGTGTGTGTGTATGTGTGTGTGTGCTCATGTGCACGGGTGTACTTGTGAACGTGGGTGTAGCTGGTGGTCAGGATTCAACATCTCCATGGTGCAGATCAGGATGGGTCATCCTTGCTTCCTATTCTCCTAGAAGTCTTCCTGACTTGGGACCATTTCCTCCCCAGGTCAATCTCACTCTCTTCCTTCTCCTCCCAGGTGGAGACCATGATAGACCCCCATTTCCTGGAAGAATTACTTCCCTCTGAACCACGTATAAATGTCTTGGACATAACAAAAGTGCTGGAGTAGCAGGAAGTCACCCCTGACCAGGTAAAGAGGGGAAGGACGGTCTCCCAGCAGACCAGGGGCAGGAGGTACACTGGCAATGCAAGAGAGGCAGGGACACCTGAAAAACAAGTGCAGGGACACCAGGGACTTGGGAGAAACAAAAGGTAGCCAAGGACAAAGGAGTACCAGGTAGAACTAGGGAGGTCAAGTCACCAGGTTACTGGGGCTTGGGGACAGATGCCAAATAGATAAGGCAGAGAGAGACCTGGTAGACTAGGAGGCAAGTAGACAGGAAATGGAGTGGTTGCAAGTCCACTGAACAGGGGAGCCAGGGACAGCAGGTTGATGAGAAAGGTACAAGACCCTGTTCACGAGGCACACAGGACTTGTCTATCCCTATCTTGCCTGTGATACATGGCTCTGAGACAGTGACTGCTCCAGGATACAGGAGTAGGTGGGGAAGAAAAGGAAGGAAACAGGAGAATCACGGACAGACTCAGGGTATCAAGCTGAATGGAAACCCAGCAGGGTGGCCAGCAGAGCCTGTCTGTCTCTCTGAGAGCAAGATGGGTGACAGCTCCACATTGCTCTTCCCATTCAAATATAATTGTCCCTGGTCCCCTGGCCCTTGTCCCACATGAAGAAACATTAGCCAGTGCCATCTCCTCCTGCAGCTGGTGGAGTAGCTCCTCTGCAGGTGACCCAAAGTCATGGTTTGTCCCAACAGGACTCAAGGTCTTCCAGGCCAGATGCCAAACAAGGTGTAGAGAAATGTAAACATCACACTGATCAAGGGATTGGCATGCAGAACTGGACCACAGAGGTGGCTTCCCAGGAGATGAAGAGGCACAGGGCCACAGACTCAGTGTTGCTGGGTTCAAAGTACACTGCTCTCCTGCTGAGCTGTCATGGGTCTTCCTCATTGAGGGCCATCAGTCCAACCATCCTCCCCAAAACCCCACCTCCTCCTCCCTATACCTGGGGAACAAAGCTATAGTGGGTCCCAGAAAAGCCACCTCTTATGGGTGACCACATGGGACTGCCATCAGCTGCATTGTGGATGATGCCCTCCAGAGCCCAGACTTCTTCCTAGTCTACCAGCACCATCTGCTGCCTCAGGCACTGTCCCAGAGCCAGGACTCTCTCATGGAACCCTTCTGCTCTGGAGATCAAGCATCCCAGGCCCCACCTCCCCAGAGAGGAGGTCTCCACTCCCACCACTTCCAGCTGCCATGTGCAGGAAGCGAGCTCTCATTGGACATGCATGCAACGTGGCAAAGATACCCTGCTCCAGGCCTGCCCTCCAGGTCTCTGCAGGGAAAGATCTGAATCTGAAGCAGGCGCAAACCTCACAGTCTCAGAAGAAGAAACACAAGTCATCAGGAAAGCAGATAAAAAAGAGGCTCTGTGGAGAGTAGGGTTCATGGGTGGCCTCTGGGGTGGGACACTCCTCAGGCGAGATCTCACCCTTGCTTCATTCCATACCCCAACAGTTGCACCTCACTCAGGACAGTTCCTGATGGTCCTCAGGAAAGGGAAGGGAATGGGAGGGTTCTGGGAGTGTAGAATGTGGGTAGGGGGAGAGCAGAGGGAAGCTACTGAGAGGGGAGGGGGTGGGATGTTCAAGCCAAGTGGGAAGTTGTGCCTTGATGGTTTGTGTCAGTGGTAATAAAGGCAGTTTTGCAGGAAAAATCTTCTCAGGCTGCTGCTTCCACCATGGTGTCTGTGCAGCTCCACGCAGTGAGAACTGAGAGGAGGAGGTAACTGGAGATACCAGGCCCCAGGTTCACGAGTCCCCATCCACTGGGCCAACCTTCCACGTATAGACTGGTCCTTCCACTGATCCTGGGAGAAAACAGACAACAAGCTCCCAGAACTCCATGCATTGCCATATTGGAAAGGCATCCCTTGGTTAGGGGATCTTCTCTGTGCACCCCTTCATGATCTGTGTCCCTTCAAAATTTCTTACCAATCATCTAGGCCAGACATGAAGAGGATTCACAAAGAGGCAAAGTGCATCTCCCTTGGTGTTCGCAGCTCTGAGGCCTGTGGACTGACTGCTGGCTCAGATCTAGTGTTAGCAGCCCTGAGATTGAATGTCAGTGACCCTCAGCTCCTGGTGGTAGCAGCTCCCCTGCTGCCTCCCTGAGAGCAGTAGCCAGCTCCTTCCACCAGTTCCCTGGAACTCACCTGTCAGCCTGACCTAGCAGCTCCTGCAGCTCTCCATTGTTATGGGTCACTCTCTGTGCTTGATGCTCTCAGACTGACCTGCCCATTTTGCCAGATTTTAGTGCAACCAACCTGACCTTCTCTAGCTGAGATGAAAGTCATGAATGTACAAACTGTACCCATCCCTAAGAGACTTCATTAGGACTCACACTGCACCAGAATGGGAAGTGGTAACGGGACTGTTTATATAAGGAGATGGGGAAGGAATCTCATTTGAAGTAAAAAAGTGGAGTCAAGCATGCATGGTGTCCTTCCAGATACCTGCAGTGTTCTGCTTAGGCACAGACAGAGGAGGGGCTCCATGCACTCCAGACTGGGAACCACTGAAGGGCCCCAAAGGGTTGTAGTCATCTTGAGTCACTGCATGGTAGAGTTATCTGGGTGGACCTGCTATGGAAGCAAGAGAGTCAGTATCTACAGGGTGTTTGTGGCAGCCATCATCATCACAGAGAAGGGCACAACTTTTTGTAAAGTACCTCTTGGGGACTTTGGGTCTCCTGTCTCATTGTATGGAGAACCACTTCAGAGCCTTCATCCTGGCCCTGTGCCGTTAATTGGGTTGCTAGAAATAAGCCTGGAATGCTATTTTATTTTTACCCAGCTTCTTTTTCTTCCCATGATTAATGTTAGACAGTGAGATTGGACCGATCCCCAGCATGGCTATGGTCTTCCTGAGTAGGTGACCTGATGAGAGGACAAGGCCTGGCTTCTAGGGAAAGGAGTCACAGCACACTAGGGAATTGTCAATTGACAACACCAGCAAGACCCACTTCCCTCATTAATAAAATGCTGTGCTTTCTGACAGTGGCCACAGGGACTGGCTCCTTGTGGATGCCCTTTGTTAGTTGCACATTTATGGAAACTCAGGTGAAGAAACTCTTTCTGGTCCTGTTGCAGAACTGGCTGGGGAAGGCTCGCCGAGGACAGTGAGGGGGTGTGGGAGAGGCAGGAAGGAAAGGAAGGCAATGCAGAGGAGTACCGGGCCACTTAGAAGGGGTGGCTCCACCAGGCAAGAGCTAATGGGTAGTTTCTGAAGCCTCTGCACCTTCCCCCTCTTCCCCCACCATGCCTCATTTCCATGCTCTCTCAGGTGAAGACTGGCCAGTGCCACATCCCTTTTAGTATGAAAATATGTGATTCCATGGTTGCTGAATCCCATGTGGCCCAGGCCCTGAAAGCCTAGGGGTCCTGGACATTTGGAATCAAGAGAACAGTTGCTTTATATCTTTGTGGCTTTTGATTTGAAGATTGTAATCAGTCCCAGATTTGAGATGCTTTGCATGAACTCGAAGCCTGAGCTTGGGGGCTGTCCCATTTTAGGTTGTTAGTGAGTTTTCCATTATTGTAACAAAACACCTGAGATAGTCAACTGAAAAAGAGGGAATTATTATTATTGTTCATGGTTTCTGAAGTTACATCCCATGGTCAGTTGGCCCCATTGCCTTGGTCCTGTGGCAAAGCAGCCCACTGTGGCAGGAGCACATCATGGAGTGCTGCTGCCCAGGAAGCAGAGAGCAAGAGAAGGGGCCAGGCTCCTGACTTCCCCTTTAAGGGCACACCTCCTGACCTCCCGTTTAAGGGCATGCCCTGACCTCACCTCCTCCAACTGTGCCCCACTTCCTATGGTTTCCAGCACCTCCCAGTAGTGCCACAGGTTGGGGCCAAGCCTTAAATACATGGGCCTCTTGGGACCTTGGGAAGGTGCTTGGGAACAGTGGTAAGAATGTAATACATGGGTACAGTGACACAGCCTCATCAATGTTTATAGCAGCTCACCTCACAATAGTTACACTATGGAACCAACCTGGGTGCCCTTCAACAGATGAATGGATAAAGAAAAAGTGGTACATATACACAATGGAATATTACTCAGCCTTAAAGAAGAATGAATTTGGCATTTGTTGGTAAATCAATGGACGGAACTAGAGAAGATTATGCTAAGTGAAATAAACTAATCCCCCAAAACCAAAGTCTGAATGTTTTTTCTGAGAAACAGATGCTCATTGACAGTGGGGGTTTGGTAGCAAAGAATTCAGGAACCTTGGATTATGCAAAGGGGAGTGTGGGGAGTGTGGATTGGTGGGAATGGGAAGGACGGTAGAGTGAGACAGACATTATTACTCTATATACATGCTGAAAATTTTTTTTCAATTAAAAAATAAGAATGAAAAAAATTTGAAAAAGACACATGATGTCTGATCCCACAACCCACATAATGAAGTCAGAATGAGCACAACTTGGGAATGTTTAATGTCTCTGACCTCACCCAGCTTTTATTTGTCCACTTCATGTTCACATCAGGTGAACTGAATAGTGGAGAAAGCTTTGGTGTTTCTCGTCGCATTTTCAGAGCAAAAGAAGAGAATTGTAAGCAGAGACTTTTGCATGGGAAGATGTAATAAAGAATCTTGGCATTTGGGCAAATGCTTCTGCTGCACTTTCAAGGGGACAAAGAAAGAGAGAGATTTGTGATTATCTGTGGGTCAGTACCTGTTTCAGTGTTTCTCAACAGGGACAGATTCTGGGAAAGATGCTGGACAGAGAGTCTGGACTGATCCCCAGCAGAGCTGAGACCTGCCTGAGCAGGTGTCTTGATGAGAGGACAAGGCCTGGCTTCTAGGGAAAGGGGTCACAGCACCCTGGAGAAACTTCAAGTGATCCTCCACTGATTGGTGCAAAAATGTCATGGCAGAGTGTTCCTGTTTCTTCTCTCCTGTAACATTGCTCATATTCTTTCATTTATTCATAAGATTGAGTCATCAAATACATTTCCGCATTATTATTTTGAATGACTTGTTATCTGTTCCTTCAATTAAGATCCCAAACTGAAAGTGCTGATTTCCCTTCACTTGTTCCTGCTCTCTCTTCGTTGATGCAGGTTTCTGACCTATCTCATGTTCAGGCTCACTGAAGAACTTCTTTCAGCCTTTCTTTCAAGACACACGAACTGCACAAGTGAAAATCTCCCATCGGCAATCTACTCCTAGTTTATCTTGAAAAAGTTTTACTTGGCGCGCCCCAGACGCCACGGTTCTTAGGGGCTGAGGAGAGAAGACAAGGTGTGCAGACCTGGGCTCCGTGGGGTGGAGATGGAGAAGCACGTCTGCGGGTTGCTGGGACCCAACGTGCAGGCCGCCCATACGTCCAGGAGGTACTGGAGCCAGGAGCCGCCTGTCAGGCTGCAGCCTGGGCGTTACTGGGACGACCGAGCGGAGAAACCAGGACGAGCAAACCGTACCATGGCAATTGAATGAATTTGGAAAATGTTTGAAGTTTAGTGGCTGCTTCTATGGTCTATCTTCTTACCTTAAAACACAAAAAGATAAATGGGATGCTTGAGACAAATGGCTTCAGAATCTACGAATGGGAAACAAGTTAAGAATCACTTCACCGGGCTGGGGTTGTGGCTGTGTGGAACACTTGCCTCGCATGTGTGGGGCGCTGGGTTTGAGCCGCAGCACCACATAAAAATTAATTAATTAATTAATTAAAAGGTAGTGTCTATCTACAACTGAAAAAAATTAAAAAAAAAATCACTTCCCTAAGGGGAAAAGTCAGCAGCACCAGCAACTGTAGAATAGATCTTTAGGTAATAATTGTGATGAAGAAGATTCCTTCATTTTGAACCACATGAAGCTTGTGGTTCATGTGGTTATTTTCATCTTTATTTTCATGGTTCTCTTCTTCGATTTTATGAAAATGGAGAACTCTGAAGTCACACTAAAGGTTGACTCAAAGCTAATCTCTCCAGCTCGTGTTAGTCCCTATTTCAGAGCCATGTTTTTCTCTGAAATGGCTGAAGCCCAACAAGCACTGATTGAGATCAGAGGTTTTGATGGTGATGCAATAGAAAGCTTGGTAAAGTTTGTCTAGTCTTCGCGACTCACTTTGTTGACAATGCCCAGCCTCTCTTAAATTCAGCCTGTATTCTGCAGGTGGAACTGGTCCCCAGAGCTTGTTGTGAATACATGAAATTACATTTTCATTCCTCCAATTGCCTGGCAGTAAGAGCCTTTGCCGAAAGTCACAACTGAAGAGACTTAGTGGACATGGCGGATCAATATGCCTGTGAACGTTTTACTGAAGTCGTGGAGTGTGAAGCACCTCCATATGCTTTTGCCCTCTATTTATTTAAATATTGAAAATGAAAAGCAGGTCTACAGTGTGGCCATCAATTGACCTTGCCAGTCCTCAACATCATTCCAAATGGTTGGATGAAACACTGGCACAGGTTCATCTGAAATTATTACCTGTTGATTTTCTTATGGATGTTGTGGCAAAAGAGCAGATTGTCAAGCAGAATCTAAAATGTAGATGTTTATTGGATAAAACAAGAAACTACCACCTTCATTTGAGTAGCAGAGCAGTACCTGACTATAAATACTCAGTTCAGACTACCCCAAGGAAGCATACTGCTGGTGTGCTGCTTTGTGTAGGTGGTTGAGGTGGATCTGGTGACCCCTTTTGAAGTATTGAATGCTATTCTATCAACAAAAAAGGTTGATTCTTTGGACCAGAAATGAATAGCCAAAGGTGACATGTGGGTGCAATCTCTGTGGAAGGTATAATGTATGCAGTAGGTGGACATGATGGAAATGAAAATTTAGGTAGCATGGAGGTGTTTGATCCTCTCACTAATAAATGGATGATGAAGGCATCAATGAACACAAAGAGGCAAGGAATTTCCTTGGCTTCCTTAGGAGGACCAATTTATGCAATTGGAGGGTTAGATGATAATGCTTGCTTTAACGATGTGGACAGATATGAAATAGAATCTGATCAATGGAGTACAGTGGCACCAAAGAACACTCCCCTTGGAGGAATTGGCTCTGTGGCTCTAATAAACTATCTTTATGCAGTAGGAGGCAATGATGGGGTGGCTTCTTTATCTAGTGTAGAGAGATATGATCCACATCTGGATAAGTGGATAGAAGCAATGGAGTTAGTGAGCTTCATGGTTGCGTATGTGTTCCTGATGGTTTTGTTGATACTTCTCCTCTTAGCAACATGACCCTTGAAGCAACAAGCGGGATTATGTGGCAGTACTTACTACTCCCAGGGGTGGAATAGGGATTGCAACAGAGATGGGAAAAATCTTTGTATTTGGTGGTCATAATGGCAATGCATATTTAATACAATAGAAGTATTTGATCTGGTGCTGAACAGGTGGGAACTTGTTGCATCTGTATGTCACTGCAGAGCTGGAGCAGGCATAGCTGCATGTGCCTGTTTAAGTAGCCAGATGTGAGATGTGGGTCATGGATCCAATAATGTGGTTAACTGTATGTGATTTGAGTTCTAGCCACCAACAATTTAATCATAAATCTTGATAGGCAAGAAAGACAACTAAGATTTGGATAATGATCCCCTTTGAATTTTAACTATATTTAGAGTCTTATTTAAAGGTTAACTGTTGTGTTATGAATAACCACAACTTTTGGAATGATAGCTGAAGAATTATTAATCATAAAGTTAAATTTCATACTTTGTACTTTAGCAAATAGAGTAGGGAGGAAGACAGTCTAACGTGAAACCATATCTACTCTGGAAGATGTTTATAGTAGTACCAAAAGTTTGAAAAATCTCTGTTAGGATGAATCAAAATGTAATTGGTTGAGTTTTACCTTTCCTTTTGCCTAAAGGCATTAACATTAGGTAGTGTGAGTTTTTCTGTTCATCTACACAATATGAGATCTGTTCCACTTGAAGATCACTTCTACTTGGTGCTGATGAATTTATGCCTTGCTTTTTTTTCTAGGTATTGATTTTTCAATTTCTTGGATATTTACAAAAGTAGAAAATGTTTTTGTCTTTTTATTTATCTCTATTCTTGGAAGCTATGAGTGCTGTAAAAATCCCTTAATTTCAGTTTGATTGATAGGATGCCAAAAGACTTAGCTGTGTGAATTCCATTCACAAGAGCTTACAGTTTTGTTTTATTTTGTTTTGTTTTGTTCTCCCATCTCATGCAAAAAGTGAATCACAGGAACTATTTAAGAAGACTTTAGATCTAATATTATTCTAGTGCCCAGTTGTGAGACCTTGAGGAATGGTGTAGGTTAAATGACTTCTCAGTAAGGAATCTGAAAATATCTTTAACTTTCTTCTTTGGTTTGATTTTGAACCCAGGATTTATTATCTTCCTCTTTTGTTATTTGCAATCTTCCTGGTTTTTCTAATCACACAGATCTGCATTTATTTTTGCATTTATTTATTTTCAAAAAATAAATGCATTTTTCTTTTACAAAAATCCTTTAAAAACTGTAGTTGGTTGATTAGTACAAGTCCATCATTAACCAATAAAACATGTTGTTGGGCTGCGTACACGACAAGCATCTACTTGGAGCAGAGGTTGCAGACGAGGTGAGGGGGACATCAAGGTTTGTATGTGTTGGTCAGTTCTGAGATCTTGAAGAAGCTCTGCACAGAGAAAGATAAAAGCAGCAGTCTTTGCCAATTAGGGAATGGACCATTTGGATTCCTTTAGCAGTGATCCCTCTGATAAGCCACCTTGCAGAGGCTGTTCCTCTTACCTCATGGAGCCTTATATTAAGTGTGCTGAATGTGGGCCACTTCCTTTTTTTCTCCGCTTGCAGTGTTTCACTCAAGGATTTGAGTACAAGAAACATCAAAGTGATCATACTTGCAAAATAATGACTTCTGACTTTCCAGTTCTTGACCCCAGATGGACTTCTCAAGAAGAAATAGTGCTTTTAGAAGCTGTGATGGATTACTGCTTTAGAAATTGGCAGAATGTAGCTAATCAGATGTGCACCAAGACAAAGGAGGAGTGTGAGAAACATTACATGAAGCATTTCATCAATAATCCTCGGTTTGCATCTACCCTGCTAAACCTGAAACAAACAGAGGAGGCAAAAACTGCTGATTCCATTTCACTCTGCAGATGATCCTCCTCGACATACCTCTGACCCCTTGCTTTCTCAGGACATGGCAGGATACATGCCAGCTCAAGCAAATTTCATCGAGGAGTTTGACAATTATGCAGAATGGAGCTTGAGAGACACTGATTTTGTTGAAGATGACTCGGACATTTTACACGCTCTGAAGATGGCTGTGGTGGATATTTATCATTCAAGGTTAAAGGAGAGACAAAGATGAAAAAAATTATTAAAAGATTGTGGATTAATCAACCTTAGAAAGTTTCAATTAGTGGAACAGCATTATTCCAAAGAGGTTCAAGACCTTTATGAAACAATGAGGTGATCTGCAAGGATTTTGGGTCCAGTGGAATATGATAAGTTCATTCAAAGTCATGTATTGGAACTTGAACTTCAAAGGGAAATCAAGAGGCTCCAGGAATATAGGACAGCAGGCATTACCAATTTCTGTAGTGCCAGGATGTACAATCACCTAAAGAAGACAAGAGAAGAAGAGCGCCTTAAACTCACCATGCTCTCTGAAGTTCTCCAGTACATCCAGGACAGTAGTGCATGCCAACAGTGGCTCTGTCGGCAGGCTGAAACTGATTCTGGGCTGACTCCTTCCATTTCAATGTCTTCAAATTCAGGTAGAGGGAGTGCACCACCCTTGAATCTCACTGGCCTCTCTGGCATGGAAAAGCTGAATGTAAGAGAAAAGGAGCTCTATCAAATGGTGAGGTTGGTTCCTGGAGCCTATTTAGAATACAAATCTGCTTTTTTGAATGAATGTAACAAGCAAGGAGGCTTGAGACTGGCACAGGCAAGAGCACTCGTCAAGATAGATGTGGGGGAGGGTGGAGTGGGCCGTGGACTGGAGCAGCATGTGGACGTTCTGGTGCCGCCCAGCTGCTGGTCTCTTGCCTGGCCCAGTCCCACACCAGTGCACCTCGCCCGGTGGAACTCACCCCGTTTTGTGGCCGCCGTGGGCTGCGCATGGGAACTGCTGTGGCCCAAGCGCCTGGCAGAGCCAGTGTGAACGTCTACTACCTCAATCAAATTCTGAATGTCAAAAAGCAGAGTGTCTATTGGATGCCTCTGAGGACTCAAGAACTTTGGGCAACCCAGGCTCTCTAGACGAAACTGCCTATGAAAGACGAGCAGAGGAAACACTGGATGCCTTAGCAAAGTTTTTTGAAGACCTTGCAGACAAGCCCTGTACACTCAAGGACTATGATGTCCCCTTTGGGGGTGGTGTCTTAAAAGTTAAACTGGGTGGAGAACTAGGAACCTATGTGATCAACAAGCAGACCCCAAACAAGCAAATATGGTTATCATCTCCCTCAAGTGGACCCAAGCATTATGATTGGACTGGGAAAAACTGGGTGTACTCCCATGATGGTGTGTGCCTCCATGAGCTGCTGGGCACACAGCTGACTGAAGCCTTAAAAACTGAATTGGACTTCTCTTTCTTGGTCTATTCCGGAAAAAGCACTTTCTCTTTCTCCATGTTTAGATGCTTTCACATGCTCTCCTCTGCTTTCTCTCTTCCACTTTTTCAACATTCATTCTAACATTTTCTACCTTCCTACCTCATTTTCTTTTCTTTTAATTAACTACATTTTTAACATCTTTTAAATCAATTTGTTTTATCCATCTGGGGAATGGAAGGTAGATTAGTGGATTCTTCAATATCATAGTAGCTGTACACAAGGGAATAAAAATGGCAATTTTAGGAGAGGATCCAAGATGGCAGACTAGAGGGAGGCTGTGTTCCTTGTAGCTCCATAACTCGGGTTTCAAGCAGAGGATATCTGTTTCTTGGTGAGGCAGTTTTTGCAGCTTATCAATCTCCTGCTGTTTACCCCATTTGTCTACTGCGATCACTTGCAATCTGCCAGCATATCGACTACTTTTTGAGTGCAGATTGCTCACTATCAGGCGTCTACCATCTGCAATTTGCCTGCTTTTAGCCTGTCCATTGCCTACCTTTCACCTACCCATCACCCACCTCTCGAGGTTCACCTCCCGATTGTCCGACAGCAGTTAGCAGACTGATCACAGACCACCAGTGGAGCAGCTGCCTGCTGTTGCCTGGAAGTTCACTGTCACAGTACCTGCAGGTTTGGTTACAATGGCTGCTGCCATTTTGAGACAATAGCCAGGACTTGTAGGACCCCTGGCCGGACTGACTGAGCCCCATCTCCAGGATCCCTCAGCCCAACCAATCACTCCCTGCCTCTGGGGCCCTCACATCGACTGACTGCTCCCTGCGCCAACAGGACCCTCAGACCGACTGACTGAGCCCTACCACCAGGACCTCCAAACCAACTGATTGCACCCCGCCTCCAGGATCATGAAACGAGACCGACAACACCCCACCTGCAGGACCTCCAACCAACCACGCCCACACCCTGAGCTCCAGCTCCCCATTTGCCAACACATTCGGAAGCCAGAGTGACCATCTTGGGTAATCCTGGAAGCCATATCTCCCATCTTTAGGTGGGGCAAATCCCATCCTGAGATGCCTGCTGGAGACTGGAAGCTCTTGTCAGGTATCTCTGACATCAGGCTACTGAAGACTGCGAGGTTTGAATACTATATGACTGTTATAGTGTAGGTTTCTTTTCTCCTTATTGAAAAATTTTAAGTTTTTATTTCTTTACTTTTCTCACTCTCTTTTCCTTTTGTTTACCTGTTCCCTCAGAGTCTCTTTCTCCCTTTTTGAATGCTAACAACCAAATTCTTTTGATTATACTTTCACTCTTTCCAAGATCTAGAACTCCGATATATTCTTTTCTTATACCATTAACAGCTACATCCTACAACCCTTCACATCCTCTTTTTCCTCCATTAGAAACTGTAGACCTTATTGCAAATCTATTTGTCATACTGAAGATAATAATTGAACTCATTCTGTTTATTATGACAATATTGTTAACATCCTCATAGGGGTCATTTGGTTTTGGATTGCATATTGTCTGTAATGGGCACTGCTAATATTGATCTCCCCCTTAAAGAAAAGGTTTTGAAAATCCAGAGGATCACTGTAAGCCAAGAGGGGGGAAACTGCAATACCCCAGATCTGCACTGCTAGAGAGGAAGATACATGAAGAACATGAAATAACAATGGAAGAAAGTGATCCAAACAAAACTAGATTCTATATTAATAGAATCCAGTGACAGTATGGTAGAAGAAATGTCAAAAAAGAACCTCAGATTACACATAATTAAAATGATTTGTGAAGCAAAGGATGAGATAAGACAGCAAATGCAGGCAATGAATGATTATACCAATAAGCAATTAAAAGAGCAACTTCAGGAAGCAAAAGATCATTTCAACAAAGAGAGATTTTCAAAAAAAAAAAAAAAACGAAAATCCTTGAAATGAAGGAAACAATAAACCAAATAAAAAATTCAATGGAAAGCATCACCAAAAGACTAGACCACTTGGAAGACAGAACCTCAGACAATGAAGACAAAATTTTTAATCTTGAAAATAAAGTTGCCCAAACAGACAAGATGGTAAGAAATCATAAACAGAATCTCCAAGAACTATGGGACATCATGAAAGACCAAATTTAAGAATTATCGGGATTGAGGAAGGCACAGAGATACAAACCAAAGGAATGAACAACCTATTCAATGAAATAATACCAGAAAATTTCCCAAACTTGAAGAATGAAATGGAAAATCAAATACAAGAGGCTTACAGAACACCAAATGCACAAAATCACAACAGATCCACACCAAGGCACATTATAATGAAAATGCCTAACTTAGAAAATAAAGATAGGATTTTGAAGGCTGTGAAAGAAAAGCATCAGATTACATATAGGGGGAAACCAATATGGATAGCAGCGATTTCTCAGTCCAGACTCTAAAAGCTAGAAGGGCATGGAACAACATATTTCAAGCTCTGAAAGAACATGGTTGCCAACCAAGAATCCTATACCCAGCAAAACCTACCTTCAGATTTGAAGATGAAATAAAATCCTTCCATGATAAACAAAAGGTAAAAGAATTTACAAACAGAAAGCTGCACTACAGAATGTTCTCAACAAAATATTCCATGAGGAAATGAAAAACAACAATGGAGGTCAGCAAAGGGAGGAACTACCTTTGAGCAAAACCACTCAAAGGAGAAACCAAGCGAAGTTAAAAACAAAAAATAAGCCCAAATGACTGGGAATGCAAATCATGTCTCAATAATAACCCTGAATGTTAATGGCCTAAACTCATCAATCAAAAGACATAGACTGGGAGAATGGATTAGAAAGAAAGACCCAACAGTATGCTGCCTTTGAGAGACTCATCTCATAGAAAAAGACATTCACAGACTAAAGGTGAAAAGATGGGAAAAAACCTACCATGCACACGGACTCTAAAAAAGTGCAGGTTTCCATCCTTATATCAGATAAAGTGGACTTCAAGCCAAACTTAGAAGGGATAAAGAAGGACATTTCATATTGTTTAAGGGAAACATAAAGCAGGAAGACAAAATGATCGCAAAAATTTTGCCCCAAATAATGGTGCTTCCATGTACATCAAACAAATCCTTCTCAATTCCAGGAATCAAATAGACCACAACACAATAATTCTGGGTGACTTTAACACACCGTTGTCACCACAGGATCAATCTTCCAAACAGAAACTAAACAAAGAAATCCTAGAACTCAATAACACAACCAATAACTTAGACTTAACATAGAATATATAGACATATATAGAATATCCCATCCATCAATGAGTGAATACACTTTCTTCTCAGCAACACATGTATTCTTCTCTAAAATAGGCCATATGTTATGCCACAAAGCAGTCCTTCATAAATGTAAAAAATAAAAATACTAGCTTGTGTTCTATCAGGTCATAATGGAATGGAATTAGAAATCAATGACAAAATAAAAAACAGAAATTACTCCAACACCTGGAGACAAAATAATATGCTACTGAAGGAAGCATGGATAACAGAAAACATCAGGGAGGTGGTAAAAAAATTCTTAGGGGTAAATGAGAATGATGATACAACATATCAAAATCTCTGGGACACTATGAAAGCAGTACTAAGAGGAAAATTCATTGCATGGAGCACATTCAAGAAAAGAATAAAAAGTCAACAACTAAATGACCTAACATTGTAGCTCAAAGCCCTAGAATAAAAAGGAAAGAACACAACCAAAAGTAGTAGAAGACAGGAAATAATTAAAATCAGAGCTGAAATCAATGAAATTGAAACAAAAGAAACTATTCAAAAAATTGACAAGACAAAAAGTTGGTTCTTTGAAAAAGTAAACAAAATAGACAAACCCTTAGCCATACTAACAAAGAAAAGGAGAGAGAAAACTCAAATTACTAAAATTCATGATGTAAAAGGAAATATCATGACAGACACTACTGAAATACATAATATAATGATAAGCTACTTTGAAAATCTATATTCCAACAAAATAGAAAATACCAAGACATTGAAAAATTTCTAGACACATGATCCTCCCAAACTGAACCAGGAGGACATATACAATTTAAACAGATCAACATCAAGCAATGAAGTAGAAGAAGCCATCAAAAGCCTACCAACCAAGAAAAGTCCAGGACCAGATAGATTCTCAGATGAGTTCTACAAGACCTTCAAAGAAGAACTCTTTCCAATACTTCTCAACGTATTCCAGGAAATAGAAAAGGAGGGAGCCCTACCAAACTCATTCTATGAAGCTAATATCACCCTCATATCCAAACCAGGCAAAGACAAATCAAGGAAAGAAAATTTTAGACCAATATCCTTGATGAATATAGATGCAAAGATCCTTAACAAAATACTGGCAAACTGTATCCAGAAACATATTAAGAAGATAATGTACCACGATAAAGTGGGGTTCATCCTGGGAATGCAAGGTTGGTTCAATATCTATAAATCAATAAATGTAATCCATCTTGTCAATAGACTTAAGGATAAGAATCATATAGTTATTTCAATTGATGCAGAAAAAGCGCTCGACAAAATACAGCATCCCTTCATGCTCAAAACACTAGAAAAAATAGGGATAGTAGGAACATACTTGAACATTGTAAAGGCTATTTATGTTAAGCCCCTGACCAACATCATTCTTAATGGAGAAAAACTGAAAGCATTCCCTTTAAAAACTGGAACAAGACAAAGTAAATTCCAAATTTTTGTATGTGATCAAGTCATGTCTGTTGGATTTTTTTTTAATTTTTATTTTTTAAATTTAGATTCATTGTACACAAAAGGGATACAACTTCCATTTCTCTGGTTGTACACAAAGTAGAGTCACACTGTCTGTGTAATCATACATGTACACAAGGTCATTCTTTTTGAGGACACTGGTCTTAGGGAGCTGATAGTCACACCTGTTTTGGAGTCTTTTGAATAGTTGCTTCACATCTGGTTGCTATGTTGGTTTGCTGCAGTGTGGTTAATGCCCTAGATGTGTGTGGCTGTAGGGGTATGTACATCTGGGAGCTGCATGTGTTTGCCTGGGAGATTTGAGTGCTGATGTGGGGCTTAATGGAATGGGGGCCTGTATGGACTTGGTACAGGCAGGATGGCTGCACTGCCTGTGGGAAGCCAGCATGAGTTTTCATTTTGAAAACTTTGGTACTGACACTTTGACACAGCTCTTGAGTGGGCACATTTTGTTCTCGGGTGTGTGCATGTTTCTGGTCACATAGATTTAGGGTATCAACTGTGTTGTGACAGCCTGAGCTGAAAGTTGTTTGGTCAACTATGCAGTGGTCACTGGAGGACTTTGGAGCAGATGAAAATCTCACACAACATCAGAAAATCAAACCCAAGAATCAATGGCAATGAGGAGACTGGAAAGATGCAATCTAAGGTCATGCATCATCTATTCTATTACTGATATTGCAATAATATCAGAAAAAGTTCCAGACCTTGGGAATGAGATGGAAATCCACATTCTGAGCCCCAAATAGACAACACCAATCCAGATCCTCTCCATAAGACACTGGAAGTAAAAACTATAACATGCATAAAACATACCAGTTTAAAAGGCTTGAGAGAAAATTGGAAACTCACATTCACTGTGAAGTCAATGAGAATTACTGCTATTTTCTTCACACAGACTCCCAAAGTAAGAAGTGCTTGGAACAATGTATACCACTCCCTCAAAGAATACACTTAACAACCAATATTGCTATGTGCAATAAAGGTATCCTTCATAGCTGATGAAGAAATAAAAATCTTCCAAGAGAAGTAAAAAGTAAAAACCAAAAGAATTCATGACTACTAAGATGGTACTAAAAAAAAAAAAAAAAAAAAAAAAAAACTTAAACAAAGGCAATACCCAGAAAAAAACAAAACAATCAAGATAACACAAATGCATGAGTCTCATTACAAGACAAGCCAAGTAAAGGCTAACCAGGAGCAAATTAAACATTAGAAATAAAAGGGGAGGAACTCACGGTCAAGTCTCTATAGAAACATTAAATGTAACTGGTCTCAACTTTCCCACTAAAAGTGATAACTGACAGAGATGATCAAAAACCATGATTCAACTGTTTGTTCCAAGACTCAACTTAATGACAAATACATTCAAAGCATGAAAGAAAAAAATGGAAAAAAGATGATCCATGCAATTAGACATCAAAACAAAACAGCATAGTTACACTTTTATCTGACAAAGTAGATTTCAAGTCAAAATTAACCAGTAGACACTAGGTGGGCTAGTTCTTCATACTGGTACAGGGGTACTGTATAACTGGAAGATGAAAGGATTTTAAATATTTATCCCCAAACCTCAGTACACTCACTTTCATTTAAAAGAAATTGACTCAACATAACAAAAACTCAAATAGACACAATGCAATAATACTGGGTAATTTCCACACAACTCTCTCGCCAACAGAACATCAACATAGAACCTATATCAAAACTCTTCTGATCTAAAAGTATATGATTAAATAAATGAACTTAACAGATACTTACAGAATAATTCTTCCATCAATAACCAAACTCACTTTCTTCTCGGCTACTCATGAAACCTCCTCCCAAATTAAATATATTTTAGGACACAAAAGAAGACTTAGTAAATGCAAGAATAGAATTCTTGCAATTTATGTTATAATAAAATGAAATTAGAAACCAATAGTAAGGAAAAATACAAAAATAATGTAAACACATGGAGTTTGAATAACATGCTTGCTAACTACTAATGAGCCATACAAGAAATCAGGGTAGAATTCAAAGAATTTTTAGAAAAAATAAGAACAAAGGTACAACCTAATAGAATCTCTGTGAAGATGGTTCTAAGAAAAAACTTTCATAGCACTGAAAGCCTACATTGAAAATGAAAATACCGAATAATCAGTCTTATATTATAACTTACAGTTCTAAAAAAGGAGAAACAAACTAATTCCAAAAGCAGTGGAAGAGAAATAATAATATCAGAGCCAGAATTAAAGAAATAGAAAATTAAAAAACAAAAGAATAGGGTAAAAATCTTGATACTTTGAAAAGATAAACACAACTGATAAGAAGATATGCCTAGATACAAAATTCTAGACACGCGTGACCTTCCCAGACTGATCTAAGAGGATGTCAAAAAGCTAAATACACAATATCAAGCAACAAGTTCAAAGCAGTAGTTAAAAGAAAACAAATAAACAAAAATCCTTCCACCTTTCACCAAGGAAAAGTATAGGACCAGATGGATTTACAGCTGAATTCTACCAGACCTTGAAAGAAGAACTATCATCAATGCTCCTCAACTGTTTCCAGAGGGAGCGCTCCAAAACACATTCTATGAAGCAAGTTATCTCCCTGAGGCAAAAGCCAGATAAGGGCACTTTGAGGAACAAATCTAAATAACAATATCACTTAAGATCACAGATGGAAAATTCCCTAATAAAATACTAGCAATCCTATTCAAATACATGTCAAGGAGACTATGTCATAAGCAAGTTGGTTTCACTCCAGGGATGAGAAGTGGGTTCTACAAACATGAATCAATAAATGTAATTCATCACGTAGAGGTAAAGATGAAAAAACATGATCATATGGATAGATGCAGAACAAGTCTTACACAAAATTCAGCACCCTTTCACATATGAAACATGAATAGAGAAACTTAACATCATAAATACTATATATGATATATGCACAGCCAACATCATACTAACCAGAGAAAAACCAAATGACTTTTCTCTAAAGTCAGAAACAAAACAATGATGTTCACTCTTTTCACTCTTATTCAATATAGTATGAGAAATTTTAGCCAGAACAGTTACATAAAGGAAGGAAATGAAAGGGTAAAAAGAAGAAAAAGAAGCCCAACTATCTCTGTTTGCAGATGATCTGATGCTATATTTAAAATATCCCAAAATCTCTGCCAGATTTTTAGAGCTGATGAAAATAATTCAGGACACTAGTAAGACACAAAAGCAACATGCAAAAATGAATAATTTCTCTATATAGTAATAACATACCTGATGAAAAAATATTATGGAAACAATTCCATTCACAACATAAAAAATACCTATGAATAAATCTAACCAAGGAGGTTAAAAATCTCTGTAATAAAAATTACAGAACACTACAGAAATAAGCTGAAGAAGGCATAAAAAATGAAAATACCTGCCACATTCTTAGGTAGACAGAATTAATACTGTCAAAATGGTCATAAAATCAAAAGCAATGCATGGATTGACTGTAATCTCTGTCAAAGGATAAATAATGATCTTGAAAGAGCTAGAAAAAACAGTCCTAAAATTCATATGGAAGAATAAAGACACAGAATAACCCAAGGAACACTGAGCAAAAAGAACAAGGGTGGAGCATTCTGAATTCCTAACCTTAAATTTTACAACAAAGTTATAATAACAAAATTAGGAAGAAATTGGCATAATAATAGACAGGAAGACTAAAATGATAAAATACAAAACACCCATCCAGATACAGTTATCTGATCCTTGACAAAGGTGCCAGAAACCTATGATGTAGCAAAAAAAGCTGTGTAAACAAATGGTGATCAGAAAACTGGATATTCGAATGTAGAAGAATGAAACTGCAACCCTATCTCTCATCCTACACAAACGTGCACTCTCAAGCAAATCAAAGACCAAGGGATCAGTGGAAAAACTTTGCACCTGTTAGAAGAGGACACGGGCTCAACACTCCAATGTAGAGTCAAAGGCACTCATTTCCTGCTAAAGCTTTAAGTACTTTCAAATATTATTTTGTTTAATCTTCTCAAAAATTCTGTGATGTGGATATTAGAAGAGTGAGATAAAATAAGTAATTATGGGGTATAATTCTATTTTTTAAATTTCTGCATAGCAAAGTAAATATGATCATGAAAAGACAGCCTATAGCATGGGAGAATGTCTTTGCCAACTACTCTGCTGACAGAGAATTAATATCCAAAATACATGGGAAAAAACCCAAAAGATTAGATATTGGAAAGTAACCTAATCAACATGGGGTCAAATGAATTAACCACACATTACTCAGAAGAAGAAATGCAAATGAACAACATACATGGAAAAGATGCTTAACATCCTTATGAAGCAGAGAAATATGAATTGAAACTACATTGAGTTTTCATCTCATCCCAGATAGACTGTCAAGCAACAAGATTATAAATGATAATAAATGCTGGTGAGTTGGTAGACAGAAAGGAACACTCACGTATTGTTGTTGGGAATGCAAAGAACCACCATGAGGCACTATTGCAAACACCACACATCCATCAGTGTCTGAATGGACCCAGCCTATGACCCTATAGTTCCGTACATTCTGTTCTGTCCTACAAACCTAGAATCAGCATGCTATCATGATACATGCACCCCAGTTATTTATAGCAGCATAATTCACAGTTGTGAGTTAGCAAACCAGTCTAGGTGCCTGTTCAATGAATGGACCACAAGGAAAAAAAAATGTCATCTATTGGTAAGTGGATGGTACTGGAGAACATCACGCTAAATGAAGTAAGCCAGGCTCACAAAGTTGAATATTTGATGGTTTTTTCTCTCACAGGCAGGTGCTTAAGAGGAATTTTTAAAAGGATCTCATGAAAACAGAAGAGAGAATAAAAGCGTAGAGGAAAGGGAATGAGGTGGAGGAAGTAGAGGAGGGCATGGGGAAGTCTCAAAGACTGAGATCTAGCACTTTCCAGGACTATGTTGAATACCATTGGTGAAAGAAGGTATCCTGTCTTGTTCCAAGTTTTGGAGGGAATGCTTTCCATTTTTCTGTTTAGAATGATGTTGGCCTTGGGCTTAGCACAGATAGCTTTTACAATGTTGAGGTATGTTCCTACAGTCCCTAGTTTTCCTAGTGTTTTGAACAGGAAGGGGTGCTGTATTTTGTCCAATGCTTTTTCTGTATCTATTGAGATGATCATATGGTTCTTGTCTTCAAGTCTATTGATGTGATGAATTACATTTATTGATTTCTGTATGTTGAACCAAACTTGCATCACTTGATTGTGGTGCACTATCCTTTTCATACATTTTTGTATGGGATTTGCCAGAATTTAATTGAGAATTTTTGAATCTATGTTCATGAAGGATACTGATCTGAAGTTTTCTTTCCTTGATGTGTCTTTGCCTGGTTTTGGTATCAGGGTGATACTAGCCTCTTACAATGAGTTTCAAAGGGTTCCCAACTTTGTTTCATGGAATAATTTGAGGAGTACTGGTGTTAATTCTTCTTCAGTCTTGTAGAACTCAACTGAGAATCCTTCTGGTCCTGGGTTTTTCTTGGTTGGTAGGCTTCTGATGGCATCTTCCATTTCATTGTTTGAAACTGATCTGTTTAAATTGTGTATGTCCTCTTGATTCAATTTCAGTAGTTCTCTAGATATTTGTTGATGTATATGAGATTTTCTATTTTATTGGAGTATACATTTTCAAAAGAGCTTCAGATTATCTTCTATATTTCAGTAGTGTCCATCATGATGTTTCCTTTTTTATGATGAACTTTGGTAGTTTGAGTTTACTCTCTCTTTCTCTTTATTAGTGTGGCTAAGGGTTTATCAACATAATTTATTTTTTCAAAAAACCAACTTTGTGTTTTGTCAACTTTTTGAATTGTTTCTTTTGTTTCAATTTCATTGATTTCAGCTCTGATTTTAACTGTTTTCTGTTCTACTACTTTCGGTGTTTATTTGTTCTCTTTCTAGGGGTTTGAGATGTAATGTTAGGACATTTATTTGATGACTTTCTATTCTTTTAAGGGATGAGCTCAATGCAATGAACTTTCCTCTTATCACTGCCTTCACAGTGTCCCAGAGATTTTGATATATTCTATAGGTGTTCTCATTTACCTTTAAGTATTTTTAAAAATTTCATCCTTGATTTATTCTGCTGTCCTTTTGTCATTCAATAGCGTATTATCTCCAGGTAATAAAGTGGTTTCTATTTTTTATTTTATTGTTGATTTGTAATTTCATTCCATTACAATCTGATAGAATGCAGGGTATTATCTCTAGTTTTCTGTATTTGCTAAGAGTTGCTTTGTGGCCTGAGATGTGGTCTATTTTAGAGGAGGATCCATGTGCTGTTGAGAAAAAAGTGTATTTGCTCATTGATGGATGAAATAGTCTACATATGTCCATTAAGTATAAATTACTGATTGTCTTATTTAGTTCTATAGTATCTTTGTTTAGTTTTTGTTCAGAAGATCTATTCAACATAGTCCTGAAAACTCTAGCCAGAGCAATTAGACAGATAAAGGAAATTAAAGGGATATGAGTAGGAAAAGAACTCAAACTATCCCTATTTACCAATGACATCATGATTCTTTATCTAGAAGATCCAAAATATTCCACCAGAAAATTTCTAAAGAAATCATAAATGAATTCAGCAAAGTAGCAGGATATAAAATTGATATCCATAAACCAAACACATCCCTGTACATCAGCGATGAATTCACTGAAAGAGAAATTAGGAAAACTATCCCATTCACAATAACCTCAAACAAAATAAAATACTTGAGAATCAATCTAACAAAAGAGGTGAAAGAACTCTATGATGAAAACTACAGAACACTAACGAAGGAAATTGAAGAAGACCTTAGAATACGGAAATATGTTCCATGCTCTTAGATAGGCACAATTAACAGTCAAAATGCCCATACTACCAAAAGTGTTATACAAATTTAACACACTTCCTATTAAAATCCCAATGGCAATCTTAATAAAACTAGAAAAGGCAATTGTGAAATTCATTTAGAAAAATAAGAGGCCCAGAATAGGTAAAACAATCAACCCCAAGAAAAGTGAAACAGGAGGCATTACAATACCAGACCTTAAACTACATGACAGTCATAGTAACAAAAACCGCATGGTATTGGCTCCAAAACAGACATGTAGACCAATGGTATGGAACAGAAGACACAGAAACAACCCACATAAACACAGTTATCTCAAACTAGACAAAGGTGCCAAAAATATTCATTGGAGAAAAGATAGTCTCTTCAACAAATGGTGCTGGGAAAACTGGAAATCCATTATGTAGCATGAAACTCAAAGTGAATCAAAGACTTAGGCAGTAGAATAGAGGCCCTGTGCCTAATAGCAGAAAAAGTAGGCCCAAATCTCCACCTTGTGGATTAGGAACTGACTTCCCTAACAAGACTTTTAGAGCACAAGAAGTAAAATCAAGCATCAATAATGGAATGGATTCAAACTAAAAATCTTCATCTCAGCAAAAGAAACAATAACATGAAGAGAGAGCCTACAGAATGGGAGAAAATATTGACTACATGTACCTCAGATAGTGCATTGATGTTCAGGATATATAAAGAACACAAAACACTTAACACCAAAAAACCAAATAGCCCAATTTATATGGTCTAAGGAACTGAACAGAGACTTTCCAGAAGAAATACAATCAGTCAACAAATATATGAAAACGTGTTCAACATTCCTAGCAATAAGGGAAATGGAAGTGAAGTAGTCTAAGATTTCATCTCCAGTCAGAATGGCAATTATCAAGAAAACAAGCAACAATAAAGGTTGGTGAGGATGTGAGGAAAAAGGCATATTTGTACATTGCTGGTGGGACTGCAAATTGGTGCAACTGTTATAGAAAGCGGTATGGAGATTCCTCAAAAAACTTGGAATGGAACCACCATTTGATCCTGCTATCCCTCCGTTTACATAAATAGGACTTAAAATCAGCATACCCGAGTGACGGAGGCACTCAACATTTTAGCAGCTCAATTCATAAATGCTAAACTATGGAACCAACCTAGATGTCTTTCAACAGATGAATGGATAAATAACATGTGATACACACACACACACACACACACACACACACACACACACAATGAAATATTACTCAGAATTACTTTAGAATGAAATTATGGCAATTGCTAGTAAATGGATGGAGATGAAGAATATCATGCTACGCAAAATAAGCCAATCCCCAAAAAACAAAGGCTGAATGTTTTCTCTGATATGCGGAGGCTAATTCACAATAAGGGGGTGGGGACTAGGGAAGAATAGATGTACTTGGGGTTGGACAGGGAAGTAAAGGGAGTACAGCGGATATTGGGGTAAGAAGGACAGTAGAATAAATCAGAGATTATTACTTTCTGTGAATTAATGATTACATGACCACTGTGATTCTACACTGTGTACAACCAGAAGAGTGAGAAGTTGTACTCCATTTACGTATGATGTGTCAAAATATATTCTACTGTCATGTATAACTAATTAAAATAAAAATATAAATCTACCAATTTGATATGTTGCATACATAATTATATCACAATGAATCCTGCTCACATCTATAATTATAACACAATAATGAAATGAATTAATAGAAAGAAGAGCAGTAGAATAATAGAAGCAAAACTGGGGGAGGAAAAGGAGGGAAAGGGGAAGTACTGTGGGAAGAAATGGAATTAATTATATTATGTAAAGGTATGAATATGTCAAAATGATACCCATTATCATATATAATTACAAAGTACTAATAAACCATGATAATGAAAAGACCTAAGCATAGACCTAAGCATGACTTACTAAGTAGAATTCATAGCTCAGAAAATAGCAAAAACAACTTCTCTCTCACACACACACACACGCACGCACACACACACACACACACACAAAAGCCACTTAATGTTCCTTAGTTTTCATTTCCCAAAATCTCTGCAGATAAAGCCATTGTATTGGTCTTTGGCCAGGTTAACAAATTCCTCAGTCTGTTGCTATAACTATAAGAACAGCCTTATTTCCTGGCTGAAAAGAAGCTTCCTTCTTCCTCCTACATGCTTCTTGATGCTTCTGGTATCTTAGAAACTTCAACCCCACTCACATGCCTTTTTCTTCACATAAAACTCCCCGCTATCCATGTCAGAGAAGGCCAGACCAGGGTGCATATATTCACAGAAAATAAATGCTTATTCAGTCAGAACCCAGCAGGCTCCTGAATATGAACCACATATACCACAATTGAGATAATCAGAATAAGAAGGTGAGGTTTGTGGGGTAAAGGAGTGTGAATGCAAAAGAGGCTTCTCATTATCAAGACGACTTGGGTCCATCCACCCATAATCATGTGTCTTCTCAAAGGCGAGCTGGGGACTCAAACAAGTGGCAGACATACCACCAGCAGAAGTAAACATCTACGATGACAAATCTCGGTGATGGAAGAGAATCTAATTTTGATGACTGCTCATTATCTTACTTAAAGGACCATATTTAAAAACAAGTTGTGAGGCAGAAAGGCAAACAAGAAAACTTGACACATTCACAGGGAAAAATTATTGGACACTTCCCAGGAGGAGCACAGGCATCAGATTCACTGCACAAAGACTTTATTCAACTACCTGAAATATGCTCAAAAAGCAAAAGGAAACTGAACCAAGTACAAGAGTAAAGCAAGAGAATGGCTGCTCACAAAATGATATTAATAAAGTTGGAATTTATGAAAAGAAATCAAACAAATTCTGGAGCTAAAAGCACAGTAACTGAAGTGAAGGTACTACTCAAATAGTTAAACAATAGACCTCAGCATGCAGAATAAATAATTAGCAAGCTTGGAAAATAACTGACCTAGCTTAATCAGACTAAGGTACAGGAAGAGAAAAATTGAAGAATGAACAGTAGGTGTTATGCTTTAGAAGTGAGATATCCCCCCAAAACTCTTGTGTGAGACAATGCAGAGATGTTAAGACATGAAATGATTAAATTCTCAGGGCTTCAGACTAAACAGTGAATCAATCCATTTGATTGATTAATACTTTGAATGGATTAAGGGGTGGGAACTCTAAGTAGGTAGGGTGTGGGAAGTAGATCACTAGGGCCTGCCTTTAAAGATATTACTCGTGATATCTTACACTCAACATCTCTCTGCTTCTTCACTGTCCATGATGATCAGTAAGGAAGGAGAAAGAGAGATAGATAGATAGAGAGAGAGAGAGAGAGAGAGAGAGAGAGAGACTCATGAAATGCCAAATATATACCCAAAAGACACACCCCCAATGACCCACATACTCCAGCTACATCCTACCCACCTTCACTTATCACTCAGTTAATTTCCATTAACAGGATTAATTCACTGATTGGTAAGGCTCCCATAACCCAACTACTTGTCCTCTAACTCCTCTTGCATTTTCTCACACATGAGCTTTTGGGGGACACCTCACATGCAAAACAAAACTATCCTTGAGTATTGATGCAAAAATTCTTAATAAAGTATTGACAAACCACATCAAAAACACAGTGCACCAAGATCAAGTGGGTGTCATCCCAAAAATGCGAGATTGGCTCAACATATGGAAATAAATCCATGTAATTGACAACATAAACAGGGTTAAGGAAAGAACAATGATTATCTCAATAGTTGCAGAAAAATCACTGAAGCACCCATTCATGTTTAAATCTCTAGAGTAAGTAGGGATAGGAGGAACCACCTTAAACCTTGTAAAGGATACATATGACAAATCCATGGGCAACAGCATACTGAACAGAGAAAAACTGAAAGCATTTGCTCTAAAAAAAAGGAACAATACAAGAATGCACCACTCCTATGCAACATAGTCCTTGAAACTCTAGCCAGAGTAATCAGATATGAGAAGGAAATTAAAGGGATACAAATAGGAAAAGAAAAGCTCAAATTATCTCTGCTGATGACATGATCATATATTGAGAAGACCCAAAAAATTCACCAGAAGACTTCTAGAGCTGATTAAAAACTTAGCAGAATACAGTATCAACATAAAAAATCACTTCCCTATATACTCCAATAATGAATCTGCCTACAATGAAATTAAGAAAATTATCACAGTAATCTCAACAATTAATTGGGAATTAATCTAATAAAGGAGCTAAAGAACCTTGAAAATGAAAACTACAGAACAGAGAAGAAAGAATTGAAGAAGACACAAGAAGATGGAAAGACCTCCCATGTTCTTGGATAGGCAGAATTAATATTGTTGAAATGGCCAAACTATCAAAAGCATTATAAAGATTCAATGCAGTGCCCATCAAAATACGAATGACACTCCTGTCAAACTAGCAAACACTGTCCTAAAACACATTTGGAAAAAATACCCACAGTACACAAGAAATTCTGAGCAAAAAGAGTGATCCTAGAGGTGTCATGATACAGGACGTCAAATTATACTGTCAAGCTATAATAGAAAAAATAACAAGGTACTAGCACTAAAACAGACATGAAGACCAAGGGAATGAAATCAAAGGCACAGAGATACACCCACAAAAATACTATCTGATACTCAACAAAGATGAAAAGACAAGCACTAAACACTTCTCAAATGAAGAAATACAGTGCTGACAAATACATGAAAAAATTCAAAATCTATAGAAATAAGGAAAATTCAAATCTAAACTTCATCAAGATTTCATTTCACTCCAGTCAGAAAGGCAATTATCAAGAATAAAAACACTATGTATTGGTGAGATGTTGGAGAAAGGTACACTCATGTATTGTTTGTGGGACTGCAAGTTAGTGCAAAAACTCTGGAAAGAGGTATGGTGATATCCCCCCAAAAGTAGAAATGGATCCACCATATGACCAGTTATCACCCTGAATATATATCCTAAAGTTATAATATCAGCATACTATTGGGATATAGTCATATCAATATCTATACCAGCACAATTCAAAATAGCCAAGCTAGCCACACACAGTGGTGCATACCTGTAATCCAAGCTGCTCTAGAGGCTGAGGCAGGAGGATCACAAGTTCAAAGCCAATCTCAGCAAAAGCAAGGCACTAAACAACACAGTGGGACCTTGTCTCTAAATAAAATACAAAATAGGGCTGGGGATGTGGCTCAGTGGACGAGTGCCCCTGATTTCAATCCCCAACAGCGACTCCCCTAAAAATTAGCTAACCTAGGAAAACAACATTGGTGCCCTTCAACAGATGACTGAATAAAGAAAATACGTGATACACTCAAGTATATATTATATAGATGCACACACGTATATATGCATATATATGCATATATACATAATGGAGTATTACTCAGTCACAAGAAATAATAAAATTATGACATTTGCCAGTAAATGTTTGGAACTGCAGACCTCTATACACAAGTGAAGAGAGTCAGACCACAAAAGTCAAAGGTTGAATTTTTCTTTGATATGCAGAAACCAGTCCAAAAAAGGGGGAAAAAGAAAGGTGGGGAAACTACCAAAATAGAAGTGGAGTAGACACAGAGGACTGATGAAGAGGGAGAAGAAATGGAATAACAAAACAACAGTAGAATGAATCAAACCTAAATTTCCTAAGTACATATATGAATATAGCACAGTGATTCTCATAAATATGTATGACCACAAGACATGAATCTTCAAAAGAACTGTAAGTAAATAGCAGAAAGATTAGAAGAATAGGAGGAAGGTAAAGTGGGAGGGAAGAAGAGAGGGAAATACTGGGAATTGAATTGTATGTCACATTTATAACTATGTCAAAATAAACCAAATGTCTTCTATAGCTATAAATAACCAATAAAAATTTGTGAGTAATCAAAAGAAGATGTCAGATTGGAGGAAGGCTTCATTACCATTTGCTCCATGGCATGGAATTCAAGGAATGGACTACTGCTTCTCAGTGAACTGGGAAAGAAATCCAATATCATATCTGAGGCCCTTAGAGAGCCAGAAATTCAGATGCATTGAACAAAGGAAAAGAAAAGGTACCCTGGAGCCAAGTCAGTGGCATCTGTGAGAGTGGCACTGCTTACCCACAGACAGGGATGGATACCACAAACACAAAAAAATGGCATGGAAAAACCTGTAGAACAGAAAAGAAGTCTGAAATTGGCAGCACAGCCAACTGGTGTTTGAAAAGTGCTCTGTGATTCTCAATCGCCAAGCAAACAACTGAGGTGAGACATCTGAAGAAACCACACTGCAGCTTCCTCCTGTAGGAACCCAGGAGATCTTTGCTAATATAGCCATACTGTGTGTGCAAGAGCCTACCAGAGGTGATTGAAGCAAGCATGGAGAAGACTGCACCACAGGGATTTGACTCAGATACGAACACGAGTGCAATGCACTGGTGTTAGGAGACTGAACAAACATGTGTTTGTGTGACTTTACTCAGGGAAATCACTGTGAGACTGAGTCTGGGAAGGCCATATCCATTGGTAGTGGAGTGTGTATGATCTACAGAGGCTGACACTCCACAAGACCAGCAGAAGTTTTAGGAGGGCCCAGTTCCACTGAGGATCAGCATCTGTCCAGCCCTGGTATGTGTTGATTTAACCTCTCCAGAGAAAATACCACACAACAAACTCCCATCAGCCTGATTAGAGCTAAACCCCAGCCACCAGTACTTCCAAATACAACTACATCAATCTGGTCTCTCTGGACAAAACTGTGCTGACATTCCCATTCTATCCTACTATGCACAGATGAGAGGAAACCTGCAAGCTATTACAGGCAGCATCAAGTCCACTTCACTACAGCTGCAGTCCACTGACAGATATAAAAAGAAGTGCCTAAAAACCCCAACTCCTTGTGTGCTCCAAGGGACACACGACCCCAGAAGAAGGGAAAGGAGGGCAGTCCTGCACAAGCAGTTCAACAGATTTGACCACCTGAGTTCAAACAGCTATTTTCATTGTGACTTTGCCATTTTCTTTTGTCTTACATACATACACTTGTTTTCTGTTTCTGTTTTACATTTTCATGTTTCTTACTTTTCATTGTTTTGTCATTTGAGGGTTAGGGTTTTATTTATTTGGAGATTTTTGTTTATGTCTATTCTCTCTAATACCTTTCTTCTCATTCTCAATGGTTTCTCTTGTTATCTCTTTCTCTAGTTTACTTTTTGTCCTCCTCCTTCCTACATTTCTTCTGCTCTCTATTAACAATTTGAAAATTCTAACATTTCTTTTACCTTCACATCATATTTTCTTTTCTCTAAATGAACTCTATATCTTATGATCATATTTAGTTTCTAAATTCCTAACCCCACCACCCTACCCTCCAAGGTGGTACAGTTATTAAGAACTGTGGATAGACTGGTTGATACCTGATGGGTTTTTTAAAGTGGATCTTCTTCTTCGGTGAATTTTACTGCTATTGCTGTTGGCAGTTGTTGACCCTGCCATTCCTCGTTTTGTGGCAGTTACTGTAGCAGATGTCATACTAGGCACTGGGTATTTGTTTCAGTGCTGTATGTAGTTTGTTGCTGTTACTATTGTTCAATTCCCCTTTTTCTATAAGGTGCTAGGAACCTCCTGGGACACCGTGAGTTGGCAGGGTAGGCACTCTGCTGCTGAACTAATTCCAAAACTCAACCAAGAGACAAAGCACTTTGCACCACCCATAAACCATGCTTGATCTTTTCAGTGGTATTTTAATAGAAAAACACATGAACGGGCCCCAAGTAGCATCTAGGTGGAGACCTCAGATCCCACCCATGGACATCCACTCCTATGACAGAAGCAGAGGCAGTTAACTTCTCTTATACTATGGATACCATACCTACAAGGGGTCTTAATGAACACAGCATCCATATCCCTTTAGGATATACTCTTGTTAAGTGAAGAGAAGTCACAAAGGGCATACCCCACGTAGCCTACCATATACAACACAACTGCAGGATTGCATGATCTACAAGCACCCCACTCTTGGGAGAACTACAGGGCAAAGTAGAATACTCAAGCTCTTACAAAATACACATTACAACAAATTACAATGATCATCACCACAGAACTAGAAGGAAAATGATACTTCAAAACATAATTCAAAATATATTCAAAAACTCAAAACAACTTGATATCCCTGAACACATTGTCAAGAGAAGGATGTGCCCTAAATATGCCAAGACACTGTAATGGAAGAGAAATATACCCAAACAGATGCATACATCCCAACACAGGAATGCAAGAAAAATGAAATAACAAGGTAACACGATAACTCCTATGCGTCATAATTCTACTGACTCCAATGATACTGAAGCACATGAAATACCAGATAAAGTAGTCAAAGGAACAATTATAAAATGATCCATAAATTCAAAGAAAACTCTTAAAAGAACCAAATGAAGTAAGGAAGTGAGTACAGGGTATGAGTGAGAAATTCAATAATGAGATAGTAATATTGAAAAAGAAACACAGAGACAAACCCAAATAAATACTGTTTTCTCAAACTAGACAAAGGTACCAAAAACATGCAATGGAGAAAGACAGTCTGTTCAATAAATGGTACTGGGAAAACTGGAAATCCATATGCAGCAGAATGAAAGTAAACCCCTATCTCTCACCCTGCAAAAAAAACAACTCAAAATGGATGAAGGACCTTGGAATCAGACCAGATATCAGGCATCTTATAGAGGAAAAAGTAGGTCCAAATCTTCATCATGTCGGCTTAGGATCAGACTTTCTTAACATGATTCCCAAAGCTCAAGAAATAAAAACAAGAATCAATAACTGGGATAGATTCAAAAGAAAAAGCTTTCTCTCAGCAAAGGAAACTATCGGCAATGGGAAGAGAGAGCCTACAGAGTGGGAGAAAATCTTTGCCATTCATACTTCAGATAGAACACTAATCTCCAGAATATACAAAGAACTCAAAAAAACTTTACACCAAGAATACAAATAACCCAATCAACAAATGGGCTAGGGAAATGAACAGACACTTCACAGAAGAAGATCTAACACAGCAAATGATCATGGGCTGGAACACTTAAATATGTTAACTAATCAATACTACACAAAGCAATTCACAGATTCAATGCAACCCCTTTAAAAGACTAATTTCTTGTTGCAAAAATTTAAAATATCATCCTAAAATTGATATGGAACCTCAAAGGTAACAACTACTAAAACAGTACTGAACAAGAACAAACTTGGAGAGGGCGGGCCAAGATGGCGGACTAGAGGGCTGCTGCATTTCACGCTGCTCCAGGACGCAAGATTCAAAAGAGGAGATAGTGAGAGACTTGGGACCAACTCAAAGCCGCCGGGTGAGTCTCTCCCGTTGGGGAGGCGTCCCGGATGGGGCGGTAGCCCTGGAACACAGGGAATTTGTGAAGTGGAGTTGCTCGGCGAGATGCCCCTCCCCCCGCTGGAGTGGTAAACACGGACAACTGGGATCATCGTAGAGGAGGTGGCTCAGCATAGCGCTTGGACTCGAGCAGCCGCTGGGGCTCCAGGCGGCTGCCTGGGGAGGAGCTGCGTGGCGAGCTGTTTGGACCCAGAACAACCGCTTCTGAACACTGGGGGGGTTGCCCGGAGGAGGAGGAGGAGCGCGGCATGTTGCTTGACCTGGGAGTGACTGCATCAGAGCCGCAGGCAGTTGCCGGAGGTGGAGCTGCGTGACGAGCTGTTTGAACTCGGAGCAGCTGCTCCAGAACACTGGTGGCCTGCCTGGAGAAGGAGAGCGGTGGGACGCTTAGTCTGGGAGTGACTGCATCAGAACCAAAGGCAGTTGCCAGAGGAGGAGGCGAGTGGTGAGTTGATTGGACTAAAAGCGACCGATCCTGAACACCGGTGGCCGGCCTGGAGGAGGAGCGTGGTGAGTCACCTGGTCTTGGAGCCACCGCCCCTGAACACCTGGGGGGCTACCCCGAGGAGGAGGAGGAGGAACAGGGCGGGTCACTTGGACTTGGAGTGACTGCCTAGGGCTACGGGTGGTTGGCGGGAGGAGGAGACCCGAAGTGAGTTGCTTGGACTCCTAGTGACTGTGTCGGAAACCGGGCAGCTGTCTGGAGGAGGAGGTGTGTGGCGGGTCTCTGGGTCTCGGAGCTATTGTACGGGGCTCCAGGTGGTGGCTCAGGGGAGGGGCTGCATAGCCAGGCAATTGGTGCAGAGCAGGGTCCCAGGAGCTAGGTGGCTTCTTGCTGGAAGAGCCACACAGAGACACGCCTAGGGGCAGAGCGAAGTTTCCAGGGCGGCGGGCAGATTCTCTGGGAGAGGCAGCCTAAGGAGACTCGCCTGCGAAGGGTGAGGCTCCCAGGCCCAGGACGTAGGTCCAGGCCCCTGGGATCATTGCAGAGGAAGACAGCCCAGCCCAGGTGGTAGTTGTAGATTGAGGGGAACCTCTAGGAGGGGAACTGACCAGCGAGACGTCCCCACCGAGTGACTCTTCCTGGCCGGGGGAGGTTTTCCCACAGGGACGGTAAAGCCAGAGACATAGGCACAAACAGGCCTTGCCTCAGCCCGCAGTCTACTTCCCCATTGGATGACCATTGGTCAACAAGTGGAGGCACCTCTGCCCACTAGCAGGGAATATACGCCACCTGAGGGTTACCACACCTAGAGAGGCAGCTTCTTCGTGGAGCTCTGCATTATCAACCTCCTCCAAGACTTCAGGCTACTGAAGGATAAGAGGGGATATACTAGCAATCTTCAGGGACATTATAAGTTGTTAGAGGAAATCTGCAATATCTTAATGACCCACTGATTCCTGAACAATATGAGAAAACAAGGGAAGAAAATGCCCCAAACAAATCTAGATGTTACATCAATAAAATCCAACGACAGCATGGCAGAAGAAATGACAGAAAGGGAGTTCAGAATGTACATAATTAAAATGATTAGGGAAGCAAACGATGAGATGAAAGAGCAAATGCAGGCATTGAACGATCGCACCAATCGACAGTTAACAGAGCAAATTCAGGAAGCAAAAGATCATTTCAATAAAGAGTTAGAGATATTGAAAAAAAACCAAACAGAAATCCTTGAAATGAAGGAAACAATAAACCAAATTAAGAACTCCATAGAAAGCATAACCAATAGGATAGAACAGCTGGAAGACAGAACTTCAGATATTGAAGACAAAATATTTAACCTCGAAAACAAAGTTGAACAAACAGAGAAGATGGTGAGAAATCATGAACAGAATCTCCAAGAACTATGGGATATCATGAAAAGGCCAAATTTGAGAATTATTGGGATTGAGGAAGGCTTAGAGAAACAAACCAAAGGAATGAACAATCTATTTGAAGAAATAATATCAGAAAATTTCCCAAATCTGAAGAATGAAATGGAAAATCAAGTCCAAGAGGCTTATAGGACTCCAAATACACAAAATTACAACAGACCCACACCAAGGCACATTATAATGAAAATATCGAACATACAAAATTAAGGCAGAATTTTACAGGCTGTGAGAGAAAAGAACCAAATTACATTCAGGGGAAACCAATACGGATATCAGCAGATTTTTCAATCCAGACCCTAAAAGCTAGAAGGGCCTGGAACAACATTTTTCAAGCTCTGAAAGAAAATGGATGCCAACCAAGAATCTTATACCCAGAAAAACTTACCTTCAAATTTGACGATGAAATAAGATCATTCCATGATAAACAATAGCTAAAAGAATTTACAAAAAGAAAGCCAGCATTACAGAACATTCTCAGCAAAATATTTCATGAGGAAGAGATAAAAAACAAAGAAGCAAATCAGCAAAGGGAGGAATTATCCTAAAGGAACTGTCAAATAAAGGAGGAACCAAGATGTGTCAAAGATTTTAAATATGAACCAAATGACTGGGAATACAAATCATATCTCAATAATAACCCTGAATGTTAATGGCCTGAATTCATCCATCAAAAGACATAGACTGGCAGATTGGATCAAAAAGAAAGATCCAACAATATGTTGCCTGCAAGAGACTCACCTCATAGAAAGAGATACACATAGACTAAAGGCGAAAGGATGGGGAAAAACATACCATGCACATGGACTCAGCAAAAAAGCTGGAGTATCCATCCTCATTTCAGATAATGTGGACTTCAAGCCAATGTTAGTTAGAAGGGATAAAGAAGGACATTTCATACTGCTTAAGGGAAGCATAAATCAGCAAGATATAACAATCATAAACATGTATGCCCCAAACAGTGGCTCATTCATGTATGTGAAACAAATCCTTCTCAATTTTAGAAACCAAATAGAGCATAACACAATAATACTAGGTGATTTTAACACGCCTCTTTCACCACTGGACAGATCTTCCAAACAAAAATTGAACAAAGAAACCATAGATCTCAATAACACAATCAATAACTTAGACTTAACAAACATTTATAGAATATACCATCCAACCAAAAGCGAATACACTTTCTTCTCAGCAGCACATGGATCCTTCTCTAAAATAGACCATATATTATGCCACAAAGCTAATGTCAGCAAATACAAGAAGATAGAGACACTACCTTGTATTCTATCAGATCATAATGGATTGAAGTTACAAATTAATGAAAGAATAAAAAACAGAAACTACTCCAACACCTGGAGATTAAACAATATGCTACTATATGATGAATGGATAACAGAAAATATTAGGAGGGAAATTAAAAAATTCTTAGAGGTAAACGAGAACAAAGAAACATCATATCAAAATCTCTGGGACACTATGAAAGCGGTACTTAGAGGAAGATTTATTTCATGGAGCGCATTTAATAAAAGAACTAAAACTCAAAAAATAAATGACCTAACACTACAGCTCAAAGCCCTAGAAAAAGAAGAACAGACCAACACCAAAAGTAGTAGAAGACAGGAAATAGTTAAACTGAGAGCTGAAATCAACGAAATTGAAACAAAAGAAACAATAAAAAAAATTGACAAAATAAATAGTTGGTTCTTCGAAAAAATAAACAAAATTGATAAACCTTTAGCCACACTAAGAAAGAGAAGACGAGAGAAAACCCAAATCACTAAAATTCGGAATGAACAAGGAAATATCACAACAGACACGACTGAAATACAAAACATAATTAGAAGCTATTTTGAAAATCTATACTCCAAGAAAATAGAAAATTTTGAAGACATCAACAGGTTTCTAGAGACATATGAATTGCCTAAACTGAACGAGGAGGACATACACAATTTAAATAGACCAATTTCAAGTAATGAAATAGAAGAAGTCATCAAAAGCCTTCCAACAAAGAAAAGTCCAGGACCAGATGGGTTCTCAGCCGAGTTCTACAAAACTTTTAAAGAAGAGCTCATTCCAATACTTCTCAAAGTATTCCAGAAAATAGAAGAGGAGGGAACTCTCCCAAACTCATTCTATGAAGCCAATATTACCCTGATACCTAAACCAGACAGAGACACATCGAGGAAAGAAAATTTCAGACCAATATCCTTAATGAACATCGACGCAAAAATCCTAAACAAAATTTTAGCAAATCGCATACAAAAACATATTAAAAAGATAGTGCACCATGATCAAGTGGGTTTCATCCCAGGGATGCAAGGTTGGTTCAACATCAGGAAATCAATAAATGTCATTCACCATATCAATAGACTTAAAGTCAAGAATCACATGATTATTTCGATAGATGCAGAAAAAGCATTTGATAAAATACAGCACCCCTTCATGCTCAAAACACTAGAAAAAATAGGGATAGTGGGAACAGTCCTTAACATTGTAAAGGCCATCTACGCTAAACCCATGGCTAATATCATTCTAAATGGTGAAAAACTGAAAGCATTCCCTCTAAAAACTGGAAGAAGGCAGGGATGCCCTCTTTCACCACTTCTATTCAATATCGTCCTTGAAACTCTAGCCAGAGCAATTAGACAGACCAAAGAAATTAAAGGGATACAAATAGGAAAAGAAGAACTCAAACTATCCCTATTTGCTGATGATATGATGGTATACTTAGAGGAACCAGGAAATTCCACCAGAAAACTTTTAGATCTCATAAGTGAATTCAGTAAAGTAGCGGGATATAAGATCAATGCACATAAATCTAAGGCATTTTTATACATAAGCGATGAATCTTCAGAAAGAGAAATTAGGAAAACTACCCCATTCACAATAGCTTCGAAAAAAATAAAGTATTTGGGAATCAATCTCACAAAAGAGGTGAAAGACCTCTACAATGAGAACTACAGAACACTAAAGAAAGAAATTCAAGAAAACCTTAGAAGATGGAAAGATCTCCCATGTTCTTGGATAGGAAGAATTAATATTGTCAAAATGGTCATACTACCAAAAGTGCTATACAGATTCAATGCAATTCCAATTAAAATCCCAATGATGTACCTTACAGAAATAGAGCAAGCAATTATGAAATTCATCTGGAAGAATAAAAAACCCAGAATACCTAAAGCAATCCTTGGCAGAAAGAGTGAAGCAGGGGGTATCGCAATACCAGATCTTCAACTCTACTACAAAGCAATAGTAACAAAAATGGCATGGTATTGGTACCAAAATAGAAAGGTGGATCAATGGTACAGAATAGAGGACATGGACACAAACCCAAATAAATACAATTTTCTCATACTAGACAAAGGGGCCAAAAATATGCAATGGAGAAAAGATAGCCTCTTCAACAAATGGTGCTGGGAGAATTGGAAATCCATATGCAACAGAATGAAACTAAACCCATATCTCTCACCATGCACAAAACTAAACTCAAAATGGATTAAGGACCTCGGAATCAGACCAGAGACCTTGCATCTTATAGAAGAAAAAGTAGGTCCAGAGCTTCAACATGTTGGCTTAGGACTAGACTTCCTCAACAGGACTCCCATAGCACAAGAAATAAAAGCAAGAATTAATAACTGGGATAGATTCAAACTAAAAAGCTTTCTCTCAGCAAAGGAAACTATCAGCAATGCAAAGAAAGAGCCTACAGAGTGGGAGAAAATCTTTGCCAATCATACTTCAGATAGAGCGCTAATCTCCAGAATCTATAAAGAACTCAAAAAACTCTACACCAAGAATGTAAATAATCCAACTGACAAATGGGCTAAGGAAATGAATAGACACTTCACAGAAGAAGATATACAAGCAATCAACAAACATATGGAAAAATGTTCAAAATCTCTAGTAATAAGAGAAATTCAAATCAAAACCACCCTAAGATTCCATCTCACCCCAATTAGAATGGCAATTATCAAGAATACAAGCAACAACAGGTGTTGGCGAGGATGTGGGGAGAAAGGTACACTCTTACATTGCTGGTGGGGCTGCAAATTAGTGCAGCCACTCTGCAAAGCAGTGTGGAGACTCCTTAGAAAACTTGGAATGAAAACACCATTTGACCCAGCTATCCCACTCCTTGGCCTATACCCAAAGGACTTAAAATCAGCATATTACAGAGATACAGCCACATCAATGTTCATAGATGCTCAGTTCACAATAGCCAGATTGTAGAACCAACCTAGATGTCCTTCAATTGATGAATGGATAAAGAAAATGTGGTATATATATATACAATGCAATATTACTCAGCCATAAAGAACGATAAAATTATGGCATTTGCAGGCAAATGGATGAAACTGGAGAATATCATGCTAAGTGAGATAAGCCAATCTCAAAAAACCAAAGGAAGAATGATATCGCTAATAAGTGGATGATGACACATAATGGGGGGTGGGAAGGGTTAGTGTTGGGGTTGGAGTTGGGTTTAGGGAGGGGGGCAGGAATGGAGGAAGGAAGGACTGTATAGATGGAGGGGAAGGGTGGGAGTGGGGGGGGAAGGGAAAAAATGGCAGAATGAATCAAACAACATTACCGTATGTAAATTTATGATTACATAAATGGTATGCCTTTACGTCATGTACAGATAGAGAAACAACATGTATCCCATTTGTTTACAATAAAAAAAAAGACAAAAAAAAAAAAAGAACAAACTTGGAGGTCTGACACACCTTGATTTCAAATGTCCTACTGAAAAGCTAGTCATCAGAACAGTTTGAAAATGAAAGAAATACAGATGAATTAAACAGAGTAGAAAATGCAAAACAAAGCCCTTATAGAAACCATCAAATGGTTTCTGACAACACCGTTCAATGGGAAATGGACGGACTTTCCAACAAATGCTGTTGAGAAAACTGGATGCTCACACACAAAAACAGTGAAGTTGGATACTTATCTGACACCAGACACAAAAATTAACTCAACATGGATGCAAGACTGAATAGAGACCTTCAACTCTAGAACTCGAAAAACACAAGGGAACCATTTCAAGACATTGGATTTGGAAGTGATTTCTTGGTTGATACCAAGAAGAAAAAGAGAGACTGGACTACATCAGGATTGAGGACTTCATTCATGTAGGCACACAATCATCACAGGGAAAAGGCGACCCAGAAAATGCAAGAAAACATTTGAAAATCATGTATCTGATAAGGAGCTAATACCATGATACAAAGAGTCCTTAAACCTCAGCAATATGAAGACAACAACCCAATATTAAAATGGGCAAAGTACTTGTACAGACATTTCTCCAGAACAGATATACAAATGTCTGAGAAGCACAAAGGAAAATGGTCAACATCAATAATCTGTGGAGAAGTGCAAATCAATACCACAATGAGATATAGCTTCACACCCATGGTGACGGTTACATTCAAAAAAACAAACATGGAGAACCTGGAACCCTAGTACACTGTGGGTTAGAAGGGAAAATGGTGCAGAGTCTATGGAAAAATGTACGGGGGTTCCATAATTATCAAAAGTAGATTTATATGTCCTAAAATTCCACTTCTCATCATCCACCTCAAAAACATAACACGAAAAGGCTTGAACAGATATTTTTACCCACATAATCATACCAGAACTACTCATTATACTCATGGGTCCATTGAGGAGCCATTTTCCCATTTTTCATTACTGTATCAAAATTAAACATAATATTGGGATTCATTTTAACATAATCATACAAGTATGGAATATAATTTGTTCCAATTCATTTCTCAGTACTTGACCTTTCCCTCCCCTCTTCCCTGGCCCTATTTCCTTTACTCTACTGTACTGGGCTTCTACATGTTTACAGTTTTCTAGATTAGTGCTTTACAGGGACACCTAAGGTGAAATGCATTGTGATCTATTCATGAATGTACTAGGATGTTGCAGTCAAATTCATTACACTACTACTGCCTTTCCTGTCTCAAGGAGGAATGTCTCAAATGTGGCATACACATATATAGGATATTATGTGTTCTGAATGAAGATGGAAATGCTCCCCAAAGCGAGGACACGAATGGACCTTTAGAATATTATGCTAAGTAATGGAAGACATTTCAAATGACTCTACTTAAATGAGGTACACGGAGTAGTTGAAATAATACAATAGCATAGTGCTTTCCATGCCCTTAGGAGGAGGGAAAATTGATACTTAATCATTGACAGGTGACAGAGTTTCATATGTGTAAAATGAAAAATCTCTGTGACTGCATCATGGTGTCAGAAGGATGGCAATATAAATGTACTGAAAACCACTGAGCTGTGTTCCTAAATGTTTAACATGGGAAAACTTTGTTATGTGTATTTGATCACAAATATGTTAATCAAATTTTGTTTATTTCCACATAAATAAAAGCTGAAAAGTTCTCAGTTCCGATATTGTATCAATAAGAAATATTAAAGGACCATGCAGGCTGAAAGAAAGGATCACTAACTCCATCATGCCAAAAAATAAAGAATAATAATGAGGGTAGCTCTAGGGAAATTGGAAAGCCAGTATCACTGGATTCTCAGCTTTTAACTCCTCTTCTAATGTGATTGAATACACAATTTTATAATAATTGTAGAGCTAGTGGTGTTTACAAGCATGCACACTGTGAGCTCAGGTACATGTACACATGGGCCACCAACACCATCCAGATGGGAGGGTCCTGTGGGGAATGGACTTAGGGTCCTGGACTTTGTCTTGTCATTGAGAAAAACCCAAGGGAGGAAGCAACACATGGACAAACATAAATATCTATCTCAGAAATTGTCCCTGGATCTGTGAATGTCCCAGCAGTTTCATTTCTGAGTCAGATTGTCTGAACCATTCAGGAGAAGAATGGCCATCTTGGAGGAAAAGCTTCCCACACCACTCCTGAGGGGTCATCTCTGATCTGCTTGTATCTACCAGCCCAGGATCCTACAGGCCAGCACCACTCAAACACAAGAGGCACGGCCACCCACCAGCACAACTAATGTACTCACACGCACTGGACAAGAATCAGGAAGCAGAATGTCACTTCTGCCACAGTCACTGACCTCCAGTGGGCTCCAGATGAGTGTGAGCAACACACCAGATCAACAGAAACAAGTGCACATGGGATGGTCTTGCCAAGACCATTGTGCTCTTGGGACCACATTCAGCACCCAACACACACACACACACACACACACACACACACACACACACCACCTAGCCAGAAAGACATGTGCACATGCCCCTCACACTGATACACACGAGAGAACCCCTTCTACTACTGATACCATAACACCACTCACATTTGAAAACAGGTGCACAACTATCAGCTCAGTACCATCCCACCAGACACAAAAACTGACCCCATCCCTGTAGTTCCTGAATACATACACATCACCTTCATAAACATATGCTTGACCCTACTCCCAAATACACATGCAAGAGATCCCCCATGTATCACAGACATGCAGCAGTGAACTATACATTCTGAAATACACACACCTATACATTCTTACATGGAATACACTCCCTCAAGACGTGCACATGATACCACCAAACATTTAAAACACACACACACTCGAATACAACCCTACTTGTTGCCACAAGTCACACAGAATCCTAAATCCTCTGGAAATCACACAGACTTGAGACTTTTAAAAGAAATAAACACGTGATAAACATTAGTAATATTACTTCCTCCTCAACATACACAAGAACTTCCAAAAGACTTAGTACAACCAGATACACCCTGCTAATAAAAACGGAACCATAACCTTGAAGGACGTGGCCCATCCACAACATACACACGTATACATGACTGTATTCCCAGAAAGACTTGATGTGCAAACACCAACTCCCAAACACACATAAAGATTCCCAGACTCTCCAAATGTACATAACAATCATGCCAACTACAATCCATTTGTCATCAATTCCCAGATACACACATAACCCACTTGTGTCCCTAATGCAAAATACACCACTGCCCTCTCTAAGCTCATACACTCACCAAGCCAAAAACTCTCCCTTCAGGCACTCCTCTTTTTTTTTCTTTTTATTGTAAACTAATGGGATACATGTTGTTTATGTATGTACATGGAGTAAAGGCATACCATTTCTGTAATCATAAATTTACATAGGATAATGTTGTTTGATCCATTGTTATTTTTTCCTTCCCACCCACCCCTCCCACTCCTCTTATCTCTCTATACAGTCCTTCCTTCCTCCATTCTTGCCCTCCTCCCTAACCCTAACACTAAACCTAACCCTAACCCTAACACTAACCCCTCTCACCCCCCATTATATGTCATCATCTGCTTATCAGCAAGATCATTCATCCTTTGGTATTCTGAGAATGACTTATCTCACTTAGCATGATATTCTCCAATTTCATTCATTTGCCTGCAAATGCTATAATTTTATCATTCTTTATGGCGAAGTAATATTCCATTGTATATATATGCCACAGTTTCTTTATCCATTCATCAAGTGAAGGGCATCTAGGTTGGTTCCACAATCTGGCTATGGTGAAATGAGCAGCAATGAACATTGATGTGGCTGTATCTCTGTAGTATGCTGATTTTAAGTCCTTTGGGAATAGGCCAAGGAGTGGGATAGCTGGGTCAAATGGTGGGTCCATTCCAAGTTTTCTGAGGAATCTCCATACTGCTTTCCAGAGTGGCTGCACTAATTTGCAACCCCACTAGCAATGTATGAGTGTACCTCTTTCCCCACATCCTCTCCAACACCTATTGTTGCTTGTGTTCTTGATAATAGCCATTCTAATTGGGGTGAGATGGAATCTTAGGGTAGTTTTGATTTGCATTTCTCTTATTACTAAGATGGCGAACAGTTTTTCATATATCTGTTGATTGCTTGTATATCTTCTGTGAAGTGTCTGTTCATTTCCTTAGCCCATATGTTGATTGGGTTATTTGTATTCTTGGTGTATAGTTTTTTGAGTTCTTTATATATTCTGGAAATTAGTGCTCTATCTGAAGTATGATTGGCAAAGATTTTCTCCCACTCTGTAGGTTCTCTCTTCACATTACTGATAGTTTCCTTTGCTGAGAGAAAGCTTTTTAGTTTGAATCTATCCCAGTTCTTGATTCTTGCTTTTATTTCTTGTGCTATGGGAGTCCTGTTAAGGAAGTCTGATCCTAAGCCAACAAGGTGAAGATTTGGACCTACTTTTTCTTCTATAAGATGGAGGGTCTCTGGTCTGATTCTGAGGTCCTTGATCCATTGTGAGTTGATTTTTGTGCAGGGTGAGAGATAGGGGTTTGGTTTCATTCTGTTGCATATGGTTTTCCAGTTTTCCCAGCAACATTTGTTGAAGAGGCTATCTTTTCTCCATTGCATATTTTTGGACCCTTTGTGTAGTATGAGAAAATTGTATTTATTTGGGTTTGTGTCCATGTCCTCTATTCTGTACCATTGATCTACCTGTCTATTTTGGTACCAATATCATGCCATTTTTGTTACTATTGCTTTGTAGTAGAGTTGAAGTTCTGGTATTGCAATACTCCCTGCTTTGCTTTTTCTGCTAAGGATTGCTTTAGCTATTCTGGATTTCTTATTCTTCCAGATGAATTTCATAATTGCTTGCTCTATTTCTGCAAGGTACATCATTGGGATTTTAATTGGAATTGCATTGAATCTGTATAGCACTTTAGGTAGTATGGCCATTTTGATGATATTAATTCTGCCTATCCAAGAACATGGGAGATCTTTCCATCTTCTAAAGTTTTCTTTAATTTCTTTCTTTAGTATTCTGTAGTTCCCATTGTAGAGGTCTTTCACCTCTTTTGTGAGATTGATTACCAAGTATTTTATTTTTTTTGAGGTTAAGCCATCCTCTTAATGAAAAACCATAAATCCCACCACACTATGAACAATGCAGACACACTGTCACTAGCCAAATATCCTAACTTCTATTTCCATATAAACATACCTCCTGCATTCCCTCAGAGGAAGCACACACCACTGACCTACAGCTCGAGAACAAATATACAGCCACATTTCCTAAATATATTCACAGTCCTAGATTACATGAACTTGAGAACAAGGTGTCTGTCTGAATCTACACATACAGAATACACCCACAGACCAAAAAACACATGCAGCCACTGTCACTATAATGGGTATGTACAGGACTGCTGGTACCTCCTGATGAATGCAGTCACAAGCACACAAACACATGGAACTCTGAAAATGTTCACTTGTATAGAATTCCTATCTGTGATACTGCTGACCATATACCCAGACTTCCCCATACCCAAATACAAATCACATCTACCACAAATCCAATTAAACCACAATCTAAAACCATTCACACAAACCTCATAATTCTGAGCACCTCCAAAGAAACACTGAAAATAGATACACATATCCTCACATCCCAGAAAAATATGAATGATTCAGTATAACACAAAATGCAATAAAACACTATCAATAACTGAACATATCCAAAGCAAATCATATACTTCTTAACACAATGCCAACCTCCATTGCCAAATGTATCATACATGATGACTTATGTCACAGACATGCACATACACTCAATGCCTCAATTCGAAAATAAGTGCAGCAACAGCATTCAGACCTACACAGCATTAGTAACTCCTCACACAGTATGCCCCTTCATTCCCCAGAACAACACAACCACCTCAAAGCCCCCAATACGAACACACATGGAAGTCCACCCTGAAAAACTATCAAGAGAATCTGTCCACATCTACAGGCTACATACATACAACTCCTGATATCCCAACATACCACACGAGCCCATTCTCTCCAAATCTCTGCACCAAAAATTATATGTCCTAAATTCTTGCCTCATGAACATACATATAAACTCTAAGATCTGAAGATACACAGATCCAATACAATGGTGACACACAGTCCTACATCTTCTCAAATGTATGGACACACGTTCACAACAGTCCACAGTGCCAAAAAAAAAAAAAATGAAACCAGCACTAACAGCTCAAACACATGCATTGGCACAAAGGCACTCAACCAACACAGATCAAGGAAATCACTCATATCCAATCATTACACACATGAAAATCAAACATGCACACACAAGACAATTCATTGTGTCCTGGTCCATATCCTTTCCCTGACTCTTAATGTAAAACAGAAAGAACCACCAAGTCCTGGTGCTAAGGTGCAAGATCACATATACTACATCACATATGTAGTCTGATATGTGACACCTCCAGTCAGCAATTTGTTACAGGCCACTATTCTTGTGGGCTCTGCAGATAGAAGTGGGGGGATGAAAATGCAGATTTCAGGCACACACCTTCGTGTTGAAAATATAAGCGAATAAAAAACTGCAGAGCAGTGAGCACACTCCCTCCTATAAACCTCAATGGTACTTGATAGCCACTCAGTAAGTGCTCAATAGAGAGAAAACACTTCAAATACAGCCCTCTGTGATACCTCTCATGGACATGAAACTACTCTGGGACAAAAGGGGTACCTCTAGGGAAGCATCACCACAAACAGTCCCATGTGACCATCCATCTCAGCCTATGCAGATGTTTCCCAGCTGGGAGGACACACCATTGTGCAACGTATGTTCCCATGCAAGGCCTGGGCTGGTCCATCTGGACTCCCTGCTGCCACATCTGCCCCAATTTGTAAATAGTTTCAGAGGACACAGTCTATGGTAACTTGGCCCTCTTGCCTTTGGATTTGTGGCCAGTCAGTCTATCTGGTGGATGGCGGATAGCAGAGGAAAACTGCTTACCATATGGTGGCTGGGAAGGAAAGAGAGACACAGAGAGAAAGGAATAGGTGTTTGAATACCCATTCACGGGCACATTCCCAGTGACCTCATTTCCACCAACTGGGTCCCACCTCCTAAAAGGTGCCAGTACCCTCAGTGAGCTATCAGGTGGGAAACAAACATTTAATATATGAACCCATGGGGGACACTAAAGAACCATACCATCAGGATCTGCCCTTGTCCTCATAACCTCATTACCCATCTCACGGCTTTCAATCCATACCCAAGATTCCCAATACCCTCAACAGTTCCTGAATTGCTCAAAAGTCCTTGTTCAAAGTCTCTTCCAGGACTGAAGAAAATTCAGTGAAGATGTACCGTGATTTAAGTTTATGTACTGTGGGTTAGAATGCAAAGTGCTGCAGTCTCTACAGAAAACTGTATGTTGGTTCCTCAAATTATCAAAAGTAGATTTACATGATCCTTTGATCCTACTTCGCAGCATACACCTCTAAAACATTACAAGAAAGGGCTTGAACACATATTTATACGAATGTAATTACTCCAGGAATGTCTGTTACACTCAAGGGTCCATCGAGGAAGAATTTTTTTTTTCATTTTTTAGTTTACCTTATAATTGTACATAAGCATGGAATACAGTTTGGTCCAATTCAGTCTCCAGAACTTTCCCATTCCCTCCCCTCCTCCTGACCTGGTTTCCTTTCTTCTTCTCTACTGGTCTTCCTTCTGTGTATTTATAGTTTTCCTAACTACAGCTTTACAGATATACATAAAGATGAAATTCACTATGGGTCTCTCCATATATGTACATTGGGCAGTTTGGTCAATTTCAATTCACTATTCCAGCCTTTTCTTACCCCAAGGAAGAATGCTTTACATGTAGCATATGATGGAATATTATTTGCTCTGAAAAATGAAGAAAATAATGGTTGATACTACAACAGGGATGGACCTTGAGAATATACTATATGATTTTATATGAAGTACAGTACACAGAGGAATTGGAATAAATCAGAAAGAAAAATGGTAGTTTCTTAGGTCAAGACGGAAATTGACAATTATTGTCTAATAAATGAGCTCCAAATTGGAAAGATGAGAAAATGGCTCCATGCTGGTATCAGAAGAATGGGCAAAATAATTGTACTGACCACCACCACGCTGCCTTCACAAATAGTTAACATGGTAAAACTTTGCTGTGCGTATTTGATCACATATAAAAAATTAAACTTTTATTTATTTCCATATAAATAAAAACCAAGGAAGTTCTCCAATAGTAAAACTGATCAGTAAGAAATGTGAAAGGATCATTCAGGTTGAAAGGAAGAATCACTCGCTCAGTCATGCCAAGAAATGAAGAATAAAAATGAGGGAAGCTCCTCAGGAACCTTTAAAGTCACTACCACTGTACTTTCAATTTTTTATCTCCTCTCCTAATGTATTTGAGGAGCAACTGTGTAATAATTATAGAGCCCATGGTGTTGCCAAAGCATGCACATTGGGAGCTCAGGCATGTGTGCACATGGGTCACCAATATAGTCAGGCTGGGAGGGCCTGTGCAGGGCTTGTACTTAGGGTTTGGGCCTTTTTCATATGGAGGAAAAACTCCAAGAGAGGAAGCAACAGGTGGAAACACATAAACGACTCTCTCAACAACTGTACCTGGATATGTAAATCTCCCAGCAGTTTCCTGCCTGAGTCAGTCCCTTTGAACCATTCTGCAGAGGAATGGCCACACCTCACATCTTAGAGGAAAATCTCCCCCAACCACTCCAGAAGAGTCATCCCTGACTGGCTTCCATCCACCAGCCCAGGATCCTGGAGGTCAGTCCCAACTGAGCACAAGAGGGACGTCCCCCTACCACCACAACTAACATAGCCAGACATTGCTTAAGGACAAGAAACAGGAAATCTCTTTTGGAGCTTCCGATCACAGGAACAAACCTCAGTGCACATGGGAAAGGATTGCCATCATCAATGTGCTCCTGCCACTCCTTCCAGCCTTGGACGCACGCACGCCAAACAGCCACAAAGATTGTGCACACACTCCTTGCTCAAGCACACACACATGTGAAGATGCACACTCATTACGACCACTTCCACTGCACATATCGCCAAAATCTCTCATGTTTGGAAACATGTGCAGGACCCACAACTCAGTACCACCCCGCCAAACACACAGATGCATAAATTGCCCCCATCCTGCAATCCCTGAATACATACATGACACCTTCCCTTGAAAAAAAATATACTTGATTCATGCCCCAAAATACACAGGCCCATGATCAGTCAGGTAGTGAAAGACATGCAGCTCTTATCTATACATTCCCAAATGCAGGCTTACACATCCCTGTACACTCTATGCTCCCTGAAGATGGTGCACATCATACCACCAAACATTGAATAAGCACACACACACAAACACACACATACCAAATCCTACTTGTTACCAGATGTCACATAAACAAAATCCTTAATCCTCTGGAAAATCACAGACTTGATTCTTTCAACAGAAATACACCCTCAATAAAAATAATATTGCTTCATCCCCAACATACACAAAGAGATCTTAGACCTCCACAAGAAGGAATGCAACCAGATATACCCTGATTATAAAAATGTAACATCCATAACCCTAAAGGACACAGGCACAACCACAAACACACACAAACATGACCCTATATCCCCAGAATCGCTTGATGTGCAAACACCAAGTCTCAAACACATGCAAAGCTCCCAGCCCTCTCCAAATGTACACATCAATGATGTCAACTGAAATCTACCCATTAGCATTTCCCACATACACACACAACATATGTGTGGCCCTAATACACATATTTTACCCCTGCACACTCTAATCTCACACCCTTCCCAAACCAATGAAATACGCACATTCACAAAAACACTCCATTCAAACACTCCTCTTAATAACTAACCACAAGTCTCACCATGCCATAAATTACCCATATACATTGTCAGTACCCAAGCCTCTTAACTTGCATTCCCAGATAAACCTAACTCCTAAATTTCCACAGTGGAAACACACACCACCCACCTGTTGCTCAAAAATGAATACACAGCCACCACATTTCCTAAATATATTCAGAGACCTAGATTACACAATCTTGAGAAAACAGGTCCGTCTGAATCTAAAAATCCATGGTACACCCACAGACACCTCCAGAGTCCCAGAGAAACATGCAGCCACTCTGTTACTATTAACAGGTATGTGCAGAAACTTCCCATACCTCCTGATGTACACAGTTGCAAGCACACTGTAGAACTCTGAAAATTCTCAATTGCATAAACTTCCTATCTGCCAGATGCCTGAATATACACCCAGAGTTCCTCATGCTCAAATCTAAAAAAAGGCACACCAAAGCCCAAATAAACCACGATCAATAACTTTTCTTACAAAGCCTTACAAAGCCTTACAATTCCGGTCACCTCCAAAGAAACACTTAAAATGGATATACACAGCCTCATAGCCCAGAAAAACACACACCAGTCGTTATACTCCCAAATGCAATCACACAAACCCTCCCTCAATACCTGATCAGATTCAAACCAAACATACTTTTTAATATATGATGATTTCTACTCTCAAAAGTCATGCATACAATCACCTGTATGTTGCAAACATGCACATAAACACAATGCCTCAGAGTCTGAAGTTCAGCAACAAATCTGAGACATACATAGACATCAATAACTCCTCCTACATACTCACAGAGGATACTGCTCCATTCCCAAGAGCTGAAAGGCACTTGCCAGTCACTCAGCAAGTGCTCAACAGACAAAACATTTCAAATAGGAAGACGGCCCTCTTAGATAACTCTTTTGGAGATGTTGCTACATTGGGACACTAAGGGGATACCTAAAGGAGAGGATCACCCCAAATAGGCCCTTCTGAGTATCCACTGTCAGCCCAGACGTCTCCTAGATGGGGGGGCAACACAATTGCGCAACGTCTGTTCCCATGCTAGGCCCAGGCTTGTCCACCTGGGCTCCCGTAGGCCATGCCTGCTCCAATTTCTCAATGTGGTCTGCCGTGTTCTCACACGAGAGGCCTTGGGCATCCTTACATGCCCTAGTTCTATACTGGGGGCATTACTGGCATGTTTGCTGCCCAACAGATGAGTGAGTGAAGTATCAGTTGTTCCCTGCTTCTAACAGAGGAGGTGACATTGGTTAGTGGAGGGGGCTGGGGCATCTTGCATTTTGGACAGGAGCTGTCCCGATCACTTTCCAACCCTGTGACAAGTACCTGAGATCAGTACGTTCAATGGAGTAGAGATCTACTTTGGCTCATCATTTCAGATTACAGTTCATGGTCACTTGGCCCTCTTGTCTCTGGACCTGTGTCAAGGCAGAACATCTGGCAGAGAGTGTGTAGGAGAGGAAACTGCTCACCTCAGGGCAGCTGGGAAGCAAAGAGAGACAGAGCCAGAAATTCACAGGGGCCCCAGAACAAACCCCTTGAGGGCACATCCCAATAAACTAATTTCCTTCAAATAAGCCCCACTTTCCAAAAGGTTCCACCACCTCCCAATAGTGCCATCAGCTGGAAACCAGAGGTTTAATAGGTGAGTCTTTGGTGACACCAAAGGTCAGTACAGTAACATCTATCCTTTGGTTTCCAAAAAGCTCACAGAAAAAATAAAATAAAATAAAACAGCATTAAGTCCATCCCCAAGAGTCCACAAATCTCAACAGTGCCTGCATTTCTCAATAGTCCTCCAAAGTCTCCTCTGAGACTCGAGGGACCACAGTTTTGCTGAACCCTGAATGAAAAGGTTTTTTGCTCCATTCTTTCTTCTTTCTGATTCATGAGCATAGCTTTCTTGTCTCCCCACACACTCAGCCCCATCTTAATGAGCAGCCACAGAGTTAGTTAAAAGCACTAACCCTTGCACTCGGCAGTCCCCCTTTCTAGGTCACAGGAAATGTCCAAATTAAAAGGTATTGACAGAATTGTAGAGCAGAGACAGAATAGGAAGAAACCAGATGCACACACCTTCAGAATGCAAGTGTCTGAACAATCATCTTCACAGGACTAGGATGGTTCAGTGTACACTGGGCCCAGATAAGACCCACACAACCCCAGCTGGAGAAAAGAATATCTGTCAAGACTAGTGAGCCACCACCTTGCACACACCTGCCCAAGACTGAGGGAACAATCCCACATAGGGTACCATATGCACATTCACTCAGCAGCACTAAACGAGATGAAACCAGGTGCTAGTCATTCATCTTCTGATATGCTGGACTGTTGTGAAATGAAGACCTTTCCTCTCCTACTTCTCTGTCTCTTCAGGTATTGGCTGTCTCAGGAGGAAGCAAAGCAGGACAATCAAAACTTTTGTAGGCACATTAGCTATAATTCTAATAATCAAAAACATTTCCAAAATACAATGACAAAGGGGAAACACAACTAGCCCAAAATGGAACAACAGGAAACTAGCATGGAGGAAACTGAACAAAGTACAGCAGGGCAAACGTTCAGTCTAGTGATCCGAGTGTGGAGTAGAGCACATGATGGTGTGATATGGATCCCCAAGGGTTTGGGTATCCTCTCCCCTTCAGCCTCGTCTGCTGTGGGGCCAATCCCTGGAGTCAGGTGTGCTCACAATGCCTTTGATTTCCCTTCGGAGACGTTTCATAGGTCTAACTTACAGAGAACTCCATTACAACACTGGCTCCACCCTCACACATTGACAAATCACTGTTTCTGGGGATAATGGCTTGGACTCTGACTGTGACATACACTTCCCTGTCACCAGCCTTTCCTCTGAAGAATCAGTGCGAACCTTCATGACCCCACAATGCTTGCATTCTGTAAGCCTGATAAGCAAATCACATGGACACTTCCAAGTTCACCTGTGAATGAGAACATTAGCCAGGCCAGCCTGGAGCAGGCCCTCTGTATGCCTGTATGGTGTCTGTCACACAGCAAAATTAATCTTGTCGTAACAATTCCCAGACTGCACTTTGAAAGCGGGGCACCGTGACACTCTCCTCTCCAACAAGGTTTGAGCCTGCTAAGGGTCGGGTCCTTCCCATTCCTCAGGTGCCTCAAAGTGTGTTCTCTAGTGTACTAGTACAAACTACTCAGCTTCTTCGTAATGGAACTAATATCTTTACCAACCACACCACCCTTGGCATGAACATTACAAATGTTTCTTTTCTGGAAAACCTCCAAGTATTTTCAATCTTTCTACTCTGTCTTGTGCTCCTGAGCCCCACTCTAAATCAGGCTAAAGGCAGCTAGAAATATCCAGGCCACATCTCAAATGACACACTGCCTTGAAATATCTTCTACTGGATTATTAATTAGTCTGTGTTTCAGTTGCCTTTTACATCAGTGACCAAAAATATTCTAACAAGAACAATAAGATCAGGAAAAGTTTGCTTAGCTCATGGTTTCAGAGGTCTCAGTCCACTGACCATGAACTACATAGCTCTCGGATCAAGATGAGGCACAGGATCATGGTGAAGGTGTAGGGAGTAGGAAAGGAGCTCAGAATATGGCAATGAGAGAGGGGAGAGGGAAAAGGAGAGGGAGAGGGAGAGGGAGAGGGACTCTACTCACAGAGAAAAACTATGATCCCCAAAGGCATTCCCCATTTGACTGACTACTTCCAGGCATACCCAACTTACCTACAGTTACCATCCAGATAATCGATACCAGTGGATTAATGAGGCTCTCATAACCCAATCATTTCACCCTTTAAACTTTCATGCATGTTCTTACACATAAGCTTTTGGGGGATGTCTCATATCTAAAGTATAATCTCTCACCTTTAAATAAACCTCCCACTTAGGTACATTCTACATTCTAAGCACATGTAGAATGTAGAGAAAATGTAGGCCATTCTTGTCAGAAGTAACATGAGTGGCCTCTATTGGAATTACCAAACAGACACTTGCTTCAATCTGGAAGCCGCACGGACACTGCCTGTACTGTCTGCAGTCCTCCACACATTCTGGTCTGACCTCACATCAGCATCCCTAACAGAGCTCTCTTCTAGCACTCTAGGGTTTCTCTAGCCTATTTCTCCAAGCTTTTCCAAATTTCTCCTGAAAATAATTCCAATGCCTTCTGAATCACATGACCAGGTATGGTCACAAAATCATGCACACTCTGGGAACCATTTTTCTGGGTTAATCAGTCGTCTGTCACAGTACTAAAGTATGTGAGAGCAATACCATGAAAAAAGGAAAGATTAATTTGGGCTCCTGGTTTGGAGGTTACGATCCATGATTGCTTGGCCCTGTTGACTATGGACCTGTGGCTAAGTAGTAGAGTATACTCTACTGAATCCACCTGCATTAGGAAGAGCCACAAATCAACAGACATGCAGGTTCTTTATCCCTGAAGAATGACCTATCCCACATAGGACCAATACAGTGGTCAAGTGAAGAGGGTCAAGGCCTTCCCAAAAGGATCCCTGATGCCCCACTCACAATACATGTAGAATCTACAAGATACGAACAGGTTGCCTGAATATGTTTACTTCACACAGATGCCTGGTCCTAAAAATGGTGCACACACATGCAGAACATAAACACAAACACACATTAGAGGTGTGTTAGTAATCACTTAGTAAGATATAATCCAGAGGTAGGTAAGAAAGTCTTGACTTTTAGTGTATGAGGTACATCTATCTCAAGACTAATTTCAACCTAATGACTTGAACCACTGAACACCAAACGGAAAGGGATGAGCAGCGTCAGCAACCACAGTAAGTTCCTGGTGGTTCCAGCTAACAGAGAATATGTGTACAAAGTTCACCTGCTTCAGGATACTAACCTGAATTCCAACCTCAAATACACAAACAAGATGACATTAATGTCATCAGACAAAAACACCGCATAGTTCTGAACATGTGTACAACCAATTTCTCCACCCTAAATACAAAGTAAAACCGCCAGTTACTATGTGATTTTTTCCAGAAAAATACCCTCTTCATTCTAAATGTGCATGTGCATTCCCACAATTATGCATACCTGAACAACAAGGGATGGACACATACCTATGCAACACACACACTGCCTATATATACCCAACGAATCCCGCACAGGAACAGACTCTGGAAAACCAAAAAGTATACAACCAGTCATCTCTTGCACTATAAGAGAGAGACCCATGCAAAATCCCAGTTCTGAAAATACATACATTCCACAACACTGAAACACACAATCGACTTCAAGTACACAATGAACCTCTTGCATCTGCCAGGGTACACATCACAGGAGCCCCATGAGTTCATGACACACTCAGTCACCAACAACCTAGACTTCTCAAATTCATGAGACTAAACCTAATATACCCGAACCATGCATTCTACTGACATCACCAAAATCTTCAAGAATTACATGCCACAATAAACACAAACACAATTCCTGAGCATCTTGTATGCACACAGATTCTAAATACACACACCCACAAATCCATGAGCATACACACAATCACTTGTGTGCCTACACACAAAACACAAAAATGATGATCTCAATTGAATCTGGCACAGAGTTCATTACCAACACACATGAAAAACCATGCATATATTAATCTCTATATAGGAATCAATAGATACATAATTTCCACACATAAATTCAGAGCCAGACACAGAAATATTTCCAAAACATGAATATACATGTCCCTAAAACGACAGTATTCTACACTTCCAGAAAGTAACTTCCCAACCTCATCAGCCAAACATTCCTATACACACGTAGAAATGTCACACATTCTCCAAAGAAAGACATTTTGAATACTCCTAGAAAGCTCATTCCCAGTAGACAAACACAGAATTCAAGCACCCCTCTACAAATCCACAAACCAATTTCCATGCCCGAGACAGAAAAATATCTCCAGCACATTATATAAAATATACATAAGCTCACGGACACTTCCCAAATTATCATGAGCCAGTACACCACACTTTATCTATACTCTAATACTAAGAAATAACTGTATCATGTGTCCCTAACACATATAAACACTCCCCTTTGTAAATGCACAAAGTCACCTCTCTATCACAGACATACATCCTTACTTCAGATACATACAAATAACTTTATACTTAATACATATATGACCCCAGAAAATAAACATCAAACGCCATGTCTTTGAATACACATTCTAATTGACACATAAATATTCTTCCTCTCACAAATATTGGTAGTACATGAAACAAAAAGACACACACACACACACACACCTGAGATGAGGCAGTTAATACAAACTCAATATACAAGGAACTGTCCATAGGATCTTATTTCTATACAGTTACCCACTACATGCAAATGTCCTCCAACATACACAAATATTATACTACTCATATACAAGCTCACAATGCCCAAATATGAATAACTCATCTTCCAAAATGCAGAACCCTACCAACTCCACATTTAAATATATCCTAGTACTCCACAAAATTAGTCACTGACCAGCCTTTTTGTACTGAAATACATATACACAAATAACAAAATAAGAATCTTATAAAAACCCCATAACCTAACACCATATCCTCAATATACAAATACCCCTCCTCATTTCCCTACTATAACAATCACGTTGAAAACCAAAAGAAACATAGCCAGACACGTTCCTAAACATAGCCTATATGTAAACACACATAGTATACCCAAAATTCCCAAGATGCATTCAAAGGTCAAAAGAAATAACAAGGAGGCGGGTAAAATAGTAAAAAACCAAACTGCAAACACCTTACACCAACTCCCTGAGTTTATGCCCGCCCCCTTTTTAAATTTTAATTTATTTTAATTGTAAACAAATGGGATACATTTCGGATTCTCATCAGTCGAAAACACAGCAAACCCACATTCTGAATGCATATCAACACCACCCCACGAAAGGAAGTACTAACCACAAATGCCCAGCGTGTACGTTCTCATACAAATTACCACCCCATGATTTTTTGGCCTTCAAACACAAAGGAAAATTTACTGCACCCAGAAACACCCACAAGGGCCTCCCAGTAACCCGCCAACACACACGAGAGCATGCGATCCATTTCCCGTGTGCAATCCATGAACGCCACACAATTTAATAACCAAATCTCAATCTCTTTATTGCAAAATGACTGTAGGGCAGACGCTTCTCATCCGGTCATCGAGTCCATTTTCCACACTCTTCCGCCACAACCAACCTACCACTGCACGTCCACCGGGAAGGGACCACAGCACAAGGGCCAAAGCGGCTCGGTCGTCCCTTTTGCAAAGTTGCCAGTGTCACCGGACAGGAGTGTCCTTCTGCCTAAGGACGCGGAGGCCGCGGACATCTCCAGCACGCACATGTCTCCCGGGACTAGGAGAGGCCGTCCCAAATCCATGGACCTCGACACCGGTCACCTCGGTCACCTCCCTGCAGACCAGACGCCGCGGCTGGCTCACCGAGGAGGCTCCGCTCAGCGCCGGGCCACAGGCTGCCAGGGACGCCGAACCAGAGGCTCCACGCTTGCACCGCCTTGGCGACCGTCCCATCGTGTCCAGCACAGGAGGCACGGGGTAGCGCAGGGTCTGGTCTGGGCGCCGCCCGCGTACACGTGAGAACGGGCCGCGGGGCAGCGTTGTGGACGCAGACACACTATGGGGAGGTCCGCCGCCCAGGACGAAGACCCGAGCACGACAGACAGGGGAGGGAGAGGCACGCGGGTCCAGTACCTCTGGGCTGGGAATCTACTCTGGACGCCGCCATGGCTGCCATGCCGGCCGTTGGGGAACCGCCACCCACGCTCGCGCATCGCATCTCCCAGTGGCAACCTCAACCGGCACTGGACTGTTGGACAGCGGCCGCGAGCGCCACAGCTCCTCTGGCCAAGCGCGTGAGCATGCGTGAGGTCTGTGGCTGGAAGTGCGGAGTGCCTGCAGTACCAGATGTAAGTGCATCTGGGTCTGCGAGGTGTCGCCTGCAAGGAGGCTCCTCCTTGTGGAACCTCTGGCTGCTCCTTCTTCCAGCCAGTGCACCTGGAAGGACTGCCACAGTGTTCACTATGACACACCTGCCTTGCCTGCATTGGAAACCGCCTGGGCTGCAGCATTGCAAGCTCTCTACCCTGAAGCTCAGGCACCTCATTTGAACACAGTTTTCATCCCCTTTGCACTATGTCCTCTTGATTCGTCTCAGTCGGTCAAATATCAGCATGTGCATTCCTCTTATTCCATCTGTACGTTCCATTACACAACAGTTTGGGCAAAGATTTTAGGTCTCTGGAACACTCTTAAGTCCCCCATTCCTTGATATTGCCTCCCCCATTTACTGTACTCTGCCCTCCCGACACACACTGATGCTCCAATGTTCTCTTTGAAGGTTTTTCCTATATGTTCAATAAACACTTGGCAATGTCGACCAATTGCAGCAGACAGCAAATTCATCCTCTTCTTTTTCTCTGACATGCCATACTTTTAGCTGGAACTTTCTCAAATGCATGCCATGGATTCACTTGACCTTCTAATACTTTGGAAGAAAAAAAAAAAAAAACACTCACCTCATGCTCTTTCTAAATATTTGGGTTTAATTAGTATCACTTCTTTCCAAAGGATAATGTGGAAGACATGTCACATGTGACACTGCCAAGGGCCTCCTGGTGTGCAGAACTAAAGGCTGCACGGGAGGCAGATAGGCCTTTAGCAATCCCTCCACAGATCTTGATTAGGTTTACATCAATATTCAGACTATTTATTTCCCCTCAGCCATCAATCTTAGTTCAGGGTTTCACAACAGCAATGGTCAGATGGTAGGACATTTCACTGCTTCTTCCATGGCCAGTTTTCACAAATTGAATTTGACTGCTTGGATTATGTGTGCATCTACAGTCTAGCATTCTGAAGCAGTGCAACACTGACTGCATGGGGTGAGGGCTGAAGCACACGGGCAAAGCACTGACCAAGAGCATGCAAGGGCCTCTAAGTCAATCTCCATCTAGCAAATAAAGCTTGCTTTGAAATCTCCTCCCCATTATTCATTAAACTAAATGATTATTTCTTAAAAAACTGATTGTGAAAGGAGGAGAAGACAAGTTTCTCCACATTGCACATTTTATATCACTGGTTCAAAAAACCCCCACCAGACATAGTATTAATGACATGAATGTGGGAAACAGATGACAAGTGAAGGAAGAATGAAGGAAACTTGTTTCACTGATTGAGTATCATGGTTTGCCCCACTATTCCTCTAAAAAGACTTATAATAAGATGTTGGCTATTTCATGAACACCCAAGTGTGTGTTTTGCAGATATGATGGGCTAAAAAAACACTATATCCATAAAATGCAGCCACGACCTAGAGTTTGCAGTATTGGCTGTTTCCACCCATGACTGTGTGTGTTGAGAGCCCCAGTTCACTGCTCATGCCCAGCAGGGGAAGCGAAGATGCTTACTGACGCACTGAAATACAGGGACACCTCTCAAACCACTCTCCTATGGATTTTAGAAACAATCTCAAAATGACTCAGGGCCACACACCAAGTGTGTCACCACTGGATGTCTTGAAGGGAACATGAAATTCTTCCCTACTTGCCACAGCTCTTCGTGGAATGTCTGCCCACCCAGGCCTGTTGCCCTCTACCCCTCCCCCCTACAGAATGTCTAGACCCAGCATTCCACTGGGGTTTACATTCAAACTTTGCCCAGCATTTCTCAGTTGGACCCTGAGCATCTGCTACAGTCAGATCACTCTCTAGGTCCCATAGAGACGATTCCCACGCTGGAGATTGTGAGACTCTGTGTACACTATCCTGACCATTAGAAAGAGGTGAGTCGGGAGGGTCAGTGGTTTCCCTACTGAATACCAGTCACCCTGTACATCCTTGGGAATTTGAATGGACTACTTCCTCTCTCGTCAACTGATGAAGCAGAAGTAGACCAAGGAGAAAGCCTTAGACAAGGCACTTGACATGGCTCAGAAAGCCCAGGAAGACTAATAGGGCTCATGGGGAGGAGGGTTCCTAAGACATCCATCAACACAACTCAGGGGAAGGACACTGGGTCAGCAGAAATGAGAGAGGCCAAGGGACTGATTCCTTGTAGAATGGACACAGGTCACTAGGTGGGTTTTTAGGCAGTCAGAGACAGTATCACAGTGGTAGTCAGTTAGGGCTGCCTGGAGGGGAAAGGCTGAGCCTTGTCCATTCTTCAGACACCTGGAAGCTGCCTGTGATATCATTCGGAGGGGTTTGACACGAGGCTTTCAGATCATAAGTGGGCAGTGGAGAGAAATGTTCTCGGCTAGTAAACTGCCTAGTGGGGTTCCTGCTGACCACATCTGCACTGTGATACACTCTGGGTGAGGCTGCAGGGCATGCCAACTACCACAGGCCAGGGTCCCTCACCCAGTTTCTTCCCAGGAAAATGTCTCCTTCAGTTCGGAAAGCAGGTGTCCTTGATTCCTGAAGGGCAGGGAAACAGTGAAACTCAACCAACAGAGATGCGGACCTATGAGGTCTTCTGAATTGTTCTCATGTTCATGGTAAAGACGTCTTTCAGAGCGTCTTGCTGTGCAGCACTCTCTGCTATAGCCTCAGCCCTTTTAATACTTATGTTGGCATGAAGACTTTGCTTATCTTCCTTCTTTACTACAAAATGAAAGGTGAACACACACTGTTTTTCCTTTTCTTCAATCAGTTTTGAAAAAACTTGGTTCTTTTCTGTTCTCATATGAAGATAGGCAGGTATCCTGATTACTATATGCAAGTGTTGAAGTGTTCTTGATCTTGAATTCCTTGACTGCATGACATTCTGGGGAACAAGAATGTGCTCCACACAACCCTGCCACACCTGCCAGCTGGTGCAGGCCTGGTTCCCTGTAATACTTTCCTTCATTTCAAAAAAAAAAAAAAAAAAAAGAGAGAGACCTGAAAAAGGCTCCAATTGACAGTACCACACTGGACTCAAAAATCTCTGAAAGTTGCATTACTCGACATTCCATCACCTTCAGTAAATCTCAGCAGCCATTCCTGGTCATGCCAGGAGAGGACCTCAGAGAACTCAATGTCTGTCACACAGACCTCTTCCCTTGGAACAGAGCTCCCTGTGTCCCGACAGGAACCACTGAACACTGGGGACAGGGCTGGCCAGAATCTGGCCGCCCACTGGGCACTGCTGTTGGAATTTCCGGGAGATGAACCCACATGGTGGAAAGAATTTGAACCTGGGTGAACTTTAGAGCTTCTCAGCTGCTAGCCAGGGAGGGAGTTGATTCAGGTGGCATTTGTTGGTGCCAACCTAGGAAAGAACTGGAGGTGTATGCAAGGAGTGTCAGCAAAAGGACGGCTGGGGAGGTGATAGGCCAATAATCTTTGCCAAATGTCACCTTCACAAATGACCATGGAATGCCTAGAACTGCCCTGGAGAAGATCCTGTTCCAGTTGGGGAGCATGTGGAGGGGCATGGTGTCACCGAGGAGACTCAAATTGATGCATTTCTAGGGAGTCCCCAAGTAGGGCAACACTTTGTATGCAAAGGATGTGCCAGGGGCCTCTCACATGCAGGGAAATCTGAGGGGTCACAGTCCACAGACGGTGTTCATGGAATCCTGGTGAACTGGGAACAAGATTTCTCTGGGTATAATTACAACTAAGGGAACACAATGAAATCCACTCAGGGATGTTTGCAAACTGCAAAACATCTTGCCGAGAGGGTCCTGAGCTGTAATGACTTTTCCTCACATTCCCACTGACTAAGCAGCTGGGGCCCTCAACCCTGCTGACATTTCCTCTCCTCCTCTCTCCCTTTTCGTTCCCTCCACAGCATCTGAACAAGAGACCAGGCAAGAACTTCAATCCAGGTGCCTTCATGAATCCATTCAGAGGCCTGCCCTTTCTTCCTGCTGCCCCTGTGCCAGCACACCAGCCATTCTGGGAGCCGCCCGTGGCACAGCGGGTGACCACACCCATCTCCCAGGGTAACCCTCTGGTGCTGTCTGCTTGCCCTGAACAACCGTATGTGGCTGGGCTCTTTGGCTTTGGACAGCAGGGGCCTGAACGGAGGCCCATTGAGCCTTCTCCTATTCAGAACATTGCCCACACTCAGGGACCCCTCAACTGGGGGTCTCCAGGGTCTTTTGTCAGGGTACGGAGAATCCTGCTCCATTCCTCCCGGCATTGCCTGCCTCAGCCAGTGGGGGCATCAGGAACTACAGGGGCCCCTGTTACCTGGGACCGTCAGCCTTCAGCACCTCGACCAGTTGCCCTGGTGGCCCCGTTCATGTTCCCAATGAATGCCCAACAACGGCCAGGTAGAGTGTATGGGGAGGGCGCGCTGCCCACCTTGCAGCCTGCAGTGCCACCAGATGACTCCAACGAACCTCAGAGCAACTACGAAAACTTCCGGCGCTGGCAGCGCTTCAAGACCCTGGTCCGCAGGCACCTTCCTCAGACTCCCGATGTGGAAGCACTCTCCTGCTTCCTCGTGTGAGTTTTCTCCCCAGGGTTGCAGAACTCTTCATGCGATTCTGAGGGGGAAAAAGTGAGGATGGAAAAGAAAACTGAGATGCAGGGCACCTGGAAGGAAGGTCCTGAGGGTGGGGCGACAGGCTGAGAAACCTACATTCCCAGCAATATTCATTTCACATCAGCACATGAAACATGCCATGACTCAGCTGCCCATCACAGCCATGTGACTGCAGGTAATCTTTATTTCCGATGATCATCACCATCACACGGAGGACTCAAGGCCAGAGCAGGTTTCTTGCATGAGTTACCCAAGATTCAGAGATGGCTAACTCCATATGATGGTCCCTCCCCCAGGAATTTCACCTTCCAGCATAGACCTGATTGTTCCCAGCACATGGGACATCACTAGCAGAAGTGGGGTTCGGAGTGCTGGCCCCCAAATGGAATTACACAGATACCCACACTCATTGTCCCAAACTCCTGATCAGGACCCTATGATCATGCAGCACTCACGGGGAAGCTCACACCCTTTGGATCGAGGATGGGGATGTTCATATAGCCCACTTTGTAAGTGGGCTCCCTGGTCATTCTGGGCACTGTCACAGTCACCTGGGGCTGCCATCCAGGGTAGCATAGAGCAGGGGGATGAAAGCACAGGCATGTATTTCTCAGAGTCTGCAGCCAGGAGGCCCAGATAAAGGGTGCCTGACCCCAAGTGCCATGAGGGCTCTCTCTCCTGCTTGCTTGAAAAGGCTGCTGACTCACCAGTGTCCTCACATGACTGAGGTCACTTCAGAGTGTCTTCCTTCTCCTAGAAGACCACTAATGCCCTCATGAAGCCCCACCCTCAGCATCTCATCTAACTCCCCAAAACTCTAAAGTCAATCTCCACATGCCCATCACATTGGGGGTTAGGATTTCAACAAGTGAACTTTGGAAGACAAAAAACATTCACCACATAATACCCATTCCACTGAGGGATCCAAGTAAAACCATACAGGCCACTGCAGACCTTGATGTTAATCTCTGGTATGAAGTATAGTGTCCCAGGGCCCCAGTGACAGTACTTTTGAGTTGAGCACGATGAGGCAGATGTAACAAAGGTAGGAGGTTGTGGAGCCAGGTCAACTGAGAATGGAGGGTGACCTTATGGATTCTCACTGATCCTGATGAATTCCAGCCCAGTGCTTTGGTCTCTGTGTCAACGGGAGCCCACCATAACCATGGAGGAGGGCCTGCGGAAGGGTCTGCAGGAATGGCAGCGCACCAGCAACTTTGACAGAATGATCTTCTATGAGACCGCAGAAAAGTGAGCCAGGCTTTGGGGCCCAGAAACTAGGGGTGGGGATTACATAGCAGGGTATTGTAGGGCCTGTCACCTACCTGTTCGCTCAGAGGCAACTAGCTCTAAGCAGCACCTCCTAGCGGGAGCTCCAGGCATTCTCTCTGCAACTGTACCGAAACTCCAGTCTCAGTGTTCCCAATTGCAAATCTGCCTTGAGACTTCAGGGTCAGGATGGGGAGGGGTAACTTGTCCAGCCACATCAACTCCTTCTGCTTCATTGGCTCTGCAGAGGGGCAAAGTTCCACTAGCCTCACACAGGTCATTGCCTGGGAACTGGCACCTTGTTACAGACTGGGGAGATGAGAAGTCATGAAAGTAGACACTATTTCAACCTGCGGTTCCAGAAGAGGGTGGCAGTGGGGAGCACCAGCTCAGAGGAATCCAGTACCTCAGAAGCCCTGAGGACAGATTTCCAGTGTTTATTCCCTTTCCTCTAAGTAATACCAGCCATTCTAACAAGTAGAGAGAAAAAGAAACAGCCCTCATTGGAATCCACCCAAGGTTCTGTCTAGTTTTCACTTTCACGTGACCACTCCTATCCCTTTGTCTCCCAGGTGATCCTTCCAGGGCTCAGTATCCCTGGATTGGTCCAGGACCCCTGGTGTTCCCTGATAGAAATCAAATCCCTGACCAGCTCTAGCATTTATCTGATCTGTGTTGTTCCTGGTAGGGACAGGACAGAGTGGGAACAAGGGTCACTTATGGGCCCTACCTGCGTCCCCCAGATCTAATTCCCTTCAGGGGCTAATTGAGGTAGTGTTTCCCAGCATTGTGGTTCTCCCTTTGAAGTAGCTATCTCCTGGGACTGACCCAGCCCACTCCAGCACACAGTTCCATGTCCTTCATACCAGTTCCTGCCTGGTAGGAGGTAGCACCTGACCGGTATGCCTGATCGGCTTCTCAGTTCAGCCCGTGCCTCCCTTACTCAAACCCTACCAAGGTTCATGGAATTTGAGGCTGCAGAAGAGTTGGAGGATCCAAGGATGCAGCTGGCTGGGGTCTTCCAGTCACAACCTCCTCCTGTACCTCAGAGGCTGGATTATCCAAGGCCCCCGGTCAATGCTGTCCAACAGTCAGGTAGGGTTCCCTTATGCCCACAGAAACCCATGGTAGTATCCAAGAGAACCAAGGACAAGGTAGGTTGTTGTCCTAAATAGGAAATTTCCTTCACTATAGGGAATTTGTTCTTGCATGCAGAACAGCCCACAGAACCTGATGGCTGTCACCCTTTGTATTGAACTACATATTGACAAACTGAGTACATAGTTCCTTTCTCTCCTTGCACGTCCAAAGAACCAACACACCATCTTCCCAGTACTTGGGTACTGGGTCGGCAGAGTGTGTGGAGTGTCAGTGGTTCCAAATGTCCTCCCAGGTGCTAGTTACTGTACCTGGTGCTCTGTCACTCCCTAGGGTCCTCAGGTGAGGTTGTCCTAGTGCATGGCACATCAGATTAGGTCCCTGAATCCTGCCTTCTAGCAAATGTTTGAGATAAACATGGATCACCATCCAAGCAATATTCTGGTCCTCCCTTTCCTAGCGTGCATCTCCAGAACGACCAGCCTTAACGCACGTCCTGCTCCCTCATTAGCAGCCAAATTGAAGGTGCCACACACCAAGGTGTCGGAGACCAAGGTGTCTGAAACCAAGGCACGTGAAACCAAGGCACGCGTCATCAAGGTGCCCGAGACCACAGTACCCGAGGAGATCCCACCTGAAGCTGTACAGGAGTGCGAAGACATCATGGATCATGTAGTGGGGCCTCCCAACTTTGCCATGTGTGAGCCCTCCAGCTCATTCATAGGAGAGCCTGCTGCAAACTTGGGACAGGAAGAACTGGAGCAACAGCCATTAGACAATGATTTAGACCCAGACCCAAGTCTTCTTAGCTACGTTGATGAAGACTTCGACGAAAAGGTGAGCTGAGCCTACACTCATGGTGTCTACAAGGTTTCAGGACCCATAAGATCGAGCTTCATACCTTAGGTTTCCAGTCCTGTGTGTGCGTGTGCGTGCCTGCACACGCATTGAGGATATGTGCAGCTGCTGGTTGGGATTTAATAACCCCATGGTGTGGACCAGAATAGGGTCATCATTGCTTTCTGTTTCTCCTAGAACTTTTCCTGTATTAGGGCCATTTCCTCCCAAGGTCACTCATGCTCTTTTTCTTCACCCAGGTGGAGACCATGATTCAGCCCTCCTTCCTGGAAGAATTACTTCCCTCCAAACCAGATATAAATATCTTGGCCCTAATGAAAGAGCTGGAGCAGGAGGAAGAACTCACCTCTGGCCAGGTAGACAGGGGAAGGAGGGTGTCCCAGTAGACCAGGGTCTGGAGGTACGCTGGTTAGGTTACAGGCAGGGAAACCTGATAAACAAGTGCACGGACACCAGGAACACAAGGGCTTGGTCAGAAACAAAAGACACAGAGAACAGAGCAGCAGGTAGAACAATGGAGGTCAAGATACCAGATTTTCGGGGGCCTGGGGACAGACACCAAGTCTGATAAGGCAGAGGGGGATACCTGATACACTGGGAGACAAAGAAAACAAGGAGGCAGGAAAGGGAGTGGCCACAAGTGCACAGTGGTACAAGGGACATCAGGTAGATGAGGTATGTATAGAACTCCATTCACATGGCTCACAGAATTCTTGTCTATCCCCATCCTGCCTGTGATACAAGATTGGGGAGTGTGACTACCCTAGGACATAGGACTTATGAGGGACAAAGTGAAAGAGATAGGAAAGTCAGGGACAGAATCAGGATAGCAAGCTGAAAAGAAGCCCAAGAGGGTGGATAGCAGAGCCTCAGTCTGTCTCTCTGAGACCAAGATGGGTGACATCTCCAGCTACCACCATTCACTGAAATATTAATGTCCCTGTCCTCCATGGCCCTTCTCATACATAAAGAGTTAGCCAGTGCCCATATCCTCCTCAGTTTGTGAGGAAGCACCTCTGCAGGTTTCTCAAGGCACATGGTATGTTCCAACAGGACTCAAGAGCTTCCGAGGCAGTTGCCAGCCTAAATGCTGAGAAACGTGACCATCACGCTGATGGAGGGGACAGCGTGGAGAACGGGAACCCAGAGAAGGCTTCCCAGGACTCAAAGAAGTGCAGGACCACACATCCTGAGTTGTTAGGTCCAAAGGACAATGCTATTCTCCCAGGTGGTCATGGGTCTTCTTCACTGAGGGCCGTCTGGTCCAATCTTCCTCCCCAAAACCTAAGATCCTCTTCGGCAAACCGGGGAAACAAAGGTGGAGTGGGGCCCAGAAGAGCCGCTACTTCTGGGGGGCCACATGGGACACCCAATGGCTGCAGTGTGGACGATGACCTCCAAAGCCTGGATTTCCTCCTATTTTCCCAGCACCATCTGCTGCCCTGGGGACTGTCACAGAGCCAGGGCCCTCACGTGGAAACCCTCTGCTCAGGAGAGCAAGCAGTCCAGGCCCCACTTCCCCAGAGAGGAGGCCTCAGTCACCACCCACCTCCAGCTGCCATGGCCAAGAAGCGAGCTCTCGCGGGATGCTCATACACAGTGGAAAAGAGATCCTGCTTGGAGCCTACACTCCAGGAAACTGGAGGACAATATCTCGATCCAGAGGTGGTTGAAGCCTCCCAGCCTCACAAGAGAAAGTGGAAGGCAACAGGCAACCAAGAGAAGAAGAGGAGGACCTGAGGACAGTACTGTTGCTGGGTGGTCTCTGGGATGGCTGTTCCTCAGGCGAGATCTCTCCCTTCTTTTATTCTGCACCCCAAGAACCAAAGGTTCCTACTCTCACAGGACAGTTCCTGCTCATTCTCAGGAAATGAAGGGAATGGGAGGGTATAGGGAATGTATAAACGGGCAGGGAGGGGGCAGAGGGAGGGTACTGAGAGGTGAGTTAATGGAATGTTCAAGTCTGGGTGGGAAAATGTACCTCATTGGCCTGTGTCAATGGGAATAAAGGCAGTTTCATAGGAAAAATCTCCTCAGGCTGCCACCTTCTGCCATGGTGTCTGTGCGACTTCATGTAGTAAGAACTAAAAGGAAGAGGTAATTGGAGATGCCAGGTCCCAGGTTGCTCATTCACGGGTGTTCATTCACTGGGTCTTGCCTCCAGATTCAGGGTAGCCCTTCCAATGATCCTGGAATACAACAGGCAAATTCCCAGGACACCACTCACCACCCCATTGAAAAGACCTCTCAGTTTAAGGGATCTTCTCTGCATCCTTTAATTACCTGTGTCCCTTCAAAATCTCTCCTACCACTCATCTGAGGGCAAATCATATCAGAGGAGGAGGAATCACAAAGGTCCAAAGTGCATCTCCCTTGGTACTTGCAGCTCCGAGGTCTGCGGACTAACTGGTGGTGGCTCAGATCTTAGTGTTACTAGCCCTGAGATTGAATGTTAGCGACCCTCAGTTCCTCATGGTAGCAGCTCTCCTGTTGCCTTCCTGGGACCAGGAGCCAACAACTTCCAACAGTTCCCTGGAACTCATCTGATGGTCAGACCTAGCAGCTCCTGTAGCTATCCAAAGCTCTGGATCCCTCTCTGTGCTCACCATACTCAGAGTGACCTACTCAGTTTGCTACATTTCAGTACAATCAACTTCACCTGATCTACTTGAGATGAAAGTCATGAATATACAAACTATATTCATTGATAAGACTCACACTGCACTAGAATGGGAACTGGGACAGGGACTGGTTGCAAGATATAGGGAAGGAACATTATTTGAATTGAAAAGATGGGCTCTAGCACGTACAGTGTCCTTACAGACACCTGCAGTATTTCTGCTTAGGCATGGTTCACGGACCTCACATTTGAAATGTGGGACCACTGCAGTGGAGCCATCTGGACCCACTGCAGAGTACAGTCATCTGAGCACGACCTCTCATGGAAGTAAAGATTCCAGGTGACCAGGAGACAATTCTGGCCACCACAACTATCACATTCAGGGGCACCAATTTTTATTAAGTACCAGCTGAGAACTTTGGGTCCCCAAGTCTTATTTGCACAGAGAGCTGCTTTTGAGCCTTTATCCTCCTGTGCCATTATTTGGTTTTCTGGAAATAGACCTGGAACGTTTTTTTTTTTTTTTTTTTTTTTTTTCCATAGAAAGCTTCTTGGTCCTCCTGTGAATGAAGCTGCACAGTGAGGTTGGACCAATCTTCAGCATGGCCATGGTCTTCCTGTGTAGGTGGCCTGATGACAGGAGAAGGCCTGCCTTCACACCTCTCCCACCCCCACTAGAGTCCTCAACATGCACCCACTGGGGACGCAACACCCTGGAGGCCCTGACCCCATCCCAAGACACACCCCTCACTGACAAGTGCTCTGACCCTCTCATACATAGTGTTGGCCCTGCCCTGACTGCAGCCTGACCTATATTGAGCATGGCTGCTCCAAATTCAAGCAAGTTCTCCTAAAATCAATGGGAAAAGTTAAAAGAGTCTACCCATCACATGGTTTGCCGATCAACAAAACAGGGAAGTTTGAAAAGGAGAATGAATTAATTATAAGTCAACCAACTATTAGTGTTATTTATAGGATAAAGAACTGGCATGACTTTGTCCATGCACGAAAGTGATTGAAGGTGAAGTAGTTTTTGGTCTGTCATGTGTAATCAAACTGCATGGTTCTTTATAGGACACATGCTCCATGGTCATCCCAGACAGGGGCACGAGTTTTCATGAAGTAATTCTTGAGAATTTCTGGCCCTCCCATCTGATTTGGATGGAGAGATATTTTTGAGCCTTCAGCCCCCTGTGCCATTAATCAGGTTTCTAGAAGTAAGCTTCCAGACAGTGTTTTTTCAGGCAGCTTCTTTCTCCTCCCCTGAATGATCCTGGACACTGAGGGTGGACCAAACCCCAGCATCCCCAAGATCTTCCTGAGTAGGTGGCCTGATGAGAAGACACTAGCTTCCAGGAGAAGGAGTCACAGCACACTATGGAATTGTCAACTGATACCACCAGCAAAACCCACTCTCCGCATTAATGAAATGCTATGCTTCCTGACAGTGACATTGGGAACAGGTTCCTTGTAGATGTCCTTTGTTAGCTACACCCTTCAAGTCAGTTAAAGAAGGTCCTCCTGGTCTCTGTGCACTGGGAAGGATTGATCAGTTTCCTATTTCTTGGGATCTTGGCCAGGTTGTGCCATGCTAGCCAAACACAGGAGGCATGCTATGCTACCATCTTACTAATTTTGCTTCAGGTCAGTACAAAAGCACTTTAGAAAGACATTCACATAACACACACCACCCATCAAATATTAGAATGCTAAGGTTTTCGTAGACTTTCCACCATATTGGCAAAAAATGCATTGACGTTTCATTCACTACTACAAATAAATGTAGAACCCTTTCATTAGCTCAACAAAAAATCCCTTACCTTTTAGTTATCAACCCCATTGCCCCATCTGTGTTCCCAGCACTTTTGAAATACTGTACCTAAGCAACTCTTTCCACCATTTATTTGATATGTGCAAGTGTGGTCCTGTGTGTTCAATTTTAGCATTGTGTCCTCCATGATCCAGGTTTATGAATAACTAACACTCTTTCTGCCTTACTTAGAATATTCTTAACTACTGGGTGGTTAGGACAAACACAATGTACTAGAACAATTTAGGTCCACTACCTCGATGCATTTCAAGTTACCCGCGCTTCTATCACCATGGGTTCATGCGCTTCTATCACCACGTTCAAGCGCTGGTTTAATTGTTGGAATGTCAAAAATTCGCTTTGAAAAATCCTGCTCATGGATACCCTGAGGTGCCACAATCTGTGTCCCCACTGGTGTTAGTGGATACAAGTGCTGGGAGAAGTACCCACACTCTGGGCAGGATGTGCTCCTGGGTGACTTTCTGGGTTCCTCAGGCACTAGCTATGGAGAAGTTTTATTCAGGCGCTTTGGTTTAGTTGTGCAGGTTTAGGAAAGAAACAGAGAGTTTTACAAGGTACATCTGCAAAAGGAAGGCTCCCCAGGCCATGAATTATGATATTGTCACTTTGATGAAGGACTTTGGAGTGCCTGAAAATTCCCTGGAAAAGGGCTTTTTTCTCTTGGTGACAATGCTGAGCTGAAGAGTGTCACCAGCAGAGTCACTCTCCAGTGAGACGCGTAGGATGCCAACCGACTGTCAGCAAGGGATGCCAAGGGGCCTCTTGTTCAAACAAAGCTGAAGTGTCACTGTTCACACACAGTGTCCAGGGAATCTTTTTTTTTTTTCTGTTAACACGTGGTTTCATGTCTCTTTTTTTTTAATTGTAAACAAATGGGATAAATGTTGTTTCTCTGTTTGTACATGGAGTCAAGGCATACCATTTGTGTAGTCATAAATTTACATAGGGTAATGTTGTTTGATTCATTCTGTTATTTTTTCCCTTCCCCCCCACCCCTCCCACCCCTCTTTTTCCCTCTATACAGTCCTTCCTTCCTCCATTCTTGCCCCCTCCCTAACCCTAACTCTAACCCTAACAGTAACCCCTCCCACCCCCTATTATGTGTCTACATCCACTTATTAGCGATATCATTCATCCTTTGGTTTTTTGAGATTGGCTTATCTCACATAACATGATATTCTCCAATTTCATCCATTTGCCTGCAAATGCCATAATCTTATCATTCTTTATGGCTGAGTAATATTCCATTGTATATATGTACCACGGTTTCTTTATCCATTCATCAATTGAATGACATCTAGGTTGGTTCCACAATCTGGCTATTGTGAACTGAGCAGCTATGAACATTGATGTGGCTGTATCTCTGTAGTATGCTGATTTTAAGTCCTTCAGGTATAGGCCAAGGAGTGGGATAGCTGGGTCCAATGGTTGTTCCATTCCAAGTTTTCTAAGGAGTCTCCACACTGCTTTGCAGAGTGGCTGCACTAATTTGCAGCCCCACCAGCAATGTATGAGTGTACCTTTCTCCCCACATCCTCACCAACACCTGTTGTTGCTTGTGTTCTTGATAATAATCATTCTAATTGGGGTGAGATGGAATCTTAGGGTGGTCTTGATTTACATTTCTCTTATTATTAGAGATTTTGAACATTTTTCCATATGTTTGCTGATTGCTTGTAGATCTTCTTCTGTGAAGTGTCTATTCATTTCCTTAGCTCCAGGGAATCTTTTGAGCACTGGGAACAAGACTCCTCTGGGCATAACTTTTGAATGGAGGGATAAAGTCTAAATTTCATGCAGAGAATGGTTGCCTTTCCTCCTCAGATACTTGGTGACTAAGGAACTGGGGTGCCTCACTCCTATCACAAATTCCCCTCTCCCATTCTCCCCTTTATGTTACCTCCACACCATCTCAAATGCTAAGACCAGGCATGAACCTCAGTTCTGGGGATCTCATATCTCCCTTCAGAGGCCTGCCATTCCTTCTCTCTGATCCTTTGTAACACACCAGTCACTCTGAGTGCTGCCTTGTCACCACCTGTGACTGCACCGATCTCCCAGTGTAACCCACCGGTGCATTCTGCTTTCCCTTGAACATCAATGACAGCAGTACCTGGCTTCCCTGCTGTGTGTGTGGCTGGGCTATTCAACTTTGGTCAACATGGGTCACAATGGACACTAGGAGAGCCCCATCACAATCACAATGTTGCCCGCATTCAGAGACCCTCCAACTGGAGTGCCCTGTAGCCTTCAGAGGGGGTGTGGAGCACCCTGCCCCATTACTCGCAGCAGTTTCTGCCCTAAGGACCACTGTGCCTGCCTAATACAGTGGGACATCTGGAACTATGGGGACCCCTGCCACCTTGGCCTTCACCTTCCATCACCACCATACAATTGGACCCCATCACCTTCCTAATGAATCTGCATCAGTGGCCAGGTACAGTGCATGGGGAGGGTTCACTGCCCACCTGCCAGGCTGCATTGCCACCAGATGACTCCAGTGGACCTCAGAGCATCTACAAAAATTTCTGAAGCTGGCAATGCTTTGTGAACCTGGTCCACAGGCTCCTTCCACAGATTCCAGATGTGGAAGCACTTTCCTGCTTCCCCGGGTGAGTGTTCTCCCCAGGGACCCAAAACTCCTTCAGCTCTGAAAGGAGAGAAAGTGTGGGATGGGAAAGGAGGCTGGATGTCAGGGAACTGGAAGGAAGGTCATGAGGTTTGGGGGACAAGCTAAGAGACCTACATTCACAGAACATTCATCTCACACCAGGGGATGAAATATGCCATATCTCATTTGCCCTTCACTGCCCTGTAAGTGCAGCAATCTCAGTTTTCAGCGATCATAACCGACACACAGGGGACCCAAAGTAAGACCAGGCTCCTGGGGCACCACGAGCTAGAATTTGGATTTGCTTCTCTGGCTCCATACGATTGTCCCTCACTTGGTAGTTCTACCTTCTAGCATAGGCCTGATTGTTCATGGCAGACAACATCACAATTAGTATTCGGTATAGGGGTGGAGAAAACAGTACAGATCTCTGTTGATACCAACTATATTGTTTGGAGAATTTGTTTAGGATATTTGGTGATGCAGAACTCATAAGTGTGTACTCATTCCATTTGGATCCTCAGTGAAGAGGCACATCCTTGCCCCTGGCTGTAGCTCTGCTCTCAGGGCACTCTGTCCTCTGTCTCAGTCAACTCAGGCTGCCATAGGCAATGCTACAGACAGGATGGCAGAAACTATCGGCATCCATTTCTCCTGGTTGTGATGTTGGATGTCCTAGAAAAAGGGCAACAGTTTTGTTGTCCAGTGAGTGCTCTCCTGGCTTGAGACAATGGCTGCCTTGCCTGTGACCTCCTATGGCTGAGAGAGCTTTAGCATCCCTTTTCCTGGAAGGGCACTATTACTATCCTTGGAACTACACCCTCATGACCTCATTAAAATCCTAAGGACCACTGAAGCCACGATCTCCAAATACCATCACCTTGGAGGTTAGACATTCACAAATGAATTCTGGAGGACAAAAACATTCACACCATAATACACAACATCAAGGACTCAAGGGAAAATCAGATTGAAGTAGAACATATGGTGTGGTCTCTAGGGTATGAGAGCATGTTCTGGATGCAGGGAGCCCACACTGGGTGGTGGATAGGACTAGGTAGAGGAGGTAAAAGCAAGGTGTGTGTTGAGCCATGTCAGCTGGCAATGGAGTATGGGTTGTGGATTGTGACTGATCCTGATGAATCCCAGTCCAGTGCTTTAGCCTGTATCTCAACCAGACCCTACCATGACTCTGGAGGAGGCACTGTGGAGGGGTCTGCAGGAACATCAACAAACAACTTTGACCAGATGATCTTCGATGAGAGGGCAGAAAAGTACATTGGAGACTTGGGTCTGTGCCTAAGAGCTAAAGAACAAGGGTTGCACAGCTGGATTTAGTGGGACTTGTCACTCATATCCAGCAAGGAGGGGCATCTGTTATCACAGAAAAAGCCAAGAACACCCTGCTCTCCAATAATTTCCTCCCTATACCTGGAGGGCTGGGCATTCTCTAATAGTTCCAGAAGCTCTGGCCTCAATGTTCTTAGTTCCACCACTGCCTTGAGGTTCAGAGTCAGGGTGCGGCAGAATAATCAGCTAAGCTCAGGAAGTATCCTTCTACAGTGAGGGCTGGGCACAGGGTACAAGTTTCACTAAAGTGTGGCTGGCCATCCACCTGGGAAATGAACCCTTTTAGAAGCATATGGATCACCCCTGCTTATGAAAATTCCCACAACTACACCCTGGAGTTCCAGAAGTCATCTGCAATTTGAAGAACATGGTCAGGGAAACTCAATGTCTCAAATGTGCTGAGCACACATCTCTGGACTCTATGTCTTTCCTCCATGTAATACTTTTTATTCAAACAAACACACGAATGCAAAACAGAACTCTTTGGAAGCAACCCAATTCTCTCAGCACAGTTTCTACTTTCTCATCACCTCTCCTGGGCCTATCCTCTCAGTCCTTGTTCTATGGTATACATTCCCAAACACACTATACCGAGAGAAGCACAGAATTCGTGATGTTTTCTTACATACCTTCTATCTTTGACCAGATGCTCATGCTTGGCTTTCCTTTGTGGTTCAGGATAGGGATATGAGAAACGGAGGATAAGGAGAGGATACATGTAGAAATGTGCCTGGTTCACTTACATGAAGGAATGAACCAATACTCACCATAGCCTTCCTGCATAGGTGGCTTAATAGAAGTACAAGACCTAACTACTAGGGAAAGAAGTCACAGCACCCTTTGAAACTTCACCTAATGACACAATCACAACACTCCTCCTATTATCATGACTCACCAGCTGCCATGACAGACAGCCAGTCTACTGGTCCCCGACAACAAGCACCAGCAATGCAGTCGAGTGGTCTAGGTGAGTTGGAGCATGAGGTGGTACCAAGATGAGCTTGGTCAAGCTGATCCATCACCGCCTGCACACAGTGGTGATGCCCACTGCAGAAAAACACTACATACAGCCCAAAGTTCCAGATACACCACTGAACATGCACAATTCAATGACTTCACACCTAGATTCCCTAAGCGTAGAAAAAACAGAAGTGAGGAAAACTGAAACGGGATTCAGGGTTACCAATAACTTCAATGTTTTTCCAAACCATAATTAGCGTAAATTGGGACCAGTAGTGTTAGTATGTTTCCAGAGCCTAATTACCATAAACTTGGACACATCACAGTGACCCAAGGGCACTACAGACCCCTAGACTAACACACTCTGGCAGACAAAGCATCCTATTACATCCCCTCTTGCAGTGCAAGAGTTCTCTACCTGTTCTTCAATAAATCCTACCATTACACTCACCCTCATTCTGGTCTGTGGAGTTCTTTCTTTGAATTCATGAGAAAGATCCCAGGGAAATGAAATTGATAGTGTCTGCTTCAACAAAAGTGGATTTGGTTCACGTTTGAGAGGGGAAACACATTTTAGATGTAGAGATCTGCAGCTTGCACAGACCTCACCTGCTTGCAGAAGCAGAAAAACTCCAGTTTCCCCTGCAAACAGAAGAAGAGAATCCAGATTCTTCTTTTAGTGCCCAACCTGGGGCCTCTTTAGAAGGGTGAGTGAAACAGACCAACAAAACTATCCACTACTTTTTTCCTCTGAAGCTCCATACCTCTTTTAGAAATCGATCTCGCTATCAAAAATAGGGGACACATGACACAATTAAAATCAGATAGTGCAGCATCTGGTCTAAAGTCACACGTGACAGACTTCTGGAGGAGGCCTGCTCAATCCGTTTCATCACCAATGCAGGCATATTGGTCAAGATGAACTTCAGCTTCTCTCTGCAGAATAGAACCAAGTCAAAAGATCAGTTAGGGGTCTGCTTCTTTCTTCCAATTTCAGATGGACTTCACCCAATAATGGAAGAATCCCTCACCTGATGTATCTTGGGTCCTAAAACAAAGTCTTTGTCTGATTCAAGTTTGATCCAAGGTCTTTGGAAAAAGAAGCAATCCACTGGTCACCACAGAGTGAGCCATATGGTCTATTTCTCCGGTTCTCTTCTCTTCCTTCCCGCCCCACCACCATGCACTACAAATGCTATGTAGATTCAGTTTTCTGATACCACTTGGAGCCCCAATGGTTTCAATAGAACCCATGGATGATGTTTTTGGCAATTTTCAGGCCCTTCAGTGCCTATTAGGTGCCAAAACCCATGTAGTCCCTGTTTAGTGCCCACCCCAAAAGAAGGTCCCATTCTCTAGGTTTCCAAACCCTGTCAATTCAAAGAAAAATAAACAAATGCAACCTGAACAAAGACTCTTGAATGATATAAGATCCAATATTTCCAGAAATACAATAGGATGTCAGTGGTCCTACATATGAGTATGATGGTAAATATATCAGGAAAGTCTAAAAACTTGTTTCATGGTCCTTAACCCTTAAGGGTCAAGGCTCTATCTTAGCATACCTGAGTTTCTCCAGGACATGTCTATAGTGCCTCTGTAATCGAGGGCAAAACAGTACAGAAAAGCCAGGGAATCTCATTTTAAGAGGGAAATAACACAGGAAAGGGATTTTTGGATCATGCTTGATAAGGGAAACTAATCCAACCAGCCCAAATCCTATGAAGGCCTCAAAACCTGGTCACTCATATGTTGAGGATCACAGGTAGTTCTGAGTACTTTGTGTTGGTAAGATCAACTACTCCAACTGGCAGGATTCAAGAGGTGGTCGCCCATGGCTTTGAGGTCCACAAGGGATTGAGGGATGCATCATTCTGAATAAGACAATGGGAGGGATGCCAAGGGATGCCCTCTTCTCCATTTGCCTTTCAGATGCGTAACACTCCGTCTGGCAGAAGTATTCTGTCAAGCAGCAATTTGAAACACTGGGATTCCTTTGACACTCAGACCCAAAAGAAGGAGATTCTGATATTTGTCTGTACCCAAGCTTGGCCTGAATATCAGTTGGAGAATGGGGTAAAATGGACCTGTAAGGGAAGTATAAACGATAATACTGTTTGACATTTAAGATTGTAAAAGGAAGGAAAAAAATGGTCAAAGTTACCCTCTGTACAAGCATTACTTTTTATTTGTTTTTTTTTTTTTTTTTTTTTTTTGGCCTGGAGACACAACCAAAATTATGCCATCAATGTAGATTAGATTCTCCACTCTTGGATACACTGACAGGACATAGGAAAGCAGTTTCTCTCAGAGAATGATCAAATATAGCAAAGCCTTTTTCTAAGCCCATGTGCCCCCCTTATAAAGTGTTTTCAGGAAAGCTGACATCCCGAGGCAACACAAAACCAAAAGGAAAGCATTCTGGTCCCCTTCCTACCCCTATAAGCCACAGGAGAGTGTTCAAAAGGACTCATTATGGTACAGGCCATATTTTCTCTATAAGACTTGAGACGGACTTAGTGAGATTCTCAGATGACACTCATATTAAAAACATACAGAGATATTTCAGGGCCTTCACCAAATTTTGACCTAACCTAGAAAGACATAATGTTGTTCCTAACCAAATGCTCTCTAGCACTGAAAACTGGGATGTTTTACAGGCAGTTGAGTCCTCTGGGGATGAGTGGTATACAGTGCAAGGCTCAGGAGAACTATTCCTTCCAAATGAAGTCAACTCAGAAGAAACATACCCAACAGGGCAACAGGCAGTTCCCTAGGAGGGCCCAAAATGGGATGCAGATAATCCCAGTGGGAAATGGAAAGGAAAGGACTTTCAGAACAATGTGCTGAAGGGCTTAAGGAGAACCCATAGTAAATCTCTAAATTATTTTAAACTCTCTCTGGTAATACAGCAGAATGAATAAACTTCCACAGTCTTTTTAGAAAGACTCAGGGAAGCATTCATTGAACATGCCTCAAGAGCTCCAGCTTCAACAGCATAAAAACTTCAAAAATAAATTCATAACTCAGTAAGTTCCTGACATTAGGGGAAAAAAATCAGTTACACAAAAAGACAACATTTGAGTTTGTGTCATAAAAATTGCCACTTTGATCTTTTACAATGGAGACCAGGAGGAGGAGGAGGAGGAAACAGAGGAGGGACGTGAGGGAGGGAGGAAGTAAGGGAGTGGGAGAAAGAACAAAACGGAGGTTTCAAGATGGCGGACTAGAAGGCGGCGGCATTTCATGTTGCTCCAGGACACAGGATTCAAAGAGGAGATAGTGAGAGACTTGTGACCAACTCAAAGTCGCCAGGTGAGTCTCTCCCGTTGGGGAGGCGTCCTGGATGGGGTGTTAGCCCCGGAACACAGGGAACTTTGTGAAGTAGAGTTGCCAGGCGAGACGCCCCTCACCCCACTGGAGCGGTAAACTCGGAAAACTGGGAACATCGTAGAGGAGGCGGCTCAGCACAGCGCTTGGACTCGGAGGAACCACTGGGGCTCCGGGCACCTGCCTGAGGAGGAGCTGCATGGCGAGCTGTTTGGACTCAGAGTGACCACTTCTGAACACCGGGGGGCTGTGTGGAGGAAGAGGAGGAGGAGCGTGGCGGGTTGCTTGGTGTAGGAGTGACTGCATCAGAGCTACAGGCAGTTGCCGGAGGAGGAGGCGAGTGGTGAGTTGTTTGGACTCAAAGCGACCACTCCTGAACACCGGTGGCCTGCCTGGATAAGTGCGGTGGGTCTCCTGGTCTCCGAGTGACCGCTCCTGAACACATGGGGGGCTACCCCGAGGAGGAGGAGGAACAGGGCGGGTCACTTGGACTCGGAGTGACTGCCTAGGGCTACGGGAGGTTGGCGGGAGGAGACACGAAGTGAGTTGCTTGGACTCCTAGTGACTGCGTTGGAACACCGGGCGCGTGAGCAAAGGAAGAGGTGTGTGGCGGGTCTCTGGGACTCAGAGCTATTGTACGGGGCTCCAGGTGGCGGCTCAGAGGAGGGGCCGCACAGCAACTAGGTGCAGAGCAGGGTCCCAGGACCTAGGCGGCTTCTTGGTGGAAGAACCGCACAGAGACACGCCTAGGGGAGGAGCGAAGTTTCCAGGACTGCGGGCAGATTCTCTGAGGAGAGGCAGACTAAGGAGACTCGTCTGCGAAGGGTGAGGCTCCCAGGCCCAGGAGGTAGGTCCGGGCCCCTGGAAATGTTGCACAGGAAGGCAGCACACCCAGGTGGTAGTTGTAGATTGAGGGGAACCTCTAGGAGGGGAACTGACCAGCCAGATCTCCCCACTGGGTGAGTCTTCCCTGCCCGGTGAGGTTTTCCCACAAGGATGGTAAAACCAGAGACACAGGTCCAAACAGGCCTTGCCTCAGCCCGCAGCCTAGTTCCCCTTTGGATGACCATTGGTCAACAAGTGGAGGCACCTCTATCCACTAGCAGGGAATATACCCCACCTGAGGGTCACCACCCCTAGAGAGGCAGCTTCTTCGTGGAGCTCCGCATTATCAACTTCCTCCAAGACTTCAGGCTACTGAAGGATAAGAGGGGATATACTAGCAATCTTCAGGGACATTATAAGTCAATAGAGGAAATCTGCAATATCTTAATGATCCACTGATTCCTGAACAATATGAGAAAACAAGGGAAGAAAATGCCCCAAACAAATCTAGATGTTACATCAATGAAATCCAACGACAGCATGGCAGAAGAAATGACAGAAAGGGAGTTCAGAATTTACATAATTAAAATGATCAGGGAAGCAAATGATGAGATGAAAGAGCAAATGCAGGCATTGAATGATGAGATGAAAGAGCAAATGAAGGCACTGAATGATCACACCAATCAACAGTTAAAAGAGCAAATATAGGAGGCAAAAGACCATTTCAATAAAGAGTTAGAAATATTGAAAAAAAAACAAACAGAAATCCTGGAAATGAAGGAAACAATAAACCAAATTAAGAGCTCCATAGAAAGTATAACAAATAGGATAGAACACCTGGAAGACAGAACCTCAGATATTGAAGAAAAAATATTTAACCTTGAAAACAAAGTTGAACAAACAGAGAAGATGGTAAGAAATCATGAACAAAATCTCCAAGAACTATGGAATATCATGAAAAGGCCAAATTTGAGAATTATTGGGATTGAGGAAGGCTTAGAGAAACAAACCAAAGGAATGAACAATCTATTCAATGACATAATATCAGAAAATTTCCCAAATCTGAAGAATGAAATGGAAAATCAAGTTCAAGAGGCTTATAGGACTACAAATACACAAAATTACAACAGACCCACACCAAGGCACATTATAATGAAAATATCGAACATACAAAATAAAGGCAGAATTTTACAGGCTGTGAGAGAAAAGAACCAAATTACATTCAGGGGGAAACCAATATGGATAACAGCAGATTTTTCAATCCAGACCCTAAAAGCTAGAAGGGCCTGAAACAACATTTTTGAAGCCCTGAAAGAAAATGGATGCCAACCAAAAATCTTATACCCAGCAAAACTTACCTTGAAATTTGACGATGAAATAAAATCATTCCATGATAAACAAAAGCTAAAAGAATTTACAAAAAGAAAGCCAGCATTACAGAACATTCTCAGCAAAATATTCCATGAGGAAGAGATAAAAAACAAAGAAGCAAATCAGCAAAGGGAGGAATTATCCTAAAGTAACTGTCAGATAAAGGAGGAACCAAGTTGTGTCAAATGAATAAGTAAATAAAATTTTAAAAATGAACCAAATGACTGGGAATAAAAATCATATCTCAATAATAACCCTGAAAGTTAATGGCCTGAATTCATCAATCAAAAGACATAGACTGGCAGAATGGATTAAAAAGAAAGATCCAACAATATGTTGCCTGCAAGAGACCCACCTCATAGAAAAAGATACCCATAGACTAAAGGTGAAAGGATGGGAAAAAACATACCATGAACATGGACTCAGCAAAAAAGCTGGAGTATCCATCCTCATTTCAGATAATGTGGACTTCAAGCCAAAGTTAGTCAGAAGGGATAAAGAAGGACATTTCATACTGCTTAAGGGAAGCATAAATCAGCAAGATATAACAATCATAAACATCTATGCCCCAAACATTGGCTCATCTATGTATGTCAAACAAATCCTTCTCAATTTTAGAAACCAAATAGACCATAATACAATAATACTAGGTGATTTTAACACACCTCTCTCACCACTGGACAGATCTTCCAAACAAAAATTGAACAAAGAAATCATAGATCTCAATAACACAATCAATAATTTAGACTTAACGGATATTTATGGAATATACCATCCAACCAAGAGCGAATACCCTTTCTTCTCAGCAGCACATTGATCCTTCTCTAAAATAGACCATATATTATGCCACAAAGTGAATGTTAGCAAATACAAGAAGGTAGAGGCACTACCTTGTATTCTATCAGATCATAATGAATTGAAGTTAGAAATAAATGAAAGAGTAAAAAACAGATACTACTCCAACACCTGGAGATGAAACAATATGCTATTATATGATGAATGGATAACAGAAGATATTAGGAAGGAAATTAAAAAATTCTTAGAGGTAAATGAGAACAAAGAAACATCACATCAAAATCTCTGGGACACTATGAAAGCAGTACTTAGAGGAAGATTTATTTCATGGAGTGCATTTAATAAAAGAAGTAAAACTCAACAAATAAACGACCTAACACTACAGCTCAAAGTCCTAGAAAAAGAAGAACACACCAACACCAAAAGTAGTAGAAGACAGGAAATAGTTAATCTCAGAGCTGAAATCAATGAAATTGAAACAAAAGAAACAGTACAAAAAATTGACAAAATAAATAGTTGGTTCTTCGAAAAAATAAACAAAATTGATAAACCTTTAGCCACACTAACAAAGAGAAGATGAGAGAAAACCCAAATCACTAAAATTCGGAATGAACAAGGAAATATCACAACAGACACGACTGAAATACAAAACATAATTAGAAGCTATTTTGAAAATCTATACTCCAACAAAATAGAAAATTTCGAAGACATCAACAGGTTTGTAGAGACATATGAATTGCCTAAACTGAACGAGGAGGACATACACAATTTACATAGACCAATTTCAAGTAATGAAAAAGAAGAAGTCCTCAAAAGCCTACCAACAAAGAAAAGTCCAGGACCAGATGGGTTCTCAGCCGAGTTCCACAAAACCTTTAAAGAAGAGCTCATTCCAATACTTCTCAAAGTATTCCAGAAAATAGAAGAGGAGGGAACTCTCCCAAACTCATTCTATGAAGCCAATATTACCCTGATACCTAAACCAGACAGAGACACATCGAGGAAAGAAAATATCAGACCAATATCCTTAACGAACATCAACGCAAAAATTCTCAACAAAATTTTAGCAAATCACATACAAAAACATATTAAAAAGATAGTGCACCATGATCAAGTGGGTTTCATCCCAGGGATGCAAGGTTGGTTCAACATCAGGAAATCAATAAATGTCATTCACCATATCAACAGACTTAAAGTCAAGAATCACATGATTATTTCGATAGATGCAGAAAAAGCATTTGATAAAGTACAGCACCCCTTCATGCTCAAAACACTAGAAAAAATAGGGATAGTGGGAATATTCCTTAACATTGTAAAGGCCATCTATGCTAAGCCCATAGCCAATATCATTCTAAATGGTGAAAAACTGAAAGCATTCCCCCTAAAAACTGGAACAAGGCAGGGATGCCCTCTTTCACCACATCTATTCAATATCGTCCTTGAAAGTCTAGCCAGAGCAATTAGACAGACCAAAGAAATTAAAGGGATACGAATAGGAAAAGAAGAACTCAAACTATCCCTATTTGCTGATGATATGATTATATACTTAGAGGAACCAGGAAATTCCACCAGAAAACTTTTAGAACTCATAAGTGAATTCAGTAAAGTAGCGGGATATAAGATCAATGCACATAAATCTAATGCATTTTTATAAATAAGTAATGAATCTGTGGAAAGAATAATTAGGAAAACTACCCCATTCACAATAACCTCAAAAAAAAAAATACTTGGGAATCAATCTCACAAAAGAGGTGAAAGACCTCTACAATGAGAACTATAGAACACTAAAGAAAGAAATTAAAGAAAACCTTAGAAGATGGAATGATCTCCCATGTTCTTGGATAGGAAGAATTAATATTGTCAAAATGGCCATACTACCAAAAGAGCTATACAGATTCAATGCAATTCCAATTAAAATCCCAATGACGTACCCTATAGAAATAGAGCAAGCAATTATGAAATTCATCTGGAAGAATAAGAAATCCAGAATAGCTGAGGCAATCCTTAGAAGAAAGAGTGAATCAGGGAGTATTGCAGATCTTCAACTCTACTACAAAGCAATAGTAACAAAAACGGCATGGTATTGGTACCAAAATAGAAAGGTGGATCAATGGTACCGAATATAGGACACAGACACAAACCCAAATAAATACAATTTTCTCATACTAGACAAAGGGGCCAAAAATATGCAATGGAGAAAAGATAGCCTCTTCAACAAATAGTGCTGGGAGAATTGGAAATCCATATGCAACAGAATGAAACTAAACCCATATCTCTCACCATGCACGAAACTAAACTCAAAATGGATTAAGGACCTCGGAATCAGACCAGAGACCTTGCATCTTATAGAAGAAAAAGTAGGTCCAGAGCTTCAACATGTTGGCTTAGGACTAGACTTCCTCAACAAAACTCCCATAGCACAAGAAATAAAAGCAAGAATCAATAACTGGGATAGATTCAAAATAAAAAGCTTTCTCTCAGCAAAGGAAACTATCAGCAATGCGAAGAGAGAGCCTACAGAGTGGGAGAAAATCTTTGCCAATCATACTTCAGATAGAGCACTAATTTCCAGAATCTATAAAGAACTCAAAAAACTCTACACCAAGAATACAAATAATCCAATCGACAAATGGGCTAAGGAAATGAACAGACAATTCACCGAAGAAGATCTACAAGCAATCAACAGATATATGAAAAAATGTTCAACATCTCTAGTAATAAGTGAAATGCAAATCAAAACTACACTAAGATTCCATCTCACCCCAATTAGAATGGCGATTATCAAGAATACAAGCAACAACAGGTGTTGGCGAAGATGTGGGGGGAAAGGTACACTCATACATTGCTGGTGGGGCTGTAAATTAGTGCAGCCACTCTGGAAAGCAGTATGGAGATTCCTTAGAAAACTTGGAATGGAACCACCATTGGACCCAGCTATCCCACTCCTTGGCCTATACCCAAAGGACTTAAAATCAGCACACTACAGATACAGCAACATCAATGTTCACAGCTGCTCAATTCACAATAGCCAGATTGTGGAACCAACCTAGATGTCCTTCAAATGATGAATGGATAAAGAAACCGTGGTACATATATACAATGCAATATTACTCAGCCATAAAGAATGATAAAATTATGGCATTTGCAGGCAAATGGATGAAATTGGAGAATATCATGCTACGTGAGATAAGCCAATCTCAAAAAACCAAAGGACGAATGATATCGCTAATAAGTGAATGATGACACATAATGGGGGGTGGGAGGGGTTAGTGTTAGGGTTAGAGTTAGGGTTAGGTAGGGGGAAAGAATGCAGGAAGGAAGGACTGTATAGAGTGATAAGAGTGTTGGGAGGGGTGGGGGGAAGGGAAAAAATAACAGAATGTATCAAACAACATTACCCTATGTAAATTTATGATTACACAAATGGTATGCTTTTATGCCATGTACAGAGAAACAACATGTATCCCATTTGTTTACAATAAAAAAATAAGAAAAAAAGGGAAAAAAAAAAGAAGTTTAGACTGCCAAAGAATAACTTCTACGTCCAAAAAAAAAAAAAAAAAAAAAAAGGAACAACTCCACTCAATAAAAGACTGCAATAAAATAGCTGACCTGCAACATTTTAATAGTGTTCCTAGGCAGGTATTTTAATCTTAACTTCCTCACTATATTAGTCAGCTTTCTGTGGTTTGAAGAGACTATATTATATAAGCTACACAAATTATGAGGAAGAAAAGTTTACTTTGACTGAACGTATCAGAGCCCTCATTCCATGTCTAATTGGTTAGCTCCATTGTATTGCAGACTCCAGCAAGGCACAACACCATGGCACGGATCAGAGTCTGGAGTAATGCTGCCCACAGCTCATGGAAGTCGGGAAGTTGAGAGCATGAGGCCAGGGTCACATTATCCTCAACAGCATGTCCACAACAGTGTAACGCCCTTCCAGGAGGCCCCACTTCCTACGGGTCCATCACATCTCAATATTCCCACAGGCTTGTGAGGAAATATTTACCTTAGTATCCTTTTGTGAATGTTTAAGATTCAAATCACAACACACTTCCTGCATTGGGCTGCACATGCCTAACCCCACATGCTTTTGTTGTTAGGAAACTGCTTTTTGTATTCCATGACTCTGGTTTCACTGGAGTCAAACTGGGTCTCACACGAGGACTGGGGCAAATCACAGAGAGATACTGGAGTTTGACTTCATTCTGGAAGTAGATCAACTGTCTGGTTGTTTCTCTTGGGGTGGGGTAAGCACATTTCATTCAAGGGTGGAAGAGTGAGCCACTACAAGTGGTAGTACTTCAGGTTATCTGTCAGTTCCCTGCCTCTCAGGCACCCATCATAACTGCCTTTCCTGAACTTCCTTGAAGATTGGGATTGACTGTGCTTCAGTTTCAGCCACACTTTGTTTTCTGCTTGTCCACTGTGGAACATACTGCATTCTATAAGATTATTAAATGTTACTGTAATAGTTAATTTAATGTACTGATTTGGCTAGGCACCAGTACCCGGCAGTTTTGGTCAAACATCAGTTAGATGTTACTGTGAAAGTTTTTCTTTGGGTTAAGGGTGGTAATTAATATTTTCAGTCAGTTGACTTTCTTTAATATTTTCCCAGTTGTCATTGGACCTTATTTATTTATTCATTCATTTATTTATTTATATGTGGTGCTGAGAATTGAACCCAGTACCTCACATTTGCTAGGCAAGTTCTACAACCCCAGCCCCACTCAGTGGATTTAATTGAAACAGATTACTCCACTGTGGGACGGTCTCATACAATCAGTTCAAAACCTTAAGAGAACAGACTGACATTGCTTGAAAAGAATTCTGTCAGAAGACTTCCTTCAAATGTGATGTGCAACATCAATTCCTCCCTGCATCTTCAGCTTCCTAACAGGTGCTGCAGAATTCAAATTCACCAGACTACCACACCCCAATCACAGGATTCAAATCGTTATATGTGTCCATTATCTATCTAAAGCTCACACACACACACACACACACACACACACACACACTATTATTGTGTCTCTGAAAACCTGATTTGTAACCTAGTTGCTCAGAGAAAAAACTACATGGAAATCTTCAAAACCTGACATAAAAGTGAAATATAAGATGAGGTACATTTCTTCTCTCTGAATACAAAATATTTTACAAAAATTGACTCATATGAATCTTTCAACATGCTAGAGGAAAAAATAGATGCAACATTTCATGATATAGGCACAGAAAGAAGGATGGCTGTACTTCCCAGTTACTCTGCAGTTTACAAAGGAAGAAATGGGAATACTGTTTATGTAAGTGATGAAGGAGTGAGGAAAATCATTATAATCCAATATGGGACATCAGAGACTCAGACCCAGAAATTATGGTGTTATGAGTAGAGAATAAGAAAGAATAAATCACAACCAAGCCATCCCTGGCAGCAAAGCCAGGACAGCAGGGGCACCCAGTCACTGCAGAGGGGAAGGACAACACAACAAGAAGGAGAAACACAGCACATACATTCTGCACACAAACACACGTAGAAGGCAGTCTGAATTTAGCTGAGACTAAGGCCAGCCAGCAAGCTGGTATTTGAAAAGTGCTCCTCATTTCTCCTTGTTGGAAAAGTGCACCTAAACCTCAGGCAGAGATCCAGCTTGAACTGGTGATGTTGGATCTGGCTGTGGTGAGAACCCAAGCGAGCACAGCAACTATTTCCACACTATCTTGGCCTCTGCCTACCCTGTGGTCTACGATGCACCATGCAGTTTGTGATTGAAACAATTTCAAATCCTGGTAAAAAAACATCTTGCTTTAAAATGAGGATGAGCAGGGAACTGAGACAGATTAAAGTTAGACCAAATGTTGTGATTTCTGAATCACTTCTCAAAACCTAAGAAAATGTCAGAAGATATGTCCCACCCGCTTCCAGCACAAGCACTGAGGCCCTAAGAAGGAGTGTTATAACAGAGGTTTTCTGGCACCAATGGAGGGAGACTCTGCACACAGGCTTCCCTAATATATTTGATTACCTTCTGACACAGGTGATAACAATCCATGTCCAGTATCTAGAATTCCAGAAAAATAGTGTTCACTTCCAAAGCCACAGCAATAAAGCAAACACACACACACACACACACCAGTTCCCAAAAGTTTTCAAGGAGAAACTAGCCTTCAATCCTCTGCACCCCAAAATTAAATCAGTAAGAGAATTGCTGACCAGAGAGCTCCATAATCTTTCATGGAAATTTTACCTCTTTTAATACCTAATGTATCAACCTACTCATGCAGATCACTCCCATTTTTCACTTGGATCAGTAGATATGTGGAAAACATTCTCAAAAAGTTTTGTAAAAGTTTATTAGAATACAGCTTTGTTCTGAAGTGGTTTCAGTCACTAGGAATTAGTATCTTCTCAAAGGGGTGGTAATGATGACATAGTTCAGGTTCACAATGTGAGGAAGAATTGACGCTTTAATATTTGTTCAGTCTAGTTGCCTTAAAAACGAAAAAAAATATGTGATTTGCTAAAATTTTGTTGAGAATTTTCATGTCAATGTTCATTAAGGATATTGGCTGAAATTTTCTTTCCTCCATGTGTCTCTGTCTGGTTTAGGTATCAGGGTGATATTGGCTTCACAGAGTGAGTTTGGGAGGGTTCCCTCCTCTTCTATTTCATGGAATGCTTTGAGGAGTATTGGAATGAGCTCTTCTTTAAAGGTTTTGTAGAACTCGGCTGAGAACCCATCTGGTCCCGGACTTTCCTGTGTTGGTGTGTTGGTTGGCTTTTGATGACCTCTTCTATTTCATTGCTTGAAATTGATTTATTCAAGTTGTGTATATCCTCCTGGTTCAGTTTAGGGCATTCATATGTCTCTAGAAACTTGTTGATGTCTTCAAGGTTTTCTGTTTTGTTGGAGTATAGATTTTCAAAATAGCTTCTAATTATGGTTTGTATTTCAATCGTGTCTGTAGTGGAATTTCCTTGTTCATTCCGAATTTTAGTAATTTGAGTTTTCTCCCTCTTTCTCTTTTTTAGTGTGGCTAAGGGTTTATCAATTTTGTTTATTTTTTCTTCCAGTCCCAACCTCCTCTTGTACCTCGGAGACTGGATCATCCGAAGGGCCCAGTCCCTAAGGTTGTCCAACAGTCAGGTAGGGTTGCCTTATGCCCACTGAAACCCATGGTAGTATCCAAAGAATACTAAGGAAAAGGCAGGTTGTTGTCCTAAATAGGACGTTTCCTCACTATGGGGGATTTGTTCTTGCAGGCAGAACAGCCCCACAGCACCTGATGTCAGTCCACCTTTGTTTTGAACTGCATATTGACAGGCTGAGTACACAGTTCCTTTCTACTCCTTGCATGTCCAAAGAACCAACACACCATCTTCCCGGAACTTGGGTACTGGGTCGGCAGGTGCATGGAGTATCAGTGGTTCCAAATGTCCTCCCACGTGACTGTGCTAGATACTGTACCTGGTTCTGTGTCACCTCCCTGGGGTCCTTGGGTGAGGATTCCTAGTGCGTGGCAGGTCATTTGCAGTCCCTGAATCCTGCCTTCTACCAACTGTTTGGGATGAACATGGATCCCCTTCCAAGCAATATTCTGGTCCTCCCTGTCCTAACGTGCATCTCCACAACGACCAGACTTAAGGCACGGCCTGCTCCCTCATTAGCAGCCAAATTCAAGGTGCCAAAACGAAGGTGTCAGAGAACAAGGTGTCTCAAACCAGGGCACGTGAAACCAAGGCATGCGTCATCAAGGTGCCCGAGACAAAGGCACCCACGGAGATCCCACCTGAAGCCATACAGGAGTACGAAGACATCATGGATGACCTAGTGGTGGCTACCAACTTTGCCATGTGCGAGCCCTCCAGCTCATTCACACGAGAGTTTCCTGCAAACTTGGGAGAGGAAGAACTGGAGCAACAGTAAATAGACGATGATTTATACCCAGACCTGAGTCTTAGCTACGTGGATGAAGACTTCATCAAGAAGGTGAACTGAGCCTACACTCATGATGTCTACAAGATTTCAGAACCCATAAGATTGAGTTTCATACCTTAGGTTTCCAGCACTGTGTGTGCGTGTGCGTGCCTGCACACACACTGAGGATATGTGCAGCTGGTGGTTGGGATTTAACAACCCCATGGTGTGGACCAGGATAGGGTCATCATTGCTTTCTGTTTCTCCTAGAACTTTTCCTGAATTAGGGCCATTTCCTCCCAAGGTCACTCACGCTCTTTTCCTCTCCCAGGTGGAGACCATGATTCAGCCCCGCTTCCTGGAAGAATTATTTCCCTCCAAGCCAGATATAAATATCTTGGCCCTAACAAAAGACTTGGACCAGAAGGAAGAACTCGCCTCTGGCCAGGTGGACAGGGGAAGGAGGGTGTCCCAGTACACCAGGGTCTGGAGGTACACTGGTTAGATGACAGGGACACCTGATAAACAAGTACAGGGGCACCAGGAACACAAGGGCTTGGTCAGAAAGAAAGACACAGAGAACAGAGCAGCAGGTAGAATGACCGAGGTCAAGGTACCAGATTCTGGGGCTTAGGGACAGACAACTAGTGGATAAAGCAGATGGGAATATCCGATATACTGGGAGACAAAGGGACACAAGTAGGTAGGAAAGGGAGTGGCCACAAGTGGACAGGGTTGCAAGGGACAGCAGGTAGATGAGGTATGTACAGGACTCTGTTCACATGGCTCACAGAATCCTTGTTGATCCCCATCCTCCTGTGATACAAGATTGCAGAGAGTGACTGCCCTAGGACATAGGACTTAGGAGGGACAAAGGGAAAGAGATAGGAGGGTCAGGGACAGAATCAGGATAGCACGCTGAAAAGAAGCCCAAGAGGGTGGACAGCAGAGCCTCAGTCTGTCTCTCTGAGACCAAGATGGGTGACATCTCCAGCTCCCATTCACTGAAACATATATATCCCTGTCGCCGTGGCCCTCCTCATATAAAGAGTTAGCCAGTGCCCATATCCTCCTCAGTTTGTGAGGAAGCACCTCTGCAGGTTTCTCAAGGACATGGTATGTTCCAATGGACTCAAGAGCTTCTGAGGTAATTGCCAGCCAAAATGCAGAGAAACGCGACCATCATGCTGATCAAAGGGTCATCATGGACAACGGGAACCCAGAGGTGGATTCCCAAGACTGGAAGATGTGCAGGGCCACAGAGTCTGAGTTGTTAGGTCCAAACAACACTGCTATTCTCCCAAGCATTCAAGAGTCTTCTTCACTGAGGGCCGTCTGGTCCAATCTTCCTCCCCAAAACCTAAGATCCTCCTCTGTAAACCTGGGAAACAAAGGTGGAGTGGGGCCCAGAAGAGCCGCTACTTCTGGGGGGCCACATCGGACAGCCAATGGCTGCAGTGTGGACGATGACCTCCAAAGCCTGGATTTCCTCCTATTCTCCCAGCACCATCTGCTGCCCTGGGGACTGACACAGAGCCAGGGCCCTCACGTGGAAACCCTCTGCTCAGGAGAGCAAGCAGTCCAGGCCCCACTTCCCCAGAGAGGAGGCCTCAGTCACCACCCACCTCCAGCTGCCATGGCCAAGAAGCGAGTCTCACGGGATGCTCATACACAGTGGAAAACAGGTCCTGCTTGGGGCCTCCCCTCCACATCACTGGAGGACACCATCTGGATCTGAGGCTCCTTGAAACTTCCCAGCCTCACAAGAGAAATTTCAAGGCAACAGGCAACCAAGAGAAGAAGAGGAGAAGCTGAGGACAGTACTGTTGCTGCGTAGCCTCTGGGGTGGCTGTCCCTCAGGTGAGAATCTTCCTTCTTTCATACTGCACCCCAAGAGCGAAAGTTTCCTCCTCCCATAGGACAGACAGTTCCTGCTCATTCTCAGGAAAGTGAAGGGAATGGGAGGGTATAGGGAATGTATAAACGGGGCAGGGAGGGGGCAGAGGGAGGGGACTGAGAGGTGAGTTAGTGGAATGTTCAAGTCTGGGTGGGAAAATGTACCTCACTAGCCTGTGTCACAGGGAATAAAGGCAGTTTCATAGGAAAAATCTCCTCAGGCTGCCACCTTGTGCCATGGTGTCTGTGCGACGTCATGCAGTGAGAACTAAAAGGAAGAGGTAATTGGAGATGCCAGGTCCCAGGGTGCACGGGTGTCCATTCACTGGGTCCTGCCTTCAGATTCAGGGTAGCCTTTCCACTGATACTGGAATACAACAGGCAAATTCCCAGGACACCACTCACCACCCCATTGAAAAGACCTCTCAGTTTAAGGGATCTTCTCTGCATCCTTTAATCATCTTTGTCCCTTCAAAATCTCTCCTACCACTCATCTGAGGGCAAATCATATCAGATGAGGAGGAATCACAAAGGGGCAAAGTGTATCTCCCTTGGTACTTGCAGCTCTGAGGTCTGTGGACTGACTGGTGGTGGCTCAGATCTTAGTGTTACTAGCCCTGAGATTGAATATTAGCGACCCTCAGTTCCTCGTGGTAGCAGCTCTCCTGTTGCTTTCCTGGGACCAGGAGCCAGCAACTTCCAACAGTTCCCAGGAACTCATCTGATGGTCAGACCTAGCAGCTCCTGTAGTTATCAGAATCTATACGTCCCTCTCTGTGCTCACCATACTCAGAGTGACCTACTCAGTTTGCTACATTTCAGTACAATCAACTTGACCTGATCTACTTGAGATGAAAGTCATGAATATACAAACTCTATCCATTGATAAGACTCACGCTGCACTAGAATGGGAACTGGGACAGGGACTGGTTGCAAGATATAGGGAAGGAACATTATTTGAATTGAAAAGATGGGCTCTAGAACACACAGTGTCCTTCCAGATACCTGCAGTATTTCTGCTTAGGCATGGTTCTGGGACCTCACATTCAAAACTGGTGACCAAAGAAGGGCCCCAAGTTGTGGAGCCATCTGGAGTCACTGCAGAGTATAGTCATGTGAGCATGACCTCTCATGGAAATAAAGATTCCAGGTGACCATGAGACGATTCTAGCCACCATGCCCATCACAGTCAGGGGCACCAATTTTTATTAAGTACCTGTTGAGAACTTTGGGGACCCCAGTCTTATTTGAACAGAGAGCTGATTTTGAGCCTTTATTCTCCTGTGCCATTATTTGGGTTCCTGGAAGTAGGACTGAACAGTTTTTTTTTTTCCTTAGAAAGCTTCTAGGTCCTCCAGTGAATGATGCTGGACAGTGAGGTTGAACCAATCTCCAGCACCACCTGGTCTTCCTATGTCGTGGTGACAGGAGAAGGCCTGCCTTCACACATCTCCCACCCCCACTAGCATCCTCGTCATGCACTCACTGGGGACCCAAAACCCTGGAGGTCCTGACCCCATCCCAAGACAGACCCCTCACTGACAAGTGCTCTGACCCTCTCATACATAGTGTTGGCCCCACCCTGACTGCAGCCTGATCTATATTGAGCATGGCTGCTCCAAATGCAATCAAGTTCTCCTAAAATCAATGGGAAAAATGAAAAGAGGCTACACATCACATGGTTTGCCAATCATCAAAACAGGGAAGTTTGAAAAGGAGAATGGTTTAAGTGTAAGGCGATGAACTATTAGTGCTATTTATAGAATAAAGAACTGGCGTGACTTTCTGCCAGCACCTCAAAAAAAAAAAAAAAAAAAAAAAGAAAAAAGAAAAAGGAAAGAAAAAAAAAAAAAACGAAAAAAAAGTGATTGGAGTTGAAGTAGTTTTTGGTCTGTCTTGTGTAATCAAAATTCATTTTTCTTCATAGGACACATGCTCCATGGTCATCCCAGACAGGGGCACGGGTTTTCATGAAGTAATTCTTGAGAACTTCTGGTCCTCCTGTCTGATTTGGATGGAGAGCTGCTTTTGAGCCTTCAGCCCCCTGTGCCATTAATCAGGTTTCTAGACGTAAGCTTCCAGACAGTGTTTTTTTAGATAGCTTCTTTCTCCTCCCCTGAATGATCCTGCACACTGAGGATGGACCAAACCCCAGCATCCCCAAGGTCTTCCTGAGTAGGTGGCCTGATGAGAAGACAAGGCCTAGTTTCCAGGAGAAGAAGTCACACAACATTAGAGAATCATCAACTGATACCACCAGCAAGACCCACTCCCCGTATTAATGAAATGCTATGCTTTCTTACAGTGACACCAGGAACAGGCTCCTTGTAGATGCCCTTTATTAGTTACACCCTTCAAGTCAGTTGAAGAAGGTCCTCCTGGTCTCTGTGCACTGGGAAGGATTGATCAGTTTCCTATTTCTTGGGATCTTGGCCAGGTTGTGCCATGCTAGTCAAGCACAAGAGGCATGCTATGCTACCATCTTACTATTTTTGCTTCAGGTCGGTACAAAAGCACTTTAGAAAGACATTCACGTAACACAACACCACCCATCAAATATTAGAATGCTAAGGTTTTCATAGACTTTCCGCCATATTGGCAACAAATTCATTGATGTTTCATTCACTACTACAATAAAATGTAGAACACTTTCATCAGCTCAACAAGAAATCCCTTACCATTTAGCTATTCACCCCATTCCTCCATTTGTGTTCCCACCACTTTTGAAATACTGTACCTAATCAACTCTTTCCACCATTTTGTTGATACGTGCAAGTGTGGTCCTGTGTGTCCAATTCTAGCATTGTGTATTCCACGATCAAGTTTTAGGAATAACTAACTTTCTTTCTGTCTTATTTAGAATATTCTTCACTCCTGGGTGGTTAGGACAAATACAATCACTGCTAGAACAATTTAGGTGCACTGCCTTGATGCATTTCAGTTGCCAATGTTTCTATCACCATGGGTTTTGCTGAAATGATCAAGTGCTGGATTACTTGTTGGAATGTCAAGAATTCGCTTCAAAAAATCCTGCTCATGGATACCCTGAGGTGCCACAATCTGTGTCCTCACTGGTGTTCGTGGTTACAAGTGCTGGGAGAAGTACCCACACTCTGCGCAGGGTGTGCTCCTAGGTGACCTTCAGGGTTCCTCAGGCTCTAGCTAGTGAGAAGTTTCATTCAGGTGTCTTGGTTTAGTTGTGCAGGGTAATGAAAGAAACAGAGGGTTTTACAAGGAACATCAACAAAAGGAAGGCTCCTCGGGCCATGAATTAAGAAATTATCACTTTCACATAGAACTTTGGAGTGCCTGGAACTTCCATGGAAAAGGCCTTTTTTCTCTTGGTGACAATGCTGAGCTGAAGAGGGTCACCAGCACAGTCACTTTCCAGAGAGCGCCTAGGATGCTGACCAACTGTCGCAAAGGATGCCAAGGGGTCTTTTGTTCAAAAAAACGCCGAAGTGTCATTGTTCACACACGGTATCCAGGGAATCTTTTCAGCACTGGGAACAAGACTCCTCTGGGCATAACTTTTGAATGGAGGGATAAAGTCTAAATTTCATGCAGAGAATGGTTGCCTTTCCTCCTCAGATACTTGGTGACTAAGGAACTGGGGAGCCTCACTCCTATCACAAATTCCCCTCTCCCATTCTCCCCTTTATGTTGCCTCCACACCATCTCAAATGCTAAGACCAGGCATGAACCTCAGTCCTGGGGTTCTCATGTCTCCCTTCAGAGACCTGCCCTTCCTTCTCTCTGCTCCTGTGCAACACACCAGTCACTCTGGGTACTGCCTTGTCACCACCTGTGACTGCACCGTTCTCTGGAGCAGTCTGCTTTCAGGAACATCAATGTCAGCAGGAGCTGGCTTCCCTGCTCTGTGTGTGGCTGGGCTATTCAACTTTGGTCAACATATGTCACAACGAACACTAGGAGAGCTCCATCACATTCACAACATTGCCCACATTCAGAGACCCCTCCAACTGGAGTGCCCTGTGGCCTTCAGAAAGGGTATGGAGCACCCTGACCCATTATTCAGAGCAGTTTCTGCCCTAAGGACCACTGTGCCTGCCTACGATAGTGGAGCATCTGGAACTATGGGGACCCCTGAAACCTTGGCCTTCACCTTCCATCACCACCACACAACTGGCCCCCATCACCTTCCTGATGATGGGCATCAGTGGCCTGGTGCAGTACATGGGGAGGGCTCACTGCACACCCTCCAGGCTGCATTGCCACCAGATGACCCCAGTGTAGATGTTCTAGGGAGAACATCTACAAAAACTTCTGGAGCTGGCAGTGCTTCAAGAACCTTGTCCACAGGCTCCTTCCTCAGACTCCAGATGTGGAAGCACTGTCCTGCTTCCCTGGGTGAGTGTTCTCCACAGGGACTCAGGAGAAATGTGTGGGATGGGAAAGGAGGCTGGGATGTCAGGGAACTGGAAGGAAGGTCTTGAGGTTTGGGGGACAAGCTAAGAGACCTACATTCACAGGAACATTAATCTCACACCAGGGAATGAAATATGCGTACCTCAGTTGCCCTTCACTACCCTGTAAGTGCACCAATCTCAGATTGCAGTGATCATTACCACACACAGGGGACCCAAGGTAAGACCAGGCTCCTGGGGTACCACGAGTTAGTATGTGGATTTGCTTCTCTGACTCCATACGACTGTCCCTCACTTAGTATCTTCACATTCTAGCATAGACCTGATTGTTCATAGCAAACAACATGACAACTAATATTCAGTATAGGAGTGGAGAAAACAGTACAGATCTCTGTTGATACCAACTATATTGTTTGGAGAATTTGTTTAGGATAATTTGGGTGATGCAGAACTCTGAAGTGTGTACTCATTCCATTTGGATCCTCAGTGAAGAGGCCTGTCCTTGGCTGTAGCTCTGCTCTCAGGGCACTCTGTCCTCTGTCTCAGTCAACTCAGGCTGCCATAGGCAATGCTACAGACAGGATGGCAGAAACTATCGTCATCCATTTCTCATAGTTCTGATGTTGGGAAGTCCCAGAAAAAGGGCGCCAGATTTGATGTCCACTGAGTGCTCTCCTAGCTTGAGGCAATGGCTTCCTTGCCTGTGACCTCCTATAGCTGATAGAGCCTTAGATTCCCTTCCTTTTCCTGGAAGGGTACTACTACTATCCTGGGAATTACACCCTCATAAACTCATTAAAATCCTTAAATCCACTGAAGCCACGATCTCCAAATACCATCACCTTGGAGGTTAGACATTCACAAATGAATTCTGGAGGACAAAAACATTCACACCATAATACACAACATCAAGAACTCAAGGGAAAATCAGATTGAAGTAGAACATCGTGTGGTCTCTAGGGTATGAGAGCCTGTTCTGGATGCAGGGAGTCCACATTGGGTGGTGGATAGGACTAGGTAGAGGAGGTCAAAGCAAGGTGTGTGTTGGGTCATGTTAGCTGGCAATGGAGTATGGGTTGTGGATTGTGACTGATCCTGATGAATCCCAGTCCAGTGCTTTAGCCCCATACCATCAACTGGACCCTACCATGACTCTGGAGGAGGCACTGTGGAGGGGTCTGCAGGAACATCAACGAACAACTTTGACCAGATGATCTTTGATGAGAGGGCAGAAAAGTACATTGAGACTTGGGTCTGCGCCTAAGAGCTAAAGAACATGGGTTGCACAGCTGGATTAGTGGGACTTGTCACTCATATCCAGCAAGGAGGGGCATCTGTTATCACAGAAAAACCAAGGAACACCCTGCTCTCCAACAATTTCTCCCTATACCTGGAGGGCGGGGCATTGTCTAATAGTTCCAGAACTCTGGCCTCAATGTTCTTAGTTCCACCACTGCCTTGAGGTTCAGAGTCAGGGTGGGGAGTAATCAGCTAAGCTCATGGGGTCTCCTTCTACAGTGAGGGCTGGGACAGGGTACAAGTTTCAATAAGTGTGGCTGGCCACCCACCTGGGAAATGAACCCTTTTACAAGCATATGGATCACCCCTGCTTATGAAAATTCCCACAACAACACCCTGGAGTTCCAGAAGACATCCGCAATTTGAAGAATATGATCAGGGAAACGCAATGTCTCAAATGGGCTGAGCACGCATCTCTGGACTTTTTGTCTTTGCTCCATGTAATACTTTTTATTCAACTCAACACATGAATGCAAAACAGAACTCTTTGGAAGCACCCGAATTCTCTTAGCACAGCTTCTACTTCTCATCACCTCTCCTGGGCCTATCCTCTCAGTCCTTATTCTACAGTATACATTCCCAACCACCCTATACCAGAGAAGCACAGGATCTGTGATGTTCTCTTATTAAGTTCTCTCTTTGACCAGATGCTGATGCTTGGCTTTCATTTGTGGTGCAGGATAGGAACAGGAGAAACGTAAGATAAGGAGGTGATACATATAGAATGTGCCTGGTTCACTTAATAAAGGGATGAACCAATATTCATCATAGCCTTCCTGCATATGGTTAATGGAGTACAAGACCTAACTTCTAGGAAAGATGTCACAGCACCGTTTGAAACTTCAACTAATAACAAAATCACGACACTCTCCTATTATCATAACTCACCAGCTGCCATGACAGACAGCCAGCCTACTGGTCCCTGCCAACGAGCACCAGCAATGCAGTCGAGTGGTGACCAGGTGAGTTGGAGCATTGGTGGTCCCAAGATGTGCTCTCAAGCTGATCCATCACCACCTGCACACATTGGTGATGCCCACTGCAGAAGAACACTACATACAGCCCCAAAGTTCCAGATACACCACTGAACATGCAAAATTCAATGACTTGACACTGGATTCCCTAAGCGTAGAGAAAACAGAAGTTAGGAAACCTAAATGGGATAAGGGGTCACCAATAACTTCAATGTTTTTCCAAACCATAATTAGCATAAATTGGGACCAGTAGTGTTAGTATGTTTCCAGAGCCTAATTACCATAAACTTGGACACATCACAGTGACCCAAGGGCACTACAGACCCCTAGACTAACACACTCTGGCAGACAAAGCATCTTATCACATCCCTCTTCCAGTGCAAAGTTCTCTACCTGTTCTTCAATAAATCCTACCATTACACTCACCCTCATTCTGGTCTGTGGAGTTCTTTCTTTGAATTCATGAGAAAGATCCCAGGAGATGAAATTGATAGTGAGCTTCTGCGGTCTGCTTCAACATAAGTGGATTTGGTCACGTTTGAGAGGGGAAACACATTTTAGATGTAAGATCTGCAGCTTACACAGACCTCCCTTACTCGCAGAAGCAGAAAAACTCCAGTTTCCCCTGCTAGCAGAAGAACAGAATCAAGATTCTTCTTTTAGGGCCCAACCTGGGGCCTCTTTAGAAGAGTGAGTGAAACAGACCAACAAAACTATCCCCTACTTTTTTCCTCTGGAGTTCCATACCTCTTTTAGAAATCTATCTCGCTATGAAAAATAGGGGACACATGATCCCCAGTTAAAATCAGGGCAGCATCCAGTCTAAAGTCACACATGACAGACTTCTGGAGGAGGCTTGTTTCGCTGGCTCTTTGCGGCACCAAATCCGCGGGTATTTGTCACCATCTGCAGCAACAATTTGCATGGGTCTTTATGGGTGGTGGACTGGAAACTGAGCTACTTATATTTCTGAGCTGCTCCTTCCTTGCTTGTTTGTTTACAGAGGATAGAGGAAATGAGGCTGTCCTTGCTTTGAGAGGGAGATGAGAGAGACTTTGCTTACTGGAGAGAAAGAGAGACTTGCTTAAGAAGAGAGACTACACTTTTGGAGGATCCATATCTTCTTAGTTCTGCTGCTTCTTAAAGGTGTGTCCTGGATCCCGTGAACTAGGGTGCATCTACCTAAGGTGCTTTACTGATGTGTCCCGCGTACTGCGATCTTGTGATCTGAACATAAGTATGTTCTCAGTTCTCGCTCGGCGATCTGCTTTCCCGCCGCTGCCTGCTGCCTCTTTCTGCTAGCTGCTGCTCTCTGCTTTCTGCTTCTTCTTCTTCCTTTCTGCTAGATGGCTTCTCTCCGCTTCTTTCGGCTAGCTGCTGCTTCTTACTGTTGCGCTCCCTACTGCCTGCTTATATTCCCTCCAGGAGCAGAGGTAGGGCCACGCCTCTTATGCAAAGATTAGGCAAGAAGCTAGATGTCCGAGCAGGCACGATGACGAGTGCTCGAGAACACATGTGCATGCATTCTGTGCGTGGATGATAAATGACCTGAGTGTGCTTATGTCAATTAACCTAGCTGCTGACAACCTCTGGCTGACTATCAGGCGCAATCCTGGCGCCGTCTGCATGGCACAGCCCCCAACAGGCTTGCTCAATCCCTTTCATCACCAATGCAGGCATATTGGTCAAGATGAACTTCAGTTTCTCTCTGCAGAATAGAACCAACTCAAAAGATCAGTTAGAGGTCTGCTTCTTTTCTTCCACTTTCAGATGGACTTCACCCAATAATGGAAGAATCCCTCACTTCATGATCTTGGGACCTAAAACAAAGTCTTAGTCTGATTCAAGTTTGATCCAAGGTCTTTAGGAAAGAAGCAATCCACTGATCGCCAGAGAGTGAGCCACAAGGTCTATTTCTCCTGTTCTCTTGCTCTTCCTTCCCGCCCCGCTACCATGCACTACAAACACCATGTAGATTCAGTTTTCTAATACTACGTGCAGTCCCAATGGTTTCAATAGAATGCTAATGGATGAGGTTTTTGGGAAATTCCGGGCCCTTCAGTGCCCCTTAGGTCCCAAAAACCAATGCTGTCACTGTTGAGTGTGCACCACAAAAGTAAGTCCCATTCTCTAGGTTTCCAAACCCTGTCAATTCAAAGAAACATTAAAAAATGCAACCTGAACAAAGACTCTCAAACAATATAAGATTCAATATTTCCTGAAATACAATAGGCCATCAGTGGTCCTAAGTATGAGTATGATGGTAAATATATCAGGAAAGCCAAAATACTTATTCACGGCACTTAACCCTCAGGGACATGGCTCTCTCTAGCATACCTGAGTTCCTACAGGTCCTGCAATACTCTCTATAATGCCTCCATAATCGAGGCCAAAACAGTAAAGGAAAGCCATGGCATCTCACTTTAAGAGGGAAATGACACAGTAAAGGGATTTTTGATCATGGCTTGATAAGGGAAAACTAATCTAACCAGACCAAATCCTATGAAGGCCTCAAAACGTGGTCACTCGTGTGTTGAGGATCACAGGAGTTCTGAGTACTTGTGTTGGTAAGATCAACTACTGCAACTGGCAGGATTCAAGGGGTGGTCACCCATGGCTTTGAGGTCCAGGGGATGAGAGATGCCTCAGTCTAACTAAGACAATGGAGAGATGCCAAAGGATGCCCTCATCCCCGTTTGCCTTTCAGATGGGTAAACTCCATCTGGCACAAAGTACTCTATTAAGCAGCAATTTGAAACACTGGGATTCCTTTGACACTCAGACCCAAAAGAAGGAGTTTTCTGATATTTGTGCTGTACCCAAGCATGGCCTGAAATCAGTGTGGAGGATGGGCAAAATGGACCTGTAAGGAAGTATAAATGATATACTGTTTCACACTTAACAATGTAAAGGAAGGAAAAAAATGGTTATAGGTACCCTCTATACAAGCATTACTTATTAATTTTAATTTTTTGCCTGGAGACACAACCCAAAATTATGCAATCAATGTAGATTAGAATTTCCACTCTTGGCTATACTGACAGGCCATAGGAAAGCAGTTTCTCTCAGAGAATGATCAAATATAGCAAAGTCTTTTTCTAAGCCCATGTGCCCTCCTTATAAAGTGTTTCAGGCAAGCTGACATCCCTAAGGAACACAAAACTAAAAGTAAAGCATTCTGGTCCCCTTTTCACCCCTATAAGCCACAGGAGAGTGTTCAAAAAAGACTCATTATGGTACAGGCCACTGTTTTCTCTATACGATTGAGACGGACTTAGTGAGATTCTCAGATGACACTGATACATACAGAGATATTTCAGGGCCTTCACCAAATTTTGACCTAACCTAGAAAGACATAATGTTGTTCCTAACCAAATGCTCTTACCACTGAACACTGGGATGTTTCCAGGCAGTTGAGTCTCTGGGGATGAGTGGTATACAGTGCAAGGCTCAGGAGAACTACTCCTTCCAAATGAAGTCAACTCAGAAGAAACATACCCAACAGGGCAACAGGCAGTTCCCTAGGAGGGCCCAAAATGGGATGCAGAAAATCACAGTGGAAATGGAAGGGAAAGGACTTTCAGAACTGTGTGCTGAAGGGCTTAAGGAGAACCCATACTAAATCTCTAAATTATTTTAAACTCTCTCTGGTAATACAGCGGAATGAAGAGAACTTCCACAGTCTTTTTAGAAAGACTCAGGGAAGCATCACTGAACACGCCTCAGAGCCCCAGCATCCACAGCAAAAAAACTTCAAAAATAAATTCATAACTCAGTAAGTTCCTGACATTAGGGGAAAAAATCAGTTACACAAAAGACAACATTGAGTTGTGTCATAAAAATTGCCACTTTGGTCTTTTACAATGGAGACCCGGAGGAGGAGGAAGGAGGAGGAGGAGGAGGAGAGGAAGCAAACAAGGAGGGAAGTGAGGGAAGGAGGGAGGAAGGGAGTGGGATGAAAGGACAAACGAAAGGCAGCTGCCCTGTGGCAGTGCTTGTAGATGGCTAATTTCAGAGGACAAGTTCCCTGAAGTGGTCTGGCTCCATCCATAGCCGGTACAACTGTCGCCAGAAGTGACATTTCAAGAAAAACTGCTTGTGAACCAGGGGAAGCCACCAACACCCTATCCTGTCAGTGAAAGGGACCACAGGTTGCACTGCACTTAGAGGCAAAGGCCCCTGGGACAAATCCCTCACTTCAGATAGTATGAGAATAGGAGGCCTGGGGACTGGAGAATCCGTCTTAGGCTCCCAACTACTCAGACTTATTTCCAGACAGGAATCGCACATGACCTTGACTTTTGAAGGAAAAGGAATTCACTGACTCTTGATGCTGGAGTCACTTTTTCTGAACTCCTCAAACCCAGGACTCCTTTCCTCTCACTATGCACCATAAGGGGAGTGTCAGGAAAACCTGTGACTGGATATTTCTCCCTACTGCTCAGCTGTTCTTGGGATGAGCTCCTCTTCTCACATGCCTTTTTGATGATGCCTGAAAGTCCCACTCCCCTTGTGCAAAGAGATATTTCACCTGTCTAGGAACCACACTTCTCATGACACCAGAACAGGTACTTTGTCTGCCCACTAGTAGAAACTGACATTAACTCTAATCCTGGGTGACACAGTAGAAAACAGGTGGAGAATTCGGGACCTGCTCCTGTCCAGATCCATCTCAAAGGTCCTCTGTCCCTTCCCACACCAAAACAGTATCCCAGAAACCAGAGAATAAGCATAGTTACCAGCTATAGTAGGTAACTAAAGTGTCTGGGCCTCTTCAGACATTTTATAGCTCCATGTAATACACCCATTGCAAGACCAATGGGGAATGGAAACTACCACAGGACCTCAGACCAATAAATGAAGCAGTTGGTTCCCATACATCCAGTGGTCCCCCAATCCTTACATCCTTGTTTAAACATTCCAATTGGTTCAGTTGTAGACTTAAAAGATGCATTTTTTCTGTATACTCTGCATGCAGATCCTCATACCTGGGTGTTTTGAGATCCCTCTGACAAATCCACTCAATTAACTTAAATGTTCAGCCCCCTGTCTCAGGAAGACCTGACGCTGGCAGGCCAGCACCACAGTGATCTGGGGGCAAGCTGATTTCTCATCCTGCCGGCTACCCAATCTACATGCAGTGGGGATGCCCCTGCCGAACTTTTCCAAACCCTAATTAGCATAAGCTTGGACAAGCAGCATGGTTTTCTTCCAATTAATAGAGACAATAATAGGTTTTACTCAGGAAACAATGAAGTTGAACCTGTAGCAATCACAAATCCAAGACAGAATTTATGACTATTAACCCTGCATTTTAGTAAATACTAAAAGGAACTTTGCAGCGTGGAAGATAATGTTGCCAAGTGGTCAATGTCACTGGTTTGAAGTAAAGAATAAGAAGTGTAACATTAAGATGTCATAAACCGTACATGAATGCTTCTTCGCTTTACTGATTCAGAGGTTTTAAAGATGTAAAAAGTTGTGAAACATTTGGTTGATTGTCCTTCTATGATAGTTAGTGAAGCTGTTGGTATGGTGCTGGCTCAGGGTGCCAGGAACACTGTGGGGAGAAGTGTTATAGCTACATCTGCGACGTTACTGGCACTAAACCTCAGAGCTGCTAATATTAAGAGACCTGGTTGTACTTGGCCTAAATTTCCACTGAATGTTTGCATCTAAATGGACCCAAACAAGCCTAAGATGTATGAGATGCTATTCTCTCCTGATGCTAATTCTAATTTCATTCCTGCCCCATATATACCCAAGAATGTTTGGGTTTTAATGCTTAGTGGTGAGCAACATGAAGAAAGGGCAACTCAGAGAAAAACTTCCACTGTAAGCAGTCAAAACATGTGTTCACACATGTTTACTCTATCTGAGAGTACTTCAAGTCTTTCAAAATAATGTTCCCATCCTCACACACCATGTGTACCCACATCTACCTGGAACAGGCCACACTTTCTCCCAGCGCTGCATTTGGAACTTAGTTCTCAATCTGAGCCTCAGGGCCCTCTAGTATCTATAAATCTTCCTTATTCACTTTCCCTTATTCCGCCAACTGAAGCTCCTATTAACTCTTGCAATTCTCTTTTACACTTTCTGTAGTTATTCTTCCTTCGCTTAAGTAACTTCACATAAATATTGACATAGGTATAGTTAAATATGTGTGTATTTACATATACACATGTTTAATTCAAATTACTATTATAACATTTGTTTGATTATATCCTGAATGATATTCTGACAACAGTAGTGCTCCTATTGTAATGGATTCATTTCTAGTTAATATGAGTATGCCATGGAATCAGGGAGACTGAATAAGGAATAACTGAGGAATAAGGAAATATTTGTGAGTTGTTTTAATACAAAATAGCCCCCAGTCTGGATTAATATATCTTTGAGAATTACAAGAAAGTCTCTGTTCTGAACTACCAATGTGCAGTAATGTGAACAAAAAACCGATTACTCTAAGGCAGGTAAGGGCACTTGTTGTGTTGTCTACTTTAAAAAGGCATGCAGAGTTCATTGGATGTCTTGTGATTAAGCCACATATCTGCAGTTCTATTATCAGATATCATATACTCAGAGGAATTAACAGGGAACAAATATAATTCTGCAGCTCTTACTGTGCAAATGTTCAAGCCTGGGGAACTGGGCAGTTCTACTTAAGATCCAACAGAACCTGGTAGAAAAGGGGGAAAAATTCCATTATCTAGATCAGGTCAAGAATACTGTGGCTTATGGTCTTGGGGATATGTCCCTGGGCAATACTGTTAAGCCTGGCAAGTTCTGGCAGGTAGGGAGAGCTTTCCTTGCTATGGTGGTGTTTTGTGAACTCTCCATGTACCACATCACACCAAGATGAAGGGGTCATATGTATTTTAATGGGAAATTAAAGAACTGGATGGGAAGGGACTAGATCCTCCATCCTGGAATACACATCTAATGAGGGCAGTCTGTGGTTCTAAAGCAGTGATTTCCCATGAGGACGCATCTCATTTGTACCATGTTTTGGATGGGGCTGTTCACTATCTTCTGTGGTGGCCTCCTCTTTTACAATTATTACCACTTATGACTCTGTGGCGGGCTTTGCACGGGTCTTCCATTCCCCTCAAGCCCTTCCAATATATTCAATTCTATGACACTAGAGGCTATTAAACAAGGGGTGGAGAACATCGTATTTCTATTCATTAGGTATTTTAACATCATAGACAACAGCATTCTGTTCTCATTCCTTAACATCACTAATATACATTTACAATATTATCATCTGCTTGCCTAACCTAACCTACCTTAATCATTGTTTCCTTTTAAAAAATATATTTTCTTACCCCACGTACATATGATTATCCCACTGGTGGGATTCTAACATCATGTATAACTAGAAGAATGAGAAATTATACTCCATGCTATATGATGTATCAAATGCATTCTGCTGTCATGTATAAGTAATTAAAACAATTTTAAAAGGAGAAAAAGAGAGGAGGGCCATGGATTTCTCAAAGGGCAGACCAAGAGCCATCATGCTAAAAACAATGAGATAAGCCATAATGTGAGGGACTGTTGTCAAATCAAGAAACAACTCCACTCCATAAAGACTGCATTAAAATAGCTGACCTGCAACCATTTTAAGAGTGTTCCTGGGCAGGTATTTTAATCTTACCTGCCTCATTACATTATTCAGGTTTCTGTGGTTTTGACAGACTATATAACGTAAACAAATTATAGGAAGAAAAGTTTACTTTGACTGAACGTATCAAAGCCCTCATTCCATGTCTAATTGGTTAGCTCCATTGTATTTCAGACTCAGCAAGGAACAACACCATGGCAGGGATCAGAGTCTGGAGTATGCTGCCCACACCTCATGGAAGTCGGGAAGTAGACAGCATGAGGCCAGGGTCACAATATCCTCAACAGCATGTCCACAACAGTGTAACCTCCTTTCAGGAGGCCCCACTTCCTACAGGTTCCATCACTCTCAATATTCCCACAGGCTGGTGAGAAATATTTACCTTAGTATCCTTTTGTGAATGTTTAAGATTCAAATCACAACACACACCTCATTCTATACTTCCTGCATTGGGCTGCACATGCCTAACCCCACATGCTTTTGTTGTTAGGAAACTGCTATTTGTATTCCATGACTCTGATTTCACTGGAGTCAAACTGGGTCTCACATGAGGACTGGTGTGAATCACAGAGAGATAGATACTGGAGTTTGACTTCATTCTGGCAGTAGATCAACTGTCTGGTTGTTTCTCTTGGGGTGGGGAAACACGTGTCATTAGAGGTGGAAGAGTGAGCCAACTACAAGTGGTAGTACTTCAGGTTATCCGTCAGTTCTCTGCCTCTCAGGCACCCATCATAACTGCTTTCCTGAACTTCCTGAAGATTGGGATTGACTGTGTGCTTGAGTTTCAGCCACACTTTGTTTTCTGCTTGTCCACCGTGGAACATACTGCATTCTATAGATTATTAAATGTTACTGTAATAGTTAATTTAATGTACTGATTTGGCTAGGCACCAGTACACAGCAGATTTGGTCAAACATCAGTTTGATGTTACTGTGAAAGTTTTTCTTGGGGGAAGAGGGGTAATTAATATTTCCAGTCAGTTGACTTTAATATTTTCCCAGTTGTCATTGGGAAATGACAACAATAAATGTCATTACTCATTAAATGTCATTTATTCAATAAATGTCATTTATTCATTCATTTATTTATTTACATGTGGTGCTGAGAATTGAACCCAGTGCCTCACATTTGCTAGGCAAGTGCTACAACCCCAGCCCCACTCAGTGGATTTAATTAATCCACTGTGGGAAGCTCTCATACAATCAGTTCAATACCTTAAGACAAGAGACTGACATTGCTTGAAAAGAATTCTGTCAGTAGATTCCTTCAAATGCGACGTGCAACATCAATTCCTCCCTGCATCTTCAGCTTCCTGACAGGCCTGCAGAATTCAAATTCACCAGCCTACCACACCCCAATCACAGGATTCAAATCTTTACAATATATATGTCCATATTCTATCTAAACCTCACACACCACACACACACACACACACACAGTTATTGTGTCTCTGAAAACCTGATTTGTAACCTAGTTGCTCAGAGAAAAAACGACATAGAAATCTTCAAAACCTGACATAAAAGTGCAATATTAGACTAGATACATTTCTTCTGTCCGAATACAAAATATTTTACAAAAATTGACTCAAAAAAATCTTTCAAAATGCTAGAGGAAAAAATAGATGCAACAATTCACGATATAGGAACAGAAGAAGGATGTCTGTACTTCCCAGGTACTCTGCAGTTCACAAAGGAAGACATGGGAGTACTGCTTATGTAAGTGATGAAGGAATGAGGAAAATCATTATAATCCAATACGGGACATCAGAGACTCAGACCCAGAAATTATGGTGTTATGAACAAAGAATAGGAAAGAATACATCACAACCAAGCCAGCCCTGGCAGCAAAGTCAGGAGCAGGGGCACCTAGTCACTGCAGAGGGGAAGGAAAACACAACAGGACAGAGAAACATGCAAATACATTCTGCACACAAACACAGGTAGAAGGCAGTCTGAATTTAGCTGAGACTGAGGTCACCCAGCAAGCTGGTATTGGAAAAGTGCTCCACGTTTCTCCATGTTGGAAAAGTGCACCTAAACCTCAGGCAGAGATCCAGGAAGGTGCGATCACAACCCCTCATAGAACCAGCTCAAAACCATGAATCATACACAAGGAAAGACTGGCAACTACATTTTACCTATGCACCCATGTCCACAATGTAAAATAGTCCTAATTCTCAAAGATAGATTTACAGGGTAGCTGTAAAGTTTCCCACAGAGGGGAGAAAAAGCGCAGGAGGTAGCAACAATGTTCCTCAAGCAACTCATCTCCAGTTTCTCTTACCACGATCCCTACAACGTGACCATGGTCCAGCTTTTATAGCACACATTATCCAGTAAGTAGCAAAAGAGTGGGGATACAGTATTATCTAATTTTACTTCACAACCTCAATCTTTGAGCAATTGAGAAAGGTCAACCATTGCTTTATAAGGACTTGAGGTAAACTTTGTCACCCAATTCCAAAATCTGATTATAGTTACCACCTCTTGCCCTGATTAGAGTTAGGAAGGCTCTGAAAGTTTATATGGCCCTATATCACATGAGATTTATATGACACACACTTACTATTAGCAATATGGTCATAGACTCAGAAGTGAATCAGCTTCTGTGGTACCTCATTCATGGGGGATGAGTTCAGATCACTATCCAAATAATCAAAATCGCACATTGGCCATGCCTACTAAAGTCCACAGAACTCCAGAAGGAAAAAAAGCCAGGAGGAGAACAAGTTTTAGTTAAGACCTGAAAGGACAATTACAGTCTAGATGGAAGGAACCTTACACAGTCATTTTAGGAGTATCGAAGGCCATAAAGGTTCTGGCCATACCAGATGGAGCCTTCTCTCCTGGATTAAATCCCTCCCTCTGAATCCCAAAATACTCCAGGCTCATACACAATGTTCAAGAATCCATCTTACACCATGGAACTATATAGGACCTCTGATTGCCATTCTGACAAAATCAGTCCTCAAAACCACAGAAGTAGTTCATCATTATGAAGTTAATTTTCCTCATTCTCCTTGCTGCTTCACTTTCTCCTTAGGACAACATTTCCAAGTACCAAAGTGACCACAACCTTTAATCTCTCCTCCTGTTGCTGTACCCTTTTGAAACCTGACAGAAAGCACTTCTTACCACCTAGTTAGAAACCAAGTATGGAAACTAACTCTTACACTTCCTAACCTTAAGTGAGCCAAGATCCTAAATAAACCTAGAGAAAACAAATTTCTGTCAACATTCTCTATTCCCATGAAGCAATATCCATATCCCCTCACTCAATTTATTACCGCTGGTCAGCTCTTTGTGATTACTCAAAGAGAACTTCTTGAGTCCTATGTGTATCTAGGCCTCCTATTCTCTTGGGGAGCCTGCTGCCTCTTTCTAAGCCAGTGTCCTCTCACTTGAGAAATCCTCATGCTCCATCTAGCACGTTTCTCCTCCAACTCTTTGTTCTTGACACGAATCTGGAACTACAAATACTGAGAATGCACCAACCCCACACGACATCTTTCATGTCTACAAGAAAAAAAAAAGAACTACAAATTGAAGGGAGAAATAAGCTGAATGTGTTGATGCATACCTGTAAACACAGCCTTCACACTGAAGCAGAAAAACTACAAGTTTCAGGCCACCCCACACTTTAACCAGGCCCTGTCTTAAATTAAAAATTTTAAAAGTGATAGGATACAGTTTTGTGGTTTGTGGAGTGTATGCCTGGTACAATTGAGGCCCTGAGTGTAATCCTTACTATGGAGAAAAGAAAAAAAACCAAAATAAAACAATAACAAAATGAACAGCAACATTTTAGAAAACCCACAGGTATTAAATAGATTGGTCAGAAATTAAAATATTTTCCCAAAAATTGGAGGATCAGAACATGTGCTTTCACTAGTTCTTTTTAACATACCAAGTCCATGCCAGATCAATTTGGCAAGAATTAGAAAAAAGGGGCATAGTTACTGGAAGGAACATACATAATTATCTCTGTCCATAGGAGACATACTTTTTGTGCATAAATGAATAAGATCACCAGAATAAATAAATTCAGCAAAGGTGCCAATGCACAACCCACACAACATACGTTGTGCTTCTATACATTATAAGAAAAAATAAGGAAACAAAAGCAAGAAAAAATTTCTTCTATCATCTCATATAGAATAATATACTAGAGCCTACTTAAGGAGATCAGAGACTTCTAACTGAAAATGATAAAACTACTATGGGCCAGGTTCTATATGGGAAATGACCACATACACTCCATTTTACCCTGAAACTCCTTGTCATGTGAGAAATGCTTCTCGCATGAGAAAACTCTGCCTCTGCCATACTGATCCTGCTCAGCACATGTTGACTAGAAAGGCAAATGTTTGTTATTTTTATACAATGTAAAATTGTTCTCTTTTGGTTCTTATTCTTATCAGACAATGTTCCCTGAACGAAAATAATTGTCTTGATGTTAGTAACCGCTCTTTAACTTGTGCTCAACTAGGGTGGTTTTGACCCACTTCCCCTTCTGCTTTTGATTTCAGATCTCATGACCTTCTTTATGGTTTTGAATCACGGACTCAGCTACTTATGACTAATGTAGTTTTGGAGTATAAAGGTGAACTCCAGCCCCTGGAGGGGGTCAAGGAGTATACACTTGCAGCCTGCCATTTTCCTGCAAAATTTTGGGTGTGCCATCTCCTTGATGAATAAAGATGATTCCATCTCCTGTTTTAAGATCAACTCAGTGATTTATTCAATACGCCATAACAAAATTATGAAGGAAATTTACACAGACAACAAAGAATGCAAGTCATGGGCTGGAACATTAAATACGTTAACTAATCAATACTACACAAAGCAATTCACACATTCAATGCAACCCCTTTACAGCCTAATTTCCTGTTGCAAAAATTTAAAACACCATCCTAAAATTGATAAGGAACCTGAAAGGTAACAACTACTACAACAGTACTGAACAAGAACAAACGTGGAGGTCTGACACACCTTGATTTCAAAATGTCCTACTGAAAAGCTAGTCATCAGAACAATTTGAAAATGAAAGAAATACAGATGAATTAAACAGAATAGAAAATGCAAAACAAAGCCCTTATACAAACCATGAAATGGTTTCTTACAACACCATTCAATGGAAATGGACGGACTTTCCAACAAATGCTGTTGAGAAAACTGGATACTCACACACAAAACAGTGGAGTTGGATACTTATCTGACACCAGACACAAAAATTAACTCAACATGGATGCAAGACCTGAATAGAAGACCTACAACTCTAAAACTCGAAAAACACAAGGGAACCATTTCAGGACATTGGATTTGGAAGTGATTTCTTGGATAGGACAGCAAAAGCACAGATACCAGAAGAAAAGAGAGACTGGACTACATCAAGATTGAAGACTTTATTCATGTAGAAACACAATCATCACAGGGAAAAGGCAACCCAGAAAATGCAAGAAAACATTTGAAAATCATGTATCTGATAAGGAGATAATACCCATGATACAAAGAGTCCTGAAGCCTCAGCAATATGAAGACAACAACCCAATATTAAAATGGGCAAAGTACTTACACAGAGATTTCTCCAGAACACATACACAAATGTCTGAGAAGCAAAAGGGAAAATGGTCCACATCAATAACCTGTGGAGAAATGCAAATCAATACCACAATGAGATATAGCTTCACACCCATGGTGATGCCTACTTTCAAAGAAACAAAAACGTGGAAAACCTGGAACCCTAGAGCACTGTGAGTTAGAAGGCAAAGTGGTGCAGAGTCTATGGAAAATGTACGGGGGTTCCATAATTATCAAAAGTAGATTTATATATCCTACAATTCCACTTCTAATCATCCACCTCAAAAACATTACAAGAAAGGGCTTGACAAATATTTTTACCCACATAATCATACAAGAACTATTTATTTTACTCATGGGTCCATTGAGGAGCCATTTTTCCATTTTTCATTACTGTATCAAAATTAAAGATAATATTGGGATTCATTTTAATAACCATACCAGTATGGAATATAATTTGTCCCACTTCATTCCTCGGTACTTGACCTTTCCCTCACCACTTCCCTGGCCCTATTTCCTTTACTCTACTGTACTAGTCTTCAACATGTGTACAGTTTTCTAGATTAGTGCTTTACAGGGACATCTAAGGTGAAATGCATTATGATTTGTTCATGAATGTACTACGATGTTGCAGTCAAATTCATTGCACTACTACTACCTTTCATGTCTCAAGGAGGAATGTCTTAAATGTGGCATACACGTATATACGATGTTATGTGTTCTGAATGAAGATGGAAATGCTCCCCACAGCGAGGACACGAATGGACCTTTAGAATATTATGCTAAGTAATGGAAGACATTTCAAATGACTCTACTTAAATGAGGTACACGGAGTAGTTGAAATAGAATAGCATAGTGGTTTCCATGCCCTTAGGAGGATGGAAAATTGAGACTTAATCATTGACAAATGACTGAGTTTCATATGTATAAAATGAAAAATCTCTGTGGCTGCATCATGGTGTCAGAAGGATGGCAATATAAATGTACTGAAAACCACTGAGCTGTGTTCCTAAATGTTTAACGTGGGAAAACTTTGTTATGTGTATTTGATCACAAATAATTTAATCAAATTTTGTTTACTTCCACATAAATAAAAATGACAAGTTCTCAGTTCAGATATTGTATCAATAAGAAATATAAAGGACCATGCAGGCTGAAAGGAATCACTAACTCCATCATGTCAAAAAATAAAGAATAATAATGAGGGTAGCTCTAGGGAAATTAGAAAGGCAGTATCACTGAATTTTCAGGTTTTAACTCCTCTTCTAATGTGATTGAAGACACAATATTATAATGATTGTACAGCTAGTGGGTTGCCAAACATGCACACTGTGAGCTCAGGTACATGTACACATGGACAACCAACACCATCCACATGGGAGGGTCCTGTGGAAAATGCTCTTAGGGTCCTGGACTTTGTCTTATCATTGAGAAAAACCCAAGGGAGGAAGCAACACATGGACAATCATAAGTATCTATTTCAAAAATTGTCCCTGCTGTGTAGAGGGAAAACAGGGGTGGGAGGGGTGGGGGCGAGGGGAAAAATAAAATAAACATCATTACCCTATGTAAACGTAAAAAAAAAAATAAAAAATAAGTTAAAAAAATAAAAAAAAAAATTGTCCCTGGATCTGTGAATGTCCCAGCAGTTTTATTTCTGAGTCAGATCGTCTGAACCATTCAGGAGAAGAATGGCCATCTTGGAGGAAAAGCTTCCCACACCACTCCTGAGGGGTCATCTCTGATCTGCTTGCATCTACCAGCCCAGGATCCTAGAGGCCAGTACCACTCAAGCACAAGAGGCATGGCCACCCACCAGCACAACTAATGTATTCACTCCCACTGGACAAGAATCAGAAAGCAGAATGTCACTTCTGCCACAGTCACCGACCTCCAGTGAGCTCCAGCTGAGTGTGAGCAACATACCAGATCAACAGAAACAAGTGCCCGTGGGATGGTCTTCCAAGACCATTGTGCTCTTGGGACCACATTCAGCACCCAACACACACACACACACACACACACACACACAACCACCTAGGCATAAAGACATGTGCACATGCCCCTCACACTGGTACACACGAGACAACCCCTTCTACTACTGATACCATAAAACCACTCACATTTGAAAACAGGTGCACAACTATCAGCTCAGTACCATCCCACCAGACACAAAAACTGACCCCATCCCTGCACTTCCTGAATACATACACATCACCTTCATAAACATATACTTGACCCTACTCCCAAATACACGAGCAAGAGATCCCGCATGTATCACGGACATGCAGCAGTGAACTATACTTTCTGAAATACACACACCCATACATTCTTACATGGAATACACTCCCTCAAGACATGTGCACATGATACCACCAAACGTTTAAAACACACACACACTTGCACACAACCCTACTTGTTGCCACAAGTCACACAGAATCCTAAATCCTCTGGAAATCACACAGACTTGAGACTTTTAAAAGAAATACACACGTGATAAACATTGGTAATATTACTTCCTCCTCAACATACACAAACAGCTCTTAGAACTTCCAAAAGACTTAGTACAACCAGATACACCCTGATAATAAAAACGGAACCATAACCTTGAAGGAACTGGCCCATCCCACAACATATGCACGTATACATGACTCTATTCCCACAAAGATTTGATGTGCAAACACCAACTCCCAAACACACATAACGATTCCCAGACTCTCCAAACATACATAACAATGATGCCAACTACAATCCATTGTCATCAATTCCCAGATACACACATAACCCACCTGTGGCCCTAATGTAAAATATACCACTGCACTCTCTAAGTTCATACCCTCACCAAGCCAACAACTCTCCCTTCAAGTCCTCCTCTTAAAAAAAACATATATCCCACCACACTATGAACAATCCACATACACTGTCACTAACCAAACATCCTAACTTTCTAATCCCATATAAACATACCTCCTGCATTCCCTCAGGGGAAGCAAACACTACCACCTACAGCTTGAGAATAAATACACAGCCATGTTTCCGAAATATATTCACAGTCCTAGATTACATGAACATGAGAACACAGGTGTCTGTCTGAATCTACACATACAGAATACACCCACAGACCAAACAGCACATACATCTGCTGTCACTATAATGGGTATGTACAGGACTGCTGGTACCTCCTGATGAATGCAGTCACAAGCACACAAACACATGGAACTCTGAAAATGTTCACTGTATAGAATTCCTCTCTGAGATACTTCTGTTCACATACCCAAACTTCCGCATACCCAAATACAAATCACATCTACCACAAATCCAATTAAACCACAATCTAAAACCATTCACACAAACCTCATGATTCTGAGCACCTCCAAAGAAACACTGAAAATAGATACACATATCCTCACATCCCAGAAAAATATAAACGATTCAGTATAACACAAAATGCAATAAAACACTATCAATAACTGAGTATATCCAAAGCAAATCATATACTTCTTAACACGATAACAATCTCCTTGCCAAAAGTATCGTATATGATCACTTATGTCACAAACATGCACATACACTCAATGCCTCAATTCGAATATAAGTGCAGCAACAGCATTAAGACCTACATAGCATCAAATACTCCTCACACAGTATGCCCCTTCATTCCCCAAAAAAACACAGTCACCTCAAAGCCCCAAAAAGAAAATACACACAAGTCCACCCTGAAAAACTATCAACAGATTCTGTCCACATTTAGACGACATACACACAACTGCTGACATCCCAACATACCACACGAGCACATTCTCTCCAAATCTCATCACCAAAAATTATATATCCTAAATTCTTACCTCAGGAACATACATATAAACTCCAAGATCTGAAGATACACAGATCCAATACAATGGTGTCACACAGTCCTAGATCTTCTCAAATGTATAGACACACGTTCACAACAGTCCACAGTGGAAAAAAAAAATGAAACCAGTACTAACAGCTCAAACACATGCATTGCCACATAGGCACTCACCCAACACAAATCAAGGAAACCACTCATATCCAATCATTACGCACCTGACAATCAAACATGCACACACAAGATGATTCACGGTGTCCTGGTCCATATCCTTTCCCTGACTCTTAATGTAAAACAGAAAGAACCACCAAGTCCTGGTGCTAAGGTGCAAGATCACATACACTACATCACATATGCCATCTGATGTTTGACACCTCCAGTCAGCAATTTGTTACAGGTCACTAGTCTTGTGGGCTCAGCAGATAGAAGTGGAGGGATGAAAATGCAGATTTCAGGCACACACCTTCGTGTTGAAAATATTTGTGAATAAAAAACTGCAGAGCAGAGAGCACACTCTCTCCTATAAAACTCAATGGTACTTGATAGCCACTCAGTAAGTGCTCAATAGAGAGAAAACACTTCAAATACAGCCCTCTGTGATACCTCTCATGGACATGAACCTACTCTGGGACAAAAGGGGTACCTCTAGGGAGCATCACCACAAACAGTCCCATGTGACCATCCAGCTCAGCCTATGCAGATGTTTCCCAGCTGGGAGGACACACCGTTGTGCAACGTATGTTCCCATGCTAGGCCTGGGCTGGTCCATCTGGACTCCCTGCTGCCACATCTGCCCCAATTTGTAAATAGTTTCAGATGTCACAGTCTATGGTAACTTGGCCCTCTTGCCTTTGGATTTGTGGCCAGTCTATCTGGTGGATGGCGGATAGCAGAGGAAAACTGCTTACCATATGGTGGCTGGGAAGGAAAGAGAGACACGAGAGAAAGGAACATGTTTGAATACCCATTCACGGGCACATTCCCAGTGACCTCATTTCCACCAACTGGGTCCCACCTCCTAAAAGGTGCCAGTACCCTCAGTGAGCTATCAGGTGGGAAACAAACATTTAATATATGAACCCATGGGGGACACTAAAGAACCATACCATCAGGATCTGCCCTTGTCCTCATAACCTCATTACCCATCTCACAGTTTTCAATCCATACCCAAGATTCCCAATACCCTCAACAGTTCCTGAATTGCTCAAAAGTCCTCATCCAAAGTCTCTTATGAGACTCAAAGAAATTCACTGAAGCAGTAACCTGATTTAAGTTTATATACTGTGGGTTAGAATGCAAAGTGCTGCAGGCTCTACAAAAAAACTGTATATTGGTTCCTCAAATTATCAAAAGTAGATTTTCATGATCCTTCAATCCTACTTGCAGCATATACCTCTAAAACACTACAAGAAAGGGCTTGAACACATATTTATACAAATATTACTCCAGGAATGTCTGTTACACTCAAGAGTCCATTGAGGAAGAATTTTTTTTTTTCATTTTTTAGTTGTGCCTTATAATTGTACATAAGCATGGAACACAGTTTTCTCCAATTCAGTCCCCAGAACTTGCCCATTCCCTCCCGTCCTCCCAGCCTGGCTTCTTTTCTTCTTCTCTACTGGTCTTCCTTCCATGTATTTATACTTTTCTTAACTAGTGCTTTACAGATATACATAAAGATGAATTCACTATGGGTCTCTCCATATATGTACATTGGGCAGTTTGGTCAATTTCATTGCACTATTCCAGCCTTTTCTTACCCCAAGGAAGAATGCTTTACATGTAGCATTATTGGAATATTATTTGCTCTGAAAAATGAAGGAAAAACTGGTTGATACTAGAAGAGGGATGGACCTCTTCCATTCAGAGATGGCTAACTCCATATGATGGGCCCTCCCCCAGGAATTTCACCTTCCAGCATAGACCTGATGGTTCCCAGCACAGAGGACATCACTAGCAGAAGTGGGGTTAGGAGTGCTGGCCCCCAAATGTAACTCTACAGATACCCACACCCATTGTCCCAAACTCCTGATCAGGACCCTATGATCATGCAGCACTCACGGGGAAGCTCACACCCTTTGGATCAAGGATGGGGATGTTCATCTAGCCCACTTTGTAAGCGGGCTCCCTGGCCATTCTGGGCACTGTCATTGTCAGCTTGGGCTGCCATCCAGGGTAGCACAGAGCAGGGGGATGAAAGCACAGGCATGTATTTCTCAGAGTCTGCAGCCAGGAGGCCCAGATAAAGGGTGCCTGACCCCAAGTGCCATGAGGGCTCCCTCTCCTGCTTGCTTGAAAAGGCTGCTGACTCACCAGTGTCCTCACATGACTGAGGTCACTTCAGAGTGTCTTCCTTCTCCTAGAAGACCACTAATGCCCTCATGAAGCCCCACCCTCAGCATCTCATCTAACTCCCCAAAACTCTAAAGCCAATCTCCACATGCCCATCACATTGGGGGTTAGGATTTCAACAAGTGAACTTTGGAAGACAAAAAACATTCACCACATAATACCCATTCCACTGAGGGATCCAAGTAAAACCATACAGGCCACTGAGGACCTTGATGTTAATGTCTGGTATGAAGTATAGTGTCCCAGGAACCCAGGGACAGTACTTTTGAGTTGAGCAGGATGAGACAGATTTAACAAAGGAGGTTTTGGATCCAGGTCAACTGAGAATGGAGAGTGACCTTGTGGATTCTCACTGGTCCTGATGAATTCCAGCCCAGTGCTTCGGTCTCTGTGTCGACGGGAGCCCACCATAACCATGGAGGAGGGCCTGCGGAAGGGTCTGCAGGAATGGCAGCGCACGAGCAACTTTGACAGAATGATCTTCTATGAGACCGCAGAAAAGTGAGCCAGGCTTTGGGGCCCAGAAACTAGGGGTGGGGGATTGTGGATTACACAGCAGGGTCTTGTAGGGCCTGTCACCTACCTGTTCACTCAGAGGCAACTAGCTCTAAGCAGCACCTCCTAGCGGGAGCTCCAGGCGTTCTCTCTGCAACTGTACAGAAACGCCAGTCTCAGTGTTCCCAATTGCAACTCTGCCTTGGCGCTTCAGGGTCAGGATGGGGAGGTAATTTGTCCAGCCACATCAACTCCTTCTGCTTCATTGGCTTTGCAGAGGGGAAAAGTTCCACTAGCCTCACACAGGCCATTGCCTGGGAACTGGCACCTGTTACAGACTGGGGAGATGAAAAGTCATGAAAGTGAACACAACTTCAACCTGCTGTTCCAGAAGAGGGTGGCAGTGGGGAGTGCTAGCTCAGGGGAATCCAGTACCTCAGAAGCCCTGAGGACACATCTCAAGTCTTTATGCCCTTTCCTCTAAGTAATCCCAGCCATTCTAACAAGTGGAAAGAAAAAGAAACAGCCCTCATTGGAAGCAACCCAAGGTTCTGCCTAGCTTGCACTTTCATGTGACTGCTCCTGTGCCTTGCTCTCCCAGGTGATCCTTCCAGGGCTCAGAATCCCTGGATTGGTCCAGGACCTCTGGTGTTCCTGATAGAAATCATATCCCTGACCAACTCTGATAAACCAAGCATTTATCTGATCTGTGTTGTTCCTGGTAGGGACAGGAAAGAGCGGGAACAAGGGTCACTATGGGCCCTTCCTGCGACCCCAGATCTAATTCCCTTCAGGGGCTAGTTGAGGTAGTGTTTCCCAACACTGTGGTTCTCCCTTTGAAGTAGCTATCTCCTTAGACTGACCCAGCCCACTCCAGCACTCAGTTCCGTGTTCCTCACACCAGTTCCTGCCTGGTATGGGGCAGCACCTGACCACTATGCCTAACCGGCTTCTCAGTTCAGCCCATGCCTCCGTTACCCACTCCCTACCAAGGTTCATGGAATTTGAGGCTGCAGAAGAGTTGGACGATCCAAGGATGCAGCTGTCTGGGGTCTTCCAGTCCCGACCTCCTGCTGTACCTCAGAGGCTGGATCATCCAAGGCCTCTGGTCCCTAACGCTGTCCAACAGTCAGGTAGGGTTGCCTTATGCCCACAGAAACTCATGGTAGTATCCAAGGAGAACCAAGGACAAGGCATGTTGTTGTCCTAAATAGGATATTTCCTTCACTATGGGGGATTTGTTCTTGCAGGCAGAACAGACCCAGAACCTGATGGCTGTCACCCTTTGTTTTGAACTGCATATTGACAGGCCGAGTACATAGTTCCTTTCTCTCCTTGCACGTCCAAAAAACCAACCCACCATCTTCCTGGATGATTGGTACTGGCCTGGCAGAGTGTGTGGAGTGTCAGTGGTTCCAAATGTCCTCCCCCGTGACTGTGCTAGATACTCTACCTGGTGCTCCAGCAACTTCCTAGGGTCCTCGGGTGAGGTTGTCCTGGTTCATGGCAGCTCAGGTTAGGTCCCTGAATCCTGCCTTCTACCAAGTGTTTGGGATGAACATGGATCACCATCCAAGCAATATTCTGGTCCTCCCTGTCCTAGAGTGCACCTCCAGAAAGACCAGCGTTAAGAAACGTCCTGCTCCCTCATTATCAGCTAAATTCATGGTGCCACCGACCAAGGAGTCAGAGACCAAGGTGTCTGAAATCAAGGCACGTGAAACCAAGACACGTGAAACCAAGGCATGTGTCATCAAGGTGCCTGAGACCAAGGCACCCGAGGAGATCCCACCTGAAGCTGTACAGGAGTGCGAAGACATCATGGATCATGTAGTGGGGCCTCCCAACATTTCCACGTGCGAGCCCTCCAGCTCGTTCACAGGAAGGCTTCCTGAAACTTGGGACAGGAAGAACTGGAGCAACAGCCAATAGACAATGATTTAGACCCAGACCTGAATCTTAGCTACGTGGATGAAGACTTCGTCAAGAAGGTGAGCTGAGCCTATACTCATGGTGTCTACAAGGTTTCAGGACCCATAAGATCGGTCTTCATACCTTAGGTTGTCAGCATTTGTGTACGTGTCTGTGTGTGCACATGCCCGTGTGCAGGTATTGAGAATATGTGCAAGCTGGCGGTTGCGATTTAACAAACCCCATGGTGTGGACCAGGATAGGTCATCATTGCTATCTGTTCTCCTAGAAGTCTTCCTGACTTAGGGCCATTTCCTCCCAAGGGCACTCACGCTCTTTCCTTATCCAAGGTGGAGAACATGATTCACCCCCGTTCCTGGAAGAATTACTTTCCTCCAAACCAGATATAAATATCTTGGCCCTAACAAAAGAGCTGGAGCAGGAGGAAGGACTCACATCTGGCCAGGTAGACAGGGGTAGGAGGTTGTCCCAGCAGACCAGGGTCTGGAGGTACACAGGTTATACGACAGACAGGGACACCAGGAACAGGGGCTTGGTCGGAATCAAAAGACAGACACAGAGAACGGAGCACCAGGTAGAATGACGGAGGTCAACATACCAGGTTTACCAGGGCTTGGGGACACACACCAAGTGGATAAGGCAGAGAGAGATACTGATAGACTGGGAGACAAAGCGACACAAGTAGGTAGGAAAAGGAGTGGCCACAAATGGACATGAGTGCAAGGGACAGCAGGTGGATGAGGTATGTGCAGGACTCTGTTCACATGGCTCACAGGATCCTTGTCTATCCCCATCCTGCCTGTGATACAAGATTCCAGAGTGTGACTGCTCTAGGACATAGGATATAGGAGGGACAAAAGGAAAGAGACAGGAGAGTCAGGGACAGACTCAGGAGAGCAAGCTGAAAGGAAGCCCAAGAGGGTGGCCAGCAGAGCCTGTCTGTCTCTCTGAGACCAAGATGGGTGACATCTCCAGCTACCACCAGTCACTGAAATATAAATATCCCTGTCCTCTGTGGCCCTTCTCATACATAAAGAGTTAGCCAGTGCCCATATCCTCCTCAGTTTGTGAGGAAGCACCTCTGCAGGTTTCTCAAGGACATGGTATGTTCCAACAGGACTTAAGAGCTTCCGAGGCAGCTGCCAGCCTAAATGCAGAGAAACATGACCATCACGCAGAACGAGGGGCCAGCATGGAGAAGGGGAACACAGAGGTGGCTTACCAGGACTCCAAGAAGCGCAGGGCCACAAAGCCTGAGTTGTTAGGTCCAAAGGACACTGCTATTCTCCCAAGCAGTCAGGGTTCTTCTTCACTGAGGGCCATATGGTCCAACCTTCCTCCCCAAAACCTAAGATCCTCGTCCATAAACCTGGGAAAGAACGGTGGAGTGGGGCCCAGAAGAGCCGCTACTTCTGGGGGGCCACGTGGGACAGCCAATGGCTGCAGTGTGGACGATGACCTCCAAAGCCTGGATTTCCTCCTAGTCTCCCAGCACCATCTGCTGCCCTGGGGGCTGTCACAGAGCCAGGGCCCTCACGTGGAAACCCTCTGCTCAGGAGAGCAAGCAGTCCAGGCCCCACTTCCCCAGAGAGGAGGCCTCAGTCACCACCCACCTCCTGCTACCATGGCCAAGAAGCGAGTCTCACGGGATGCTCATACACAGTGTAAAGGTCCTGCTTGGGGCCTCCCCTCCACATCACTGGAGGACACATCTGGATCTGAGGCTCTTGAAACTTCCCAGCCTCACAAGAGAAATTTCAAGGCAACAGGCAACCAAGAGAAGAAGAGGAGGACCTGAGGACAGTACTGTTGCTGGGTGGCCTCTGGGATGGCTGTTCCTCAGGCAATCTCTCCTTCTTTTTCTGCACCCCAAAGCCAAAGGTTCCTCTCTCACAGGACAGTTCCTCCTCATTCTCAGGAAATGAAGGGAATGGGAGGGTATAGGGAATGTAAACGGGGCAGGGAGGGGCAGAGGGAGGGACTGAGAGGTGAGTTAGTGGAATGTTCAAGCTGGGTGGGAAAATGTACCTCATGCCTGTGTCACAGGGAATAAAGGCAGTTTCATAGGAAAAATCTCCTCAGGCTGCCACCTTGTGCCATGGTGTCTGTGCGACGTCATGCAGTGAGAACTAAAAGGAAGAGGTAATTGGAGATGCCAGGTCCCAGGGTGCACGGGTGTCCATTCACTGGGTCCTGCCTTCAGATTCAGGGTAGCCCTTCCACTGATACTGGAATACAACAGGCAAATTCCCAGGACACCACTCACCACCCCCATTGAAAAGACCTCTCAGTTTAAGGGATCTTCTCTGCATCCTTTAATCATCTTTGTCCCTTCAAAATCTCTCCTACCACTCATCTGAGGGCAAATCATATCAGATGAGGAGGAATCACAAAGGTCCAAAGTGCATCTCCCTTGGTACTTGCAGCTCTGAGGTCTGCGGACTGACTGGTGGCTCAGATCTTAGTGTTACTAGCCCTGAGATTGAATGTTAGCGACCCTCAGTTCCTCGTGGTAGCAACTTTTCTGTTGCCTTCCTGGGACCAGGAGCCAGCAACTACCAACAGTTCCCAGGAACTCATCTGATGATCAGACCTAGCAGCTCCTGTAGCTATCCAAAGCTCTACATCCCTCTCTGTGCTCACCATACTCAGAGTGACCTGCTCAGTTTGCTAAATTTCAGTGGATCAACTTGACCTGCTCTACTTGAGATGAAAGTCATGAATACAAAAACTATATTCATTGATAAGACTCACACTGCACTAGAATAGGAACTGGGACAAGGACAGGTTGCAAGATATAGGGAAGGAACATTATTTGAATGAAAAAGATGGGCTCTAGCACGCACAGTGTCCTTCCAGATACCTGCAGTATTTCTCCTTAGGCATGTTAGGACCTCGCATTCGAAACGTGGGACCACTGAAGGGCCCCATAGGTGTGGAGCCATCTGGACCCACTGCAGAATGCTGTCATCTGTGCACGACCTCTCATGGAAGTAAAGATTCCAGGTGACCATGAGACAATTCTAGCCACCATGGCTATCACAGTCAGGGCCACCAATTTTTATTAAGTACCTGTTGAGAACTTTGGGCCCCCTAGTCTAATTTGCACAGAGAGGCTTTTGAGCCTTTAACCTCCTGTGCCATTATTTGGGTTTCTGGAAATAGGCCTGGAACAGTTTTCTTTTTTTCCTTAGAAAGCTTCTAGGTCCTCCTGTGAATGATGCTGGACAGTCAGGTTAGACCAATCTTCAGCATGGCCATGGTCTTCCTTTGTAGGTGGCCTGATGACAGGAGAAGGCCTGCCTTCACACCTCTCCCACCCCCACTAGCATCCTCGTCATGCACTCACTGGGGACCCAATACCATAGAGGCCCTGACCCCATCCCAAGACAGACTCCTCACTGCCAAGTGCTCTGACCCTCTCATACATAGTGTTGGCCCCACCCTGACTGCAGCCTGACCTATATTGAGCATGGCTGCTCCAAATGCAATCAAGTTCTCCTACAAATCAATGGGAAAAGTTAAAAGAGTCTACACATCACATGGTTTGCAGATCATCAAAACAGGGAAGTTTGAAAAGAGACTGGTTTAATTGTAAGGCGACCAACTATTAGTGCTATTTAGGATAAAGTACTGGCATGACTTTGTGCACACGAAAACTGATTGGAGTTGAAGTAGTTTTTGTTCTGTCATGTGTAATCAAACTTCATTTTTCTTCATAAGACACATGCTCCATGGCCATCCCAGAGAGGGGAGAGTTTTTATAAAGTACTTCTTGAGAACTTCTGGCCCTCCCATCTGATTTGGATGGAGAAATGCTTTGGAGCTTTCAGCCCCCTGTGCCATTAATCAGGTTTCTAGAAGTAAGCTTCCAGACAGTGTTTTTTAGATAGCTTCTTTCTCCTCCCCTGAATGATCGTGGACACTGAGGATGGACCAAACCCCAATCCCCAAGGTCTTCCTGAGTAGGTGGCCTGATGTGAAGACAAGGCCTAGTTTCCAGGGGAAGGAGTCACACAACACTAGGGAATCGTCAACTGATACCACCAGCAAGACCCACTCCCCGTATTAATGAAATGCTATGCTTTCTGACAGTGACACCAGGAACAGGCTCCTTGTAGATGCCCTTTGTTAGCTACACCCTTCAAGTCAGTTGAAGAAGGTCCTCCTGGTCTCTGTGCACTGGGAAGGATTGATCAGTTTCCTATTTCTTGGGATCTTGGCCATGTTGTGCATACTAGCCAAGCACAGGAGGCATGCTCTGCTACCATCTTACTATTTTTGCTTCAGGTCAGTACAAAAGCACTTTAGAAAGACATTCACATAACACACACCACCCATCAAATATTAGAATGCTAAGGTTTTTGT